>NW_020954671.1:1122187-1167765 GCF_900497805.2 Vombatus ursinus | reverse complement strand
CTTCTTCTTCTTCTTCTTCTTCTTCTTCTTCTTCTTCTTCTTCTTCTCTTGTTCAGGCCTTCATTACCTTTCAACTGGACAACTGCAATAGCCTTCTAATTGGTCTCCCTGCCTCAAGTCTATATCCTCTTCACCTATTCTTCATATAGCTGTCAAAGTGATATTCCTAAAGCACATCGTACTCAGGAGATTCCTGTATGACCGCCAAGAATAAGTATAAATTCCAGCTTTGCATTATAAGTCTTTCACAACCTACCTTGCTTGCCTTATTACACATTCCTTCCTTTTATGCACCCTATGGTCTAGGAAAACTAGCCTACTTGGCATCCCTCACACACAGCCTTCTGTCTCCTGTTTTGTGCTTTGGCATAGGTTGTCTGCCACCCCCTTCCTCTTCCTATGGAAGCTCTCTTTGCCTCCACTTCTTAGAAACCCTAATTTATTTCAAAGCTTAAGAGCCACATCCCCTTCTCCCCTCTCCACTTTCTACTCCACTCAAACTACTTTGTATTCTTCTTTTTTTTTAAATCCATTTTGTGTGTATATTGTTTCCTCATATGGAACGCAAGCTCTCTGGAGACAGTGTTTCACTTTTGTTTCTGTATTTCTCAACACCTTGACCACAGCCTGACACATAGTAGGCCCTTAATGAATGCTGGTTGATTTGTTGTGGCCTCATTCCAGAGTTTTTTCACACATAACTAAGGTCCCCTTGAACATTTCAGCCAGACTTTCCCTGCAATGTTCAATGTCCCTGGGGATTGAAAAATAAGTCTTAAAATGGCTGATAAATTTCTGTTAATCACTAATAGGAGTCACTTTGCACTTTGGTTAACTGCTGTTGTGGGGCCAATAGGCAGTTACTTTTTATTGAAGAAAAATTAATCAGTGTTTTTCACAAGAAAAAATACAGTTATATCTAAAACCAGGTAATATTCTGAGCAAGCATAATTTCTGCCAATAAATAATATATCAGAGCAAGATATAAATTCAAACACCTTAGTTCATATAAAGTAGTTCTATTATTAAACATCTCACCTGAAACTTGGCTTTCCTTTCTCCTTTAAGGAACACTTTTAATTTCTCATCTCCTATTTCATTTACCTTCCCGATAAAAGGTTTATTGCCATTTTATGACCTGGTTCCTATTAAGTCTCTACAATTTTTCAACAGAGACAAGACAATTTCAGAACAATGTTTTGCTGGGGTTTCTTTATATCCCCAAACTCATTTCAAAGGAGTAAACTGTGGGAAAATTGTAGTCTTAGCACTGCCTCCTACCCTTTCCCACAAGGAAATGTAGGAATCCCTCCACCCAATGTGTAGCTTTTGCAGCCAGTCCTGAGTGTTCCTGGTCTCAGTCTGTCAGGGTTTTCAAAATTACAAGGATGGAGATGTTCTAGTAGCTCTCAGCACCTTTCAAAATGATGGAAGTTGTACTGCAATGAAAGAGAAGATTCTCTACTCTGTCATAGCAATGTGGAAGCCAGGTCAGGAAGATCATTGGGTTCACTGCAATCTGGAATCTTCCCAAATCCCTTTCTTTGGTAGTGGGCTCAGGAGTCCATCACTTTAGTCATTGCTCTGATAACTTAGGGGTGAACATTCTACTCTTCAAGTAATGTTATTTTAGCTTTCCTCTTAAACAGAACTTTTTCAAGTAAACCACAAACAAACATTTCTTTCCATGTCAGCGAGACATAGCTTACCCTATGAATTTCCAATAATCTAGTCATTCAATGAATATATTTTAAATAACTGAAATCCCCATTTAGATAATATTTAAAATACATTAGCATTACAAGAGTACTTTTTCTACAGGTAAGACATCTGGATAAAAGAAGACTGTATTAACATTAAAACAAACAGAACAAAATCTCTATGTCTATTTCACTTGAAAGAACTTGATAAGCCCCTCCAAATTAAATCAACATGTCCTTTAAAACCTAGTGGCTTCAAAGACAAAATATGGGCATAAAGATATTGGAAAATATGGTCCAGGAGTAAGAAATGTGAGGTCAAAGGCTTTTAAATGCCATATATATTGTTACATATATAATATGTAATTATATTATATAACATAATGTATAATTATATGTAATTTTTTCTATTTTTTTATTCAAAAAGAGAATTGAAAGACATTGGACATGGTGAGCACTAAATAATACCACACACATACAAAATGAAATTGACTATATCTTGACAGGAAATGACTGATTACCAATGTATGAGTCATTTTCTGCATCAATTATCTAAGTCAGGGGTGGGGAACGTACAGCCTTGAGGCTTCAGACACTTACTAGCTACGTGACCCTACAAGGGTGAGTCACTTAACCCTGTTTGCCTCAGTTTCCTCATCTGTAAAATGAGCTGGAGAAGAAAATGGCAAACCACCCCAGCATCTTTGCCAAGAAAACCCCAAATGGGGTCACAAAGAATTGGACACAACTGATATGACTCAATAACAACAAAAATTTATTAAATGCTTACTATGCACCAGGGCCCAGGGGTGGTGAACCTGCAACCTTGAGGCTACATGTGGCCTTCTAGGTCCTTGGGTGTGACCTTCTGAGTCCAAGTTTTACAGAACAAATCCTTTTATTAAAAGAATTTTTTCTGTAAATGTTGGATTCAGCCAAAGGGCCTCACTTGAGGACTTAGAAGGTCACATGTGACTTTGAGGCCAGCAGGTTCCCCATCCCTGATCTAAGTAGTAAGACCACTGACTTGTTAGAGAGGAGATCAAGACCAATACCAAATTAGAAAAATTAAAATGAAAGGTTATGGCATACAATTAATAGCTCCAATCTAGCTTTTTTTTTTAAAGCTATTAATGTAAAAACAGAAACAAAATTTAAAAAGAAGATGGGGGAGAAGGAATAATGGAATACATTTCTATATGGGCTGTCACTATTTCCTATGCAAGTTTAACTGATATAAAGCAAATGCTACAAGGGGACCAAATGAGCGAAAAAAAAAATTACCTCAGCCACCTCATACTTGACCTTCTGGCCAAGTGAACAGTTATGTCATCCAAAGGTACCGCTGGAGTAGAGTGTTAATCTTAGCTTTTTCAGGAGGCGTAAGTCCCTCTGAAATGACTTTCCATTTACACTGCATATATCTTGTCTATACATAGTTATTCGTATTCTGTCTCCACCATTAGAATGTGAGCTCCTTCAGGGTAAGTACTGTTTTTATCTTTATATCCCTAGTGCTTAGCTTAATGCTTAGCATATAACAAATATTTAATAAAGACTTGTTCACTTATTGACTGATAAAATCATTTGTAAAATCTTACAGAGGGTGGAGAGAAAGATAATGGAAAATCATAAAGTTTTATTCTGCAAAGCAGCGAGAATTAGTCAAGGAAAATGGGAATTTGCGGAAAGCATGGTATGTGACCCAGGTGTGAAGGATATCGGCTGAATGACTTGCTCTGAAATAATTTCAATAAGCCTGTCTCCACAATCACAGGGCAGGCATGTGTGCCTATGCTCCCGGTTTCCTCTCCCCACTGCACCCAATCTTTGCCAAAAGTAAGGTCATGTCTTTGCTTTGTTTTGCTTACATTTCTGTTTGCCAGGAAGTGGCTACTACTTCTCTCTTTGTATAGAGGCTTTCCTTACACAAGGCCAAGCTAGAATGGATTTCATTTTGAAACAGTGACAAAGTTCCAGTTTAGGGCCACTGGCCGGCTGCATTCTTTTAATCCTATGGAAACTAGCCTTAGTGGGGGGAAAAAAACATAGCTACATAATACTTTCCCATGTAGTTTTAGAAGGCTATAAAATAGCCTGTCTCAGAAAGTTTTGAGTCACCTCGCACTTGGACTGCTGGACTTGCCATCTTACATTCTTGGTCCAGGCCTGCATTGAACAAGCCCTCAGAATTGATGGGGCTGCTGTTTGATGCCCATTCCTGCTCATTCCAGTAATAAATCTTCATTGATTTTATGACAGTCTCTCTTATGCATTCATTTTCTATACCTAAGTATTTGAATCCAAGTACTGACTAGCTTATCCATTAAGCTAATATACCTAATGAAGCCAAATCATTCCAAGGACATTTAAGGATAAAAATGAGAGAACAAATGAAAAAGAAAATGGAAAATCTGTTTCTATTTCTATAAGAAACTATTTTCTGCATCGATGACAGTGGAGCCATCATATTTGGACTCTAACATCACAGTCCCTGATACATCACAAAAGGGATTAAGAACAGTACTAATGGGAAAAAAGGAACAGGGCAAAACAAGTGAACTAGATCAAGTATATACAGCAGAAGGCCATGTTGCAGGTGACACAATTTTGAGAGAGGAAGGGTTGTAGAGTGATTCTGAAGTATCTAAAAAGGGGAGAATAGTGAATGAATGGACCTTATTACTACCAAAACAACAAAAAAAACCCAAAGGTGATCTAGAAGACATCAATAACTAATTCACATACTTTTGCATTGACTGTCCTCTAAGCCTGGAATGCTCCCCTTTCCCAACTGCTGTTTTTCACAAATCATTCTCAAAACTCATTTTCTGCAAATTCCTGTTTCCCTCCTCTCCATTCCAGATACTACCCAAGTACCACCTTCAAAATAAAACACTTCTTGGTTCCTTCAAATGCTAGTTCCCTCCCTCCTTCCCAAATTACCTAAATTTAACTGTTCTCTTCTTTTTATATTTATTCTGTATATGTGTACTTGTCTAGAATACAAATTCCTCTTGAGTAGGGATTGTTTTATTTTTGTAGCTGGACCCCTAACGTATACTAGGTTATCCAGTTCCTAACACATACTAGGTGCATAATAAATGTTTGATTCATTGATGCCTATTCTACCATCTCAGCAAAATCTTTAAGAGAATAATCTACACATGGATAAAGGGGCAACCTTGTTGGAAAGATGAGAAAACATGTAGACTCTGGCAAATTATAATTTACAGCAGACCATATTTTTTAAGTAACACAATTGACTGAAAGGTATAGAAAACAAAAGATTTCATTGTACTTACTGTCTGAATATTTATTTTTTAAAAAGCATTTGAACATGGCTTTGCACTGGCAATCCACATGTCTGCAATGTTCTACCCCCTCACCTTCATCTCTTAGCTTCCCTGGTTATTTACATGTTTTCTACTCCACTGGAATGTGAGCTCCTTGAGGGCAGATACTACTGCTTTCTTTATATACCCAGTGCTGCACAGTGCCTGAAATACAGTAGGCACTTAAAAATGCTTTTAGATTGACTAAAGTGACAACTCAAAGGTTCTCCTCCAAAAGTGTGTCTCTCATGTACATGTTGAAACCATACAAAATTCCTTGAAATATGCAACAATAACACTTGACATTTGTATAGCACATTAAGGTTCGTGAAGTGCTATATGTAGTTTATCTCATTTAGCCTTAATTATAGATTATCTCACAATAACTTTATGAGACAAGTTCAATAGGTATTCCTATCTATATGTTGCAAGTGAAGAAACGGAGACCAGAAGAGTCTAAATTCTCACACAGCTAGTAAATGTCTGAGGCAAGATTTGAATCTGGATCTCTTCCAATCCCAAGTACAGTCCTCTTTTCTCTATAGTATGAAGCTTCTTAACAAGAGAGAGCAGAGATAATTTTGTCTGAAAAAATCTTATTATTAATATCAAACTATAAAACAGTGACAAATGTTTACCAAACGTATTTGTCACTGTCATGGAGGGCAGCCAGCATAGAGACCAGGTGGAAAAGGGATGTCATATAGATGATAAAATCTTTTAAAGATACTCTAGTCTCAAAACATTGCAGAACCTCCTTAATGAGATCTACAATCATTCAAAAGAGTTTGGTCTGACAATCCAAACAGGAAAAAACAAAGAATTTCTATTGTCTAGACTATGACATGTAGCTGGATAGATTATTGAGCTGGTGCATCAATATGCATATTTTGGTCAGACATTGCACATGGCTGATGAATTCCATAGGTCCAGAATTGAGTAAGAGGGAGAGAGAAAGACATATTATATCTGAGAAATTATGCAACCTTTTGTATTATACCCAGCTTCTCCCTAAAGACAAAATCCTAGCTTTAAAATGCTAATTTTCTTCCAAAGATGGCTATGAATCACAGAATATCATACATCTCTGGAGAATCAAAACTACAGGTCCTTCAAAGGGCAATGGAGAACTTCTCGATGGCATATATAGGTTGCATCTAGCATTTACCAGCACTGTGGGGTGTAGTAGATAGGGTGTAAGATTTGTCAGGCAGACTTGGGTTGAAACTATGCCTCAGACATCAACCATGTGTCCTTGAGCAAATAATTGAACTCTGGGCCTCAGTTTCTGGATCTAATGCAAGGTTGGATTTAATGACCTTTAAGGTCCCTTCCAATTCTAAATCTATGATCCCATTTAGAATAATAGAAACTAACATTAAAGAGAAGTCTGACTAGAAAAGGAGGGCTGGGCATGTAGCTATAGCAAGAAATAACTATCTGTTGCCCTGGTGGTGCCCTCATAATACAGAAACCCATTTGTAGGCCCCCCAGCACATTGGGTAGATTGATCCTTTGTGGACAACCTATGCAATGATGTGGACAAGAGTCACAAAGATTAAGAAGATATGGCGGAATTGTGATCTACCTTCTTCTAGTGAGTCCTACGTCAATGAGGTCACAGAACCAATTAACCATCAAAACATCACACTATTAAAGCTTTATTAAATTTTGAAGATGGTATCATATTACAAATTAAGATTTGATAAAATGGGCTTTTTTTACAACACCCACTTCAAATTTTTATTAATAACAAAATCCAAATAATAAAGTTACTAAATGTTGAATACTGTGGTTTTTTCTACATATCTATATGAAAAACACTATTAAACAAAACAGCTATTTTTAAAACAGTGTATATAGTGGATTCTCCATACTAGCAGAGACATTTAAGGAATATTTTGTGATGATGGATCATGGGGATAGCAATGAGGTCCAACTGTGCCCTCCATGCTATGAACTTCCTTCAACCTCCCTACTTCAACTCTGAGAATACCATAATGTTAATGAAACTAAATCTTAGTAAATGATGCAGAAAAGACCCAGGGAACTTCCATTTACAAGGAGCTCCAAGCTAGCAATTATTGGTGAGCTATCTAGAATCATCACTCCACCTTGCAAATCTATGAAATTGTTACTTTAATTCAAGATAAATTAGTGTTTTTCATCATACCTAATTGCATTTTAAAGATTAACTAAATGTAGGCTGATAAATTGAAAAGCAGTCAGAAGAACACTGTTCCAAAGAAAACCACAGGCCTCAAGGTATTTTCCCCCTGTGTTTGCTCTCGGTTATCTAGGAAAAAAAAAAACCGCTGTTTCGGGTGCTTGATTCAGACTTCCCATGCTGATCCATATTCAAACAGACCTTTGGATGGTACTGACAATGATATCTTCATTTAATATCAGAATCATGGCAGAAGCCTTAGCTCCATGTTTGCTCTGATGCTATGCCAAAATCTTGTCTTTTAACAAATGTTCCCAGAATTTTCTGTAAATGTTAGCACCTTTTTGACTCTATAACAAGTATGAAGATGATCAATGCAAATTGTCTATCCTATGAAATTCAAATATCTTGTATAAAAAACCAGATGCCTTGGTATCAGTCTGAAAAATCAGTATAGGTGACCCTAACAAAAGTGATGTATGTTTCCATACATATATAGATAATAAAATAAATAATAATAAAATACACTAAGTGGATATGACTCCACAAGATCCTTTTATCATGTTTTAACACAAATCCTCCATTCTTCATGGGCCTGTTAGAAGCATGCTCTGTTTAAGTATCATTGTTGGGAACTATGGCTAAAAACTCATATTGTCTCTTGTCTATTTTGTTATTTAAAAAACAATCTAACACAAAGCAGAGGTTCACATTCAACAGACTATTAAATATAATATTTTTCTTACCAGGAATAAATGAATATGAGCATCAACATTCTCTATTTTTCAATTAAAAATATCACTGATAGTGTAGTGTTTTGTCTAAAAGGGCACAAGGGCTCCCTGGCTTAAACGTACCCTTAAAAAAAAAAAAAGGAAGGCAAAGTAAGCAATATTCTAAGAGTTCACAGGCAACGTCAACAACTACCAAGACTTAATGGCAGCTGATACTTGGAACTAAGAGTTTCATGCAGCAGAGTAGTAATGGAGGGGCAGAGTAGGCAGTACACAGCAGATTGAACTGTTGCCCCAGTGATTTGGGAGATAATATGGGAAGCTGCAACCCCCTCCTCTGTCTGCCATGCAGTCTTATCATGACAGCCTCACTCTGAAGGCAGCAGGACAGTGGAGCATACTGACAGTATGTCTGACTTTCCTGTGCTCCTAAGGCCAAAGTGCAGGCAGAAGTTGGCATTGTGGGGTTTCTATAGCCTTGCCAACCCATTCTGCTCCCAGGATGCTGTTCAGAAAATGTTGGCCAAAATCTCACAAAAGGAAGTCACCTTCCCTCACTTTTCTGCAATGCATGGGATAGTACACTATAGGGAAGTCTCTTTTGTCAGATTTCATAGTGTTAAAGATATAGTGACAGAGAAAAGACAAATCAGGAAAAACAAAAGCAATTTGCCCAACTTTACAAGATGGTATGGAGCTCTTCCAAGTACTAGAACTGGGAATGAAGCCTAGCATTCCTAAATCTCATACCCATTACACAGTCACCTTTTAATTTTATATGCCAATGGTGTTAAATCATTGAAGCACATCTACTTTTTATCATCTCATTTTATAAAAGTCCTTTCTTTCCCTTTGCTACATATCTACTCATCAGATGTTGTAGATAGATTTAAGTACAATTATAAGATCAAATATCAAAGGCATATGGAAATGTATCCAAAAAAATAGCAAGACACTCAAAAATATGGCCTTCATTTACCATTCCTTACAGTGTAAACAGGAAACATTCTTTTATACACATGCATCAAATATACACATCTTCTTCACATTCAAGCCAATAATGACAATGAGTTCCTGGAAAACAAATTTTAAAATTGTATTTATTTCCGCTTTAAAAAGTGTAAATTGTAATCACATACATAATTTCTTTCAAGTGGATAAACTTAGACAATTTATCAATGCTTCCTTAAATTTTTATACTACACTGAACTCCAACTGGTTTTTGTTTTAGGGTAAACCAGATTTTGGGTTCCTCCCTGTGGAGAAGTTACTTTCAAGTCAGTGAAAGTTCTTGGCCCATGATTAAAAGTCTTTGCCAATTAGTACTCAACAACTTCAATTCATTTTTTTCTGGTTCAAGATGAGTAGGAGCCTAATAGGGCTGTGATAAAAGGGCAAAAGGCACTGAGAGCCAAAAGCGGATTAATGAGCTCCTCCATTTATTTGTCTTCCTAACAGCTGAACTGTTACAACTATTGACACTCTTCAAAAGGTTCTGCTCTGAACCCTATCCAGGCTCTGCAGGCTCCAATGGACATCTTCAAATCCACAGAATGGAGGGGCAAGAGCTTCCCCTGTGTGATGCCAAAACCAACAAAGCCCCATGGATCAGGTAATGAAACTTCAGCTTTTCCCCCTTTGAGATTTATTTACTGGCAGCTGACAAGGGGGCAAATTCAGCTCGAATTGTGCAGTCAAGGCCCTGTCAAGCCTTTAGAGGCACCCTTGTCTTGAAGCACCTTCATGACTGGCATTTCACTCAAAAGCCCTCGGCACTGGTCCTTAACAGCTTATGACATCACAAAGGACACTCCAGACAGATGCCTACATGGCATCCTGCAGCATTTTAAAAGAGAATTAGTGGTTTTAATTATGGTCGTAGTATGAAAGGGAACCATGCAAGCTCCACAGGAGACCTTTGATCAGACCCTTCTGCTAGTACAATGCCACGGAACTGTGACTATTCCTAGTAAGGGGCCTTTTCTTGCTGAATGACTCACCAGTGATCTTTGAATGCAGACAAGCTTCTAGCCCTCCCTCTTCATTAGTGAGCATTTCTATACAGGGGCCTATATAGTGCTTGGAGTCTAAGAGCTATACAATTGGGGGGGAAAGAATCCCTACCGATTCTGGCCTCTACTTAGGAAGTGCTGAAGGACTCTAAGTGACTTTATTCATTAAAACAGGTTGCTATTAATTAACTGTCATAATAAAATAAAGAACCATTATTTGCATTTCTTAGTACGTTCTCTTTAGTAATATCTATAGAAGATGCTTGTAACACAATTTATATAATCTTTTTTTTTTTTTTTTGCAGTTTTGGCAGCGTAAGTTTAACTAATTATTAGGACTATCTGGCAAGTCTGAAAGTACAAACAGAGATAAAACACAAATATTAAAAGAATTAGGAAAATGGGAAAGTGTTTAAATGCCAAGCAATTCATGCAACTGAGACAAGTGAACACCAAATCAGCTTTTCTTGTTTGAAAATCTGAAAGCACCACCTAAGATGAGACAATAGCAACTGGACTTTTATCAGAGTATCATCAGACTGGGATTTAGCCCAGAGCTACAGAAGTTCTGTGCAAACAACCAGGTGATTTGAGAAAAAAAGAAAGGAAAAAATGTTGCATGCTGACTCTTATTTCTGTTCAAAATTTGCTGGCAAGAAATAGAAAAGTCTTAGGATTTCTTTTTAAATATGTAAACTTGTCAAGTTGGCCATGGGAAACAAGGTTCCTGAGTTCTAAATGAATAAGTTTAAGGATATGAAAATAGGGAGAATGTTAATTCTACCTTAGATTCCTATAAGACATAGAATAATTTTCTGCATGATAATTTTAACAAGATTTTCCAGCAATTTTCTCTGAAATTCTCATTTCTGATAACACAGAACAATTTTCCATGTGGTCCCACCCACATCACTAAAAGACACAGGGAACATTTCCGCATCTTAAGACAGGTTACCACATTACTGCTTTCGTTATTTCTAGAAACTATCGTTGGCATTTCTGCTTCCTTAAAAATATCTTTTTTAGGAATGGAAAGAAAAGTTGGATAGTTCTCAGGTCGAGATGGCAGGCACGTTCTTTCACATGCTGCTGCTTCAGGCTCTTCTGGTCTTTCTTAGTCCCTGCAGTTCCCTTCTGAGGTGCCTCAGAGCCTCTAAAATGTCAGCCCGCTGCGGATCATCCTGCACTTTCTCCACATAGAGGTGGAAATGTTTGATAGTCTCAGATAACAGGAATTCAGGATTCACATCGATTTCATGAAAACGAAGCATTCTTTCACACGCAATGGCATAGTTCTTGTGCCAATTTGCTGGATGTTTCTTTTGTAGATATACAATTTCCTTATATAGCTGAAAAAAAGTGCGTATTTAATATTTCATTGCATGAGAAACAATTCTTAAACTTAAAAGAAACCCAGAAAGCATAGATAGCATACATATCAACAAAGTCAAGAAACCAATAAAATCTAATGCTTGCTGCATGATGCAGAAAATGTGAAGATGTTACTGTAATTGTCACAGTTAACAGGTGGCAAATATGTTTCATATAAAACTGCTTCTGGGCTTTTTGGGATACTGCTAGGGGAAATCTAAGGCACACTGTGTTAGAACAGAATGCTCATCCTCCAGAAGGATGTTCTGGGAAAGGGATTTAGCTGTAATTCATGGAAAGCTATTTACTCAACAGGCAGAAAGGTTGGAAACTCTAAATTTAGCTGTTAAGAGGAAAAAATATCCTTTACAGTTGGTTTATTTTTTAAAAGTGGGTTTTTTCTAAAAAAAGCATATTCCCATATTAGCTTTCAACAAACTCACAATTTTAATATTGTCTTTAGGTACAACATTCAAATTTGTGTCTTTAAAGCAATAAGTTTACATTTTTTTAAAATTCAGGTTGACACTATCTTCTAATTCTGAGTTATTTGCCCTTCAAGTACTCAGATTTTGAGCACCAGAGATATTATGTCTACTGAGAGGTACAACAGATCTCACATAATTGGGTTTTCCAGAGGAAACCGAAGAAAGGCACAACTAAAATCTAACAAACAAATGTCAGATAGAAATCTGCAAAAAACCATACTTGCTTGCCTAGTGATTTCATAACCTAAACAGGGCCTCCATGTAAATATTTACATTTACCAAGAGCCTGAACTTATCATTAAACTGGCTAAAATATAAAGCAAAAACTTTTGCCAGGGGGAAGGTGTTATTTTTGCATAGGGCAACATTCACAGAATTACTGGGATGGAAGGGACCCTAACAGATTATTACATTCACTCACCCTAAGCCAAACCAGACCAACTAGGGACCTTCTAACTCCAGAAAAACATCTATAATCCACCTTTGACAAGTTATTCTAATGTTTAACATTAGAACTGAAGGTTGACTGAAGGTTTGTTTCTCACAACTAACTTAAATCCTTAGTTCTGCAGTTTAAGCTAATTTCTTCTAGTTTTCAGTCAGTGGAAGAGAGAATGGTCACTATACACATTCCTTTACATAAAGACCATTATTTTGTAAACTTTTAGCTTCTTTTTTCTAGGTGAAATAATCAAAGCTCTTCTATCCTTTTATTATAGGTTTTTTTTTCTCTAAACATTTAGTTACCTTTGCTACTCTTCCATGAACTTTCTCCAAGTTAAAAAAATTCACCAACTGCCCAAGAGAATGAAGAACTCAAGTTCTACATGCCATGATCTCTGTTGCACCATCACACCATATTATTCTTTTAAACTATGTTTTGTTGCTAATTCATAATTTGCTTTTCTTCTGAGATTCAGTGAAATTTATCTTCCACATTATGTGATGCCAGTCATTTCTCATCTTGTATCTGAAAAGGTTTTTTTTTCCTAAGCGTGTTATTATATATTCTGCTACTTCTGACATTTCAATATAGCAAAGTACTCTGAATTTGAATCCAAGTTTCTAAGATGCTGATAATTTCTATTTCTATTCCCTACCATGGTTTGTCATGGTTTGAACTTAACAAACATGACTTCTATCGCTTATCACCTTTTCATCTGGGTCATTGTAAATAATTATGCTATCCTTTATATATAATGTTGCTGCTACTGATCCATCATCAATAAGACATTTGTTCTGAATGATCTTCCCAGTAGCAGTGATAGGTGTGGTGTATACTGAAACATTCACATTATTTTGTCTAGTATTGTGACCCAAGAACAGACAGACAGGAATATACACACAGTTATAAAAAACAAATCTGACTGGTCCAAAGAAGTATCAAACACATGATCAGAGTTTCAATAATACGCTAACCAAACACGTTAGCTAGCCATTAGTCATATTACTAACATGATTAACAGTGGGTCTAAGACAGTTCTGCCTCTTGTTTTTCACAGAAACATAAAATATGAGATGAAGGGGATCTCATAAATCACCTAGTCTTTTTATAGATGGAAGTTCAGAGGGATTAACTGGCTTATCTAACAACTAACTAGTAATACACTCCTTCAACAAGGATTTATTAAATGTTGATCGTCTATGTTCCAAACACTAGGCTGGGCAGTGGGGATACAAAGGCAAAAATTAAACAATCCCTATCCTCAAGTAGCTTGTGATCTGGCAAAGATGAAACCAGAACATAGTGTGGCTGCTGGGGTAAAAAAAGGACTTAAAATTAAAAGACTGATGACCTTTACACATATCACCTGGGGGGGGTGGGAAACTCAACCATTCCATGAGGTTTACTGACTTTCAGACCAACATACTTGTCACTGCTTCATGGTACATCACATAATTACATGTGAGCTTGATAATGAACCACTGCTTACAATTGCGCAGTGTAATCCTTCAATTGGTGGTAAGAAGTCAAAAGAACAAATTCTCTTCTTGATCTGAATACCTGACCATATATCCTAGCTGAGTAGATTCACAGTTGTTCTTATAGGAAATAGGTAATACCTCAACCTTCCACAAATCTAGTTCTGGGAATCCCTATTGTCAAGATATCTTCTTTTCCTATAGGGCAGGTCCCTAGACCACTTAAGCTAGGAAAGTCTAGATCCAGATTTCTATGGTTCAGCAAAAAGGCCCTTAAAAAATACTGTAGCTACAGCAAGCTTCTCCTCTGTCCTCCCTACTCCAATCACAAAGAGCTTGGCCTAGTGTTAGTATTGTCATGTCTCCTGGGGCATCAGTTAGCCCAACTTTAGGAATACAGCTAGAAATAAAGCTACTACCACTGTTTTGCATCTTAAAAAATGCTAATTAATTTCATATTCACAGTCAATAGTATATAAGTCAAGATAAATAAGACAAGGAGGAAATTAACATTTGTTTGGTAGGACTTGTTCTTGACAAATTCACTTAATGCCTAAAAATTGATTTGTAAAATAATATATTTGAGTATTTGTCCATATATCTGTTAAACTTGCCACTCTACAAAGGCAAGAGAGGATGAAGAGAAAAGAATAAATTATTCCATATAAGTCCCCCAGACTACCACTCCCAAACCAAAAATATGTTTTATAAAATAACATACATTATATGCACGAGCATAAAGTTGTACTTTCATATTTGTTGGCACATTAGCAGCTTCTGCAAGGTTAAAGATAAAGAATGCTGTTTTCATCCTAGAAAAAAAAAGTATGTGTAAATAAAATCATGGTATTAATTACTTAACTAAATATAGTCCATTTCACATTCAAAAATAAATCTGAAAAATATCCTACAGGCAATGAATGCATAAACCATATTTTCTGTGTACTACTATTAATGCTTTCATTATTATGGAAGTTTAAGTTAAAATGCTAGCTAAGAAAATCAAACTGACCATTAGAAACGATTTCTTCTTCCAAATAAATTGTACTCCATACAAGAAGTAGAATGAGAGGGAATACTTGTCAGTTAATCAACATGTTTTGGAAGCATTCATCATAACTGCTACCTAGTTCTTCAAATATTAAACTTAGTTCTCCAAGGGTGCGCATACACTTCTTATACATTAAATCTTCCAAATCACATACAACACACAAATCAATACAAATAATGCTCTGCATACTCATTTTGCTTAGCTCTCCTTGAAGTTTAATTCATTAAGTTACAAAGCAGGACTAAATAATTAAACACACGATATACCTTTGCCCCCTTGTGCCCCTATTATTAGACTGATAACTTGTAAAGATATTCAATTCAGAAAAAAAAATTATTAAATGAGTAAAAACAAAGGAAAATGAGAGAAAAGGTGCAATTGTCAGGACTCGACAAATGACTGAATGTAGGGGATAAGGGAAGAGAACTGAGTCAAAGATAACTCCCAAGATTCAAGTATGGAAGACTGAGAGGATAGTGATGCCTTCAAGACGGGCATCACTATTCCAAGATGGGAGGAGGTTTAAAAAAGATGAATTCGGGTTTTTTTTTTCTTTTTCTTTTTTCTTTTTCTTGTTTTGCATTTTGGTGAGGCAATAGGGGTTAAGTGACTTGCCCTGGGTCACAAAGCTAGTAAGTGTTAAATGTCTGAATTTGGATTTGAACTCAGGTCCTCCTGACTTCAAGGCCGGTGCTCTGTCGACTGTGCCATCTGAAATCAGTTTTTAAAAATAAGCATCATTACTACTATGTTTCAGTTGCCACAGAGTATTGAGCGATATAAAACCTCCTACTGACATGCAGGGAAAATTGAAATAGAGAGAGACTAAGTGGAATTCAATGCTATACAATATGTCTGAAAGGCAGTTAAGAGTATATTCAAAAAATTCTGCCTTATGTGCTCTATTAATTAAACAAAGTTTTGCCACCCACTATTATCATCCAGGAAGAAAAGTACCATCAGCCACTTCTCTATATTATTCAAAATACACTAAAATCATTAGTACATACAAACACAGAATCACCTTGCTTGCCACATCTCTTCATTAGCTACAGCTTCCCAAGAAGATGGGTCAAACCTATAATTAGAATAAAATAATTTGTTTCTGGCAGTTACATTAAAGGTTAATGGTGTATTGTGTCTATGACACAGTGCCCCAGTACAACAAACTAGATTATACATTAAAATACAGTTATAGAGGATCAGGTGCTTTTCACACCTATGGCCAGGAAGAAGTTTTTAACCAATAAAAGAACAGAACAATCACAAAAGATAAAATAAATAATTTTGATCATATGAAACTGAAAACTTTTTCAGAAATAAAAATCAAAGCAGCAAAGATGAGAGAAACTTTTAATTGGGAAGTAATTTTTGCATCAAGTGCTTCTAATAAGGGTCTGATGTTCAAGATATAGAAAGAATTAAAACAAACATACAAAACCAAGAGCCATTTCTCCATGGATAAGTGGTCAAATAATAGGAACAAACAGTTTTCAAAAGAAAAATGGCAAACTATTAACAACCATCTGAAAGCCTGCTCCAAATCATTAATCAGAGAAGTGCAAATCAAAACAACCCTGAAGTATCACCTCATACCCAGAAAACTGGCTAAGGTGACAAAAGATGGAAATAGTCAATATAATAGGGGTTTTGGGAAAAGAGAAGCTGTAAATTGGTCTACCATTTTGAAAAACAACTTGGAATTATGCTAACAAACTGACTAAAATGTTTGTGCCCTTTGATCCACAATTTCCATTGCTAGGAATATACCTTTCTGTCAAAGTCAGAAAGAAAGGTCCCATACATAAACAAATGCTCCAGCTGCTGCTATTGTTCCATGCTCTAGACTGCACCATCAGAGAGAGGATCCAAGCCACCTCGTGCTGCACTCTTTTGGGACCATGTGTTGTCATTTTCATCCCAATCATTTTTTGCCCTAACATTCCTACTACTGTTCTTGCTCTGCCCTCCAAAGTGAAATGCTACAGATTATGCCGAAGAGCAGGGAATATCTGTATATCCTGTATTCCCTGGGACAAATACCCACATCATTATCCTGCTTCTTGTATAATTCTTGTTGGGGCAGCTAGGCACATCAGTTTCTGGGCTATCTTCTAGATTACTGATGGTCTTCATGAAGACAAAGCAGTCATCATACAGAGGCGGACGGTAAAAATGGAGTTTCTAGGTCTCCAAGCTTCTAAATTGGTCAACTAATAGAGGCCAACCTGGATACTTCATTTCAGACTGAACTGGAAATGCAGAAGTCTAAAGGTAAAGATTGATTGAATGGGCCCTTCTGTCCCTATGTGACATAGATACAAGTTTTATGTTGATTGAATGGAAAATACAAGATATGACAACACTTAAGGTTATTTCAGGCATATAAAACAACCACCTAAACAAAATGTAAATTGTTCATACCTCCCATATTCTTCAGTCCAGTTATACATATTTCTAGTAAGCTTAATCCATTCCTCAGGGTTGAATACAATCTCTGAAGAAACCAATTTGTCACAAGAACCCCATGGCCAAAGTGAATAGTTCTCTTTCCAAGTTGGGTCACCTTCATGAAGTCCTATGCAAACAAATGTTTCTTTGCTATTGAAAGCAAAACAAATGGGATTTATTTTTAAGTTAAGCTCCAGGATCTAAATGTTAGATTTATACTACTCATAGCACAGTGCATTGTTACTCATAACATCTGTAAACAATTCAGTTTCATTTAGACTTTCTAAAAAAAAAACTTGGAAAAAATAAGGGAAAAGTATGTCTGCCAATGTTATAATACCTGTCATGGAAACAAAGAATCTTAAGAGAAAAATGTTTATGTTACCTATCCCTTCACATGTATCTTTGGATATTAAATTTTCATTTCATAGACAGCAATATGATACCAGATTAGGCTGGAAAAAATAAATTGGGAGACAGAACATGCAAAATTTCTAGTAATAAGTTAAAAAACTTAATTCTAGAAACCTTATTATTTAGTGCTTCTTCAACAATTATGGGGTGTGTTGCTTGGTTTGGCCAAAATGTTTTTTGCACTAATTTTTAGAGGTTGACCATAGCTGTTTTTAAGCTAGGTTCTACAGAAATAAACTTTTAAAAATGCTAGTTTAATCCAATATTTATTGGATCATGATTTTCTAGCAAAACTTTTGATATAAAATCATTCAAAGATATAATAGCAATATATTTGCTGTAGTTCCTTTTAGTTCCTAATCTAAGAACAAAAGATAGCAACCATTGCCTAAATTTGATACTGTCATGGTTCCTGATCTTTAAAACTAGAAAATATTAAACACTACTCTTATAGAACATTTATTCCTTGCAGATGTTCATTTAATACCTTTTGTTCTCATCAATATTATTAATTAGCTATTATTGATAATAATTACTACAAAGTTTTATTAAGGTTTTGAGTATCCAAAACACTGCATCACTTTGCTTTCATCTACTTTACTCTGAAAACTGCAAGGGATTCCTTTACAGAAAAGACATGCTTAAGTAAATCAACAGTCCACTTAAGTTTCCACATCCAGGTACAGACAAAATTCAGTCTTCCAAAAAAAGGACAAACATACAATACCATTGATCTTAGTTAGCAAAAACTATATGCCTAGAAGTATGGGGATTGACAACTCTCATAATTTCTTTCAGCTAGTACAACTGTAGGTGTTTCTTAAGTCATAAAAATGCTTCATCTTATTTTTAAAAATCTTGGGCTATTTTTGTGTGGTGATTATTCCTGGAAAACATTTGCTTTACATCAAAAAGGTGGCCATGGTGTTCATCAATGGGAAACTAATTGTTTGCTATCCACCCGCAAAGATTTCAAGTAGGCAGGCACATCTCTAATTTCCCTGAATTGTGCTAAGATCTCATATGCCATTCTTGCTAATCTGTCTTTATTTTTACTTCACTTGGAAAAATAACATTTATTTCTGCCTACCCTTATTTCTGCATAGATATTCAATTTAATTACAAAGATAATCTCACCAGTGACGGGGAAATCGGTGTAGAAAATTGTTCTTTTGGATGAGGCACAGCTGCTACATAAACAATTTTTGAAAAGCTTAAAGATTTTAGAAAAGCTATTACATGAAAAGAATGCTTACTGTTTATTTACTTTGAGGAAATGATAAAGATTAAACATGACCATTCCACTAGGTAATATTCCTTCCACAGGATTCCACCGGTTCCCAGGAAAGTAGATACCTGGTAAATGCTTAGCCATCTTAGGTAAATACCACTCATAAGTCAACATCTGCCAGAAAAATCAAAATAACTTCACACTTAATTTCACGTTTCTAAAAAGAAATCAAATGAACAAACACAATTTATAGACTATAAAAATGGAACTGCATAAAATTCATTTGTTCACACTGAAAGGTCTAGGGAGACACAAGTAAGAATATAATAGTCTTCATGTTTCTACTGACCTAAGTTGAGTTTTATGTCTTCACTAATACTGATAATGATCATACTATCTAGTATATTCCTAAAGAATAATCTGGGAAGTTCATATTGCCAGGATAAAACCACAGACTGGAACTCAGGTTGGCCTGAACCCAAACAAGACAGGTGGAAAAAATTTTTAAATGTACATATCTTTGCAAAATCATATGAAAGTATAATATCTTCTAAAAATGGTCATGAATCTTCATTCATTCAGTTAAGTACTTATCCTGCTCAACTCTTAATGAGGCACCTTAAAAATAAGAACAATTTCTTTTTTCCAATCCTAACAGTACCTCTCATAACACCAATATCTACTTCTTTATGTCCATGTTATCTCTCTCTTCTCTAGGGCACGGGCAGTTTCATTTCATTTTTGTAACCCCAGTGCCTGGCACACAGTACGAGCTTAATACATGCCTGCTGATGAATTGATAGAAGAGTTAAGCATTCTTATCCTTGTGTCTACTAGTTAAAAATATTTTCAGGTTCACAAAATTATTTTAATGGAATAAGAAATTTTCACAAGTCTTCCCCAAGAAAAACGAGTGACAAACTCATAAATTCTACAGTAACATAATTTTAATTTTTAGTGAAATTTTTATTTGCTGACAAAATTATCTCTTGTAGGATCATCATAATTTCTTTTAATCCCTAAGCTTGTGAGCAATGCTTGTTTGCACGGTTCAGATATCACTACTTACAATAAATGTTTTAAAAATAAACTTGCTTATACATTGAAAATTTTTCATGGTTTATACTATGTCATCCTAGGATTTTATTATAAATCTAAAATTAAGCTCATCAATTCTTAATACCTTCAGGATAAGCAGGAAGGAAATCTTATTAACCTGTTTGAATGGTCAAAAGAACCAGAGGAATATGAAGTCACATTCTGATTATTACTTTGGTCATGAAAATTATATCTTCACAAAAATAAAACCTGTGTGAATTTTTAAAAATTAAAATTATAATATACTTAGTATATTTTTAGCATACTTACTTCCTGATCCACCAATGAAACATCAGGCCTCAGACCCTCACAGTAATGCAAATAACGAAGAGAATTCCCTGGCAAATCTCCTCTGAGTAAGATGATTGCATCATGAGGCATAGAGAACAGAAGGTTCTTTGCAAATTTATCAATGACGTAGTTAGTGCTTTGGTCACAAATGCTAAATAAAAAGGACAAAATGTCTTTTAAAATATTCTTTACTACAGTTATAACATGACACTCACTTCCCCTTTCTCTATATAATCCACATAAAGTATTCTAACATTAATCATCCAATGTGGAGATGATATCCAAATTTAGAATAATACCATTTGAAAAGATGGAGAGGAAGGGACCAAGTTCTGTGATTAAAAAGAGTCTACTGCTTCATCTTTGAAGGTATATTAACTCTTTGAAAGCAAGAGAATGGGTTAATTCCTAAGAGACGGCAACATTGATTAAAATAAGGTTTCCAATTACATTTGGAATTTTGGATAGTTCTACATAATTCCCATTTATTTCACAGGGAATGTTCAAAATTAAAATGAAATTTCCTTATTCTTTTTAATTAAAAATTCGATATCCCTATGAACTCTTCCCCCAAATGGCAAATCTGAACAGTTCCTTGAACCATAAGCTCCCTTCATTCCCCTTTCTCAACTGTTCAGGAAGAGACCAAAGGGAATAGAGTCTAATAAAGAGAAAGATAAGAAGTAATGAGCATAGACTTTATTTTGCCTTTATTAATATGGTAAGTATTTGCAGTTGCACATAACAGCAATATGACTCTTTAATCATGAAGTCAACTTTCCTAGAACTTGAAAAATTGGCATGAATTCTGAAAGCTTTCTATGAAAACAACAACAAAAAAAGGATGAGTTGAAGCACTGCCAAAAAATGGAGCAAATGAATCCTTACTTGTAATTAATACTCATTTCATTACACTTAATAAGAAATATAGCATTTAATTTTCATCCTTTAAAATAACTAATGAATAACCAGTGTAGTGCTATAAAGCAAACAAATACATCTGTAAACAAAACCATATTTCTAGTTAATTGCTGTTTTGATAAAGCATCTACGGTTTCCATTTTAAATCCCCACACATTTTTGATACTTTATGCAAAGGCTGGCCTATCTCTTACTCCAAAGCAGATTTCAAGAACTATAAAGGAATGCCTTGTCATAGATATCACACCTTTCCAGCTGTCTTGGTTCCTGCCCTATCTAAACATCCTGGCCTTTAAAGTTCTTCGTGACCTGGCCCTTTCCTACCTTTTAGCTTTCTTACATTTTATTCCTTTCTATATACTTTACAATCCTGCCACATTGGCCTACTTACAGCTCCTTAAACACAATACTCACCTCTCATTTCTACACCTTTTTACTGGCTGTCTGGAATGTTCTTCATCCTCACCTCTGCCTCCTGGCTTTCTTGACATCCTTCAAGACTCAGCTCAAATCCTAACTTTTCTACAGGAAGCTTTTCTTAGTTTTCTCCCTCCCTCTAAGCTGCTAATGCCTTCCTCTTTCACATTACCTTTATGCCACAATGTATGTATCTTATATGTACCTAATTATTATATGTTGTCTCTGCCATAAGACTGTACAATTAATCAATCAATAAACATTTATTAAGAGCCTATTATAGGCCAGGCATTGTGCTAAGAACTAGGGATATAAAAAGAAGCAAAAGACAGTCCCTGCCCTCAAGGAGGCAGGGACCATGTTTTTCTTTCTTTATATACCCAGCACTTAGCACAATGCCTAGCACATATAAGTGCTTTATAAATAGATGCTTGTTGATTGACCAAAGATATAAAATACAATAGCTAAAATCCTAATATTTGCATAGTTCCTTAGCTGAAGAGTGGTAACACGATTCAGTAAAAAAGGTCACTGGACCTGGCTTGGGATGCTGGCTCTCCCACTTACGACCCGCGTGACGTTGGGGCAAATCATTTTGAACTCTGTAGAATTCGGTTTCTTTGTCTGTTAATGGGAGTGGGTTGGACTTGATAACCTTTAAGATCCCTTCCAGTTCTAAATTTATGATCCTATAAGCCTATGAAGACACTTCAGAAATGTTATTGATTAAATAATTAATATACCACTACAGAGTAAGAGAAGGAAAAGCATTACTGTACATATGTAGAAGATGAGTAGGCTGAAGCACGTGGTATTTTGGGCATATAACATGTCGTGGACAAATGGAGAACAAAACCCAAAATATTTAAAATCCTCTATGTCTGACCTATGTTTTTCACACTGTTTCTCCCAAAACCACAGTCTTCCTTTGGGGGTTCTTAAAAGAAATTGTGCCAATAGCAAAAAATTTACATCGCTATGTCCTAAGTAAAAGAAATGGGGGTTCTGAAGGATGACAAACAGTGCAGAGGGATTACATAAGATCAAGCTATGGCACTTGGGTCCTTCATGAATCTGTGCAAATAAAGAATGAAACATCAGTGACTTTCTCTTTCTAAAAATGCCTCTTAATTTATTACCTGTAATTAGAATAAATTTGGTAGAGTACGAAAATGGCCGCTGAAAGCCATTCCAGAAACTGGAATATAGAGCTGCTGCTCAGCATCCTCCTACTCAGAGAAGAGAATGAGGCCAAGCCCAGCCCAGCTAGAACGGTCACCACTGCATTGCTCTGCATCCAGAAGCGTTCTACCTGGGAAGCATGGAATAAACACGATGTGTTTAGCAGACTAGTGTATGTACTTGTACTATAAAAGCAAACATCTTCAAATGGTTTCCCCTGAGAACTAATTACTATTGCCACAGTTAATTTGCTAACACATAGGTCTTTCCAACTAATTACTCTGACTTATTCCCCACTACCCCTATAACTTTCCTATCCAATTACAAAAAAACTGTATCCCTAGAGCCTTGCACAGTGCCTAGCATATAGTGGGCACTTAACTTTAATGACTGATTGACTGAAATCAGGTAGTGGATATGTAAGTGAGAAGGATTCAGATGTGAGAGAAGTGGTACGGGTAGAAATGAGAAGATTTGGAAATCAAATGACCCATGAACGAAGGGAAAGTGAGGAGTCAAAGATAACATCAAGGTTGCAGACCCGAGTGACTCTAAGGATGGTGGTGTGGTGCCTTTGACAGAAACAGGTGAGTTCAAGAGAGGTTTTGAGAGGAAAGATGATAAGTTCTTGCTTTGGACCTACTGAGTTTAAAATGTCTATACATGGGACATCCAGTACAACAATCCACTACACAGCTGGTGGTATAGAAATGGAGCTCAGGAGAGTTTGGATTGAAGGCATAGATCTGGAAGTTATCTGCATTGGGATGATAATTAAACCCCCCAGAGCTGAAGAGTTACCAAGTGAGAGAGTATGAAGAGAAAGGAGAAGAAAGCAAAGGATAAAGAGAAGCTTGAAATTTTCTGCTCATGCAGATGGAAGAGAAATGAAGTGAGAATTATATACAATTCCAATCTCCAGTTCGATCTCTAGGCTGAACAATGCATTCAGGAGGGGCCACCTGACACAGATAGATTTCATATCATGGAAATAATTATATTTTAAACAGGAACAAAGCAGGAGGGATAGTAGTAGATGACTAAATGAAAACCACCTTGAATTTATTTTTATCATTTACCTGCTGTTAATCAACTGATGGATTTTTTAAAAGGCCATAATTCTAATTTTGCATTCTCATAACTATTTTTATTTCTAAAATGTTTATAAAATAATAAGGTGAAGTCTTAAAAAAGTCTAGATGAAGGGCAATAACTGTGTGAAACTTACCACACCCATGAAAAGAGGTTTTGAAATGTCTAAATTTGCTCTCCAAGCAAAGAACAATGAATAAACACAAAGCATTCCAACAAAAAGCCACACCAATGGTGGGTTTTGTTTGCCCCTGCAAGACATAATGCATTTTTTTTATTATGGATTTAAAATAAAAAGTAATCATTACAAAAATTTAAGGGAACTTTTAAAAATACCAATAGATGGTTTTTGGTAGATCTTTGTATAAATCAGGCCCAAGAAAGATTTGTCTAGAGGCAGCTAGTTGGTGCAGTGGATAGAGCACTGGCCCTGGATTCAGGAGGACCTGAGTTCAAATCCGGCCTCAGACATGTAACACTTACTAGCTGTGTGACCCTGGGCAAGTCACTTAACCCCAATGACTAGCTACAAAAAAGAAAAAAAGAAAAAGAAAAAAAAAGATTTGTTTACATTTCAGAGGAAAATAATAATTATTTCCTCATTTAAAACTGAGGCAGAGTTCTTAGGGAACAGCAAATGGCATTACTTTCTGAATAGATGAAATGGAGGCAGAGTTAGTTACAGAATGGACCTACTGAAGGAGATCCCCTCACTTCCCACCATTAGTCCTGATTTGGTAGGCACTCCCAAGCAGCAAATGGCATATGAGGAAGGGAAAATAAGGTATCAGAGGAGAAGAAACAAAATCTCCAGTAGTACTAAAAAGCTAAAGGAATTCCTTCAACTGGCTAGTCATGTGTAAGAAATGTACACATAACAAGTCAGGTGAATGTAAATTGTGGACTGCCTATATTCAACTTCAACTGGTGTCTAAATAAGTTATTTTATACGATGAGTAGTACAAATGCTTTAAAAGTTTAAGACTATCAAAAGATTCATTTGGTTATTCTGAAAAGGAACATTATTCAATTCAATTTTTCAACGTTCTTTTGTAATCTGGAAATCATATAGCATTCACAAAGTGTGCAAATTTGACAAGCAGAAATAGTGACATTAGGTTTCTCAGAATGTAATTATGTACCAACACAATAAAAATTCATTTACTTAATAGGAAAAAAAACACAGCAAAAGTAGAGATATTACTTACTGTCTTGCTAAACATAAACAAGCAACAACTGCAAGGACTTGAACATTAATTGATAATTCAACCTTCATATTTGCCATCTGAAAACTAAAAAGTAAACATCTAATTTATCATTTTCATTAGTCAGAAAGCAAAAAATTTTTAAATTTTAAATAATTTCAAATTCTAAATCAAGCATTTTTTCATAAACATGAAATTTCTGATGAAATCCAGAACATACACTACAGTCAGAATAATAGTAGAATAAGTTATTTTTTTAAATTTTAAAAACTAAGTTTTAGGACAAAAAAAAGACCACATATAAGAACACGACAAAGTTAAACTCAGGTTATTTCTTCTCTCTCTCTCTCTCTCTCTCTCTCTCTCTCTCTCTCTCTCTTCCAGAAGAGTTCCAAAAATTGACTATTGTTCAATTATCAGCTTGTCAACCAAGGAGTGAAATCATATCAAAGGTTTGTAACAGGTCTCTGTTGACCATACCTCTGTAGTTCATTCAGATCATACTAACTGGATGCACCAAAAGTTATGGTTAAAATGTTTCTTGGAACTTCATGTTAATACAGAGGTAGACACTGTCTAAATGAATTAAAATGCTGAAAGCAATAATAGCTTCTGGAGGTCCTTCTAGAGAACATCTACTTGCCAGACTTAATAGAAATGCAGCAAAAACGGAGATCTCCATTTACCCTGCCTCCCACCTACTCCCCAGTCATTTCTCTCAAAAGATGCTTTCTTTTACATCAATTTCGTCTCATGCATGCATTATTTAGTAAATCTTAGATAAATAGAATGATTCTTTTAGGCCCGAATTATTTTACCAACTAAAAAACACACAGCTACTATCCATACCAGGTGACATCTATAGTTGCTTGCTCTAGGGAACTTCTTATACTTAAAACAGTAGATAATATCCTTCGGCTTAAAGTGATCTCTCTCTGACACCAATTTCACAAGGGAAAAAAGCAAGAAATAATTATGGCATCCACACACTATGTGCTTTACTAAAGGACACTCATCTACCATAAGAAGATATGATTATTTTGATTCCATCATGAGACTCATTTCAAACTATTCTTCAAAAAAAATGGGGTCAAGTTTCCAAAATAAATTTCTGAAGAACTGTTGCTTAAATGTAAGTTCTGAAAGATGATCATTAGGTTCAGTAATTTCCTTGTCAAGGATTGCAATTTAGAGATATGAATTGGGAAGGAATAAAATTTGCTTGACTAGAAGAGGATGTATGATTAAATTCTATCAAAATGAAGGATTTTTCTCTTATGTTATTAGAAGGCTCCCCCTCAATACTGCTATTCATATGAAACATTTAGTACCCAGAATTCTTTTTTTTTTAACTCAACCAATCAATAAATGCACTAGACCTTCATTATCCTTTATCTTTGTTTTATTTCAGGTAACTATTTTTATACACGTAGTCATCTTCTTGAAGTTTCTTTTTAAGTATAAGATTTTTTTTTCTTTCTACTAAGACGGATTTAAGTACTCACTCTTAACATATTACCATACTGTAGTCCTAAGAGTTAACTGCACTATCCAATGTTATGCTATATTCTTTGTAATTCATGTAATGATCCTCCAAGCCCATATGTTTTTATTTCCAAATATCATATAACTAAGGTGAAGAAAAAAAGTGGAAGAGCACAGAGACTGCCAATTTTTATGAGACAGACTAACAAAGAATGAAAAGTAAAGTAACTGAGCCATTAGGAGAATAAAGACATAATATTTATAGTATAATGAATGGGTAAACAAGAAAAAAAGAAGTGAAAAGAAGTTCTCAAAAATTAGTCAAAATAAGGGAAGTATTTAGAAGAAACTGGGACTCAAGGTAGAGTACCTTTACGATTAAGTGGAGTCACTTAATCTATAAAACTATAAACTTCTTTAGGGCACGGATCACACAAAATGTATCTTTGCATCAACCTTCACACCTGGGAGAGTGCTTTGTGTACAGTAGGTACTACTAAGTGTTTATTAAATGAAAGAATGAACAAATAATGGATCAAGAGCAAATAGATGATTTAAAGATATCTAAAGTCCCTTCAAACTCTAAAGTCCTTTGCCTCTAAACAAATAATATACAGAAATGACTACTAGTAATGATGAGCTACTTTTTTTCCTCTTCTCTTTCATTAAAGACATATTTCCTTATATTTTTAATTAATGATACTATTAGGAGATTTCATAGTTCCGTTAAAGCAATAAAAGCAGATAGGAACTTTTTTTATCTGGTTAATCATCCTAATTATTTTTCCTTTTAAATATTTTATTTTTTCCAATTACATGTAAAAAATCTTAATTCATTTTTAAAAATTTTGAGTTCCACCCTCTCTTCCTCCCTCCCTTCCCTCTTCTTCTTTGAGAAGGCAAGCAAGTTGATATGTTATACCTGTTCAGTCATGCAAAATATATTTCCATATTAGTCGTGCTGTTAAAGAAAACACAGACCAAAAAAAAAAATAAAGGAAAAATAAAGTTAAAAAAAGTATGCTTAGATCTGCATTCAGATTCCATCAGTTCTTTCTCTGGAGGTGCATAGCACTTTTTATCATAAGTCCTTTGGAACTGTCTTGGATCACCGTATTATTGAGAAAAACTAAGTCATTCACAATAATTGATTACTATACATTATTGCTGTTATTGTGTACAATGTTCTGGTTCCACTCACTTCACTTTGAATCAGTTCACATATGTCTTTGCAGGTTTTCCTGTAACCATCCTGCTTGTCATTTCTTCTAGCACAACAGTATTCCATCACAATCATATACCACAACTTCTTCAGCTATTCTTCAATAGATGGGCATCTTATCAATTTCCAATTTTTTGCCACCACAAGTAGAATATTTTTGTACAGAGGTCCTTTTCCTTTTCCTTTTTTAAAAATCTCTTTCGGATACAGACCTAGAAGTAGTATTGCTGGATCAAAGGGTATTCACAGTTTTATAGTCCCTTGGGCATTGTTCAAAACTGCTCTCCAGAATAGTTAGATCAGTTCACAACTCCATCAACAATATATTAGTGTCCCAATTTTCCCATATCCCCTCCAACATTTGTTATTTTTCTTTTCTGTTATATTTGCCCATCTGATAGGTGTGAGGTGGTACCTTGGTGGTGTTATTATTATTATTATTATTATTATTATTTTGCTTTTTGGTGAGGCAATTGAGGTTAAGTGACTTGCCCAGGCTCACACAGGTACTAAGTGTTATGTGTCTGAAGCAGGATATGAACTCAGGTCCTCCTGACTTCAGGGCCAGTGCTCTATCCACTGTGCCATCTAGCTGCCCCTTTGGGGTTATTTTTAAATGCTAGTATTTCTCTAATCAATAGTGATTTAGAGCATTTTTTTCATATGACTGTAGATAGTTTTAATTTCTTCTGAAAACTGTCTGTTCTTATCCCGTGACCATTTACCAACTGGGGAATGACTTGCATTCTTAAATTTGACTCAGTTCTCTATATGAGAAATTAGGACTTTATCAGAAAAACTTGCTGTAAAATTTTTTTCACAGTTACAATTACTGTGTATTTCCCTCTATCCTACCTTTCACCTTGATTGTTCTCAAAAGTGTTTTGCTTCAACTACTAGGAATATTGTAGCCAAATTCCAGAGTTCCCAGGTCAAGGAGAAAATATTACAAGCAGCCAGAAAGAAACAATTCAAGTATCGTGGAAACACAATCAGGATAACACAAGATTTAGCTGCTTCTATATTAAGGAACCGCAGGGCATGGAATATAATATTCTGGAGAGCAAAGGAGATAAGATTACAACCAAGAATCACCTACCCAGCAAAACTGAGTATAATCCCGCAGGGGAAAAAATGGTCATTCAGTGAAATAGAGGACTTTCAAGCATTCTTGATGAAAAGACCAGAGTTGAATAGAAATTTGATTTTCAAATACAAGACTCAAGTGGAACATGAAGAGGTAAACAGGAAAGAGAAAATCATAAGAGACTTATTAAGGTTGAACTGTTTACATTCGTGCATGGAAAGATGATATTTGTAACTCATGAGACCTTTGTCAGTATTAGGGTAGTTGAAGAGAAAAAATTATATGTATGTATATATAGATAGATAGAGGGCACAGGGTGAGTTGAAGATGAAAGGGTCATATCTGGAGAATAAAATTAAGGGGTGAGAGAGGAATATACTAGGAGAAGGAGAAAAGGAGAGGTAGAACGGGGTAAATTATCCCACAAAAAAGAAAAACAACAGAAAAGAAAAGGCTCTTACAGTGGAGGGGAAACGGGGGAAAGTGAGAGGGAATGAGTGAATCTTATTCTCATAGGATTTGACTTAAGGGGGGAATAACATACACACTCATTTGGGTGTGGAAATCTGTCTTATCCTACAGGAAAATGGGGGGGAAGGGGACAAGAGAGTAGGGGGATGATAGAGAAGAGGGTAGATTGGGAAAGGGGGTAATCAGAAGCAAATACTTCTGAGGAGGGACAGGGTCAAAAGAAAGAATAGAATAAATGGGTGCACGGGATAGGATTAAGGGAAATAGAGTTAGTTTTTCACAGCATGTCTATTATGGAAGTGTTTTGCATCACTGCACATATATAACCTATATCTAGTTGCTTACCTTTTCAATGAGGGTGGGTGGGGAGGGAGGAAGGGAGAAAATTTGGAACCCAAAGTTTTAAAAACACGTTTAAAAAAATGTTTCCACATGCAACTGGGAAATAAGAAATACAGGAAATGGGGTACAGAAATCCATCCTGCCCTACAGGAAAATTGAAGGGGAGGGGATCAGAGAAGGGGGGGAGAGATAGAAGGGAAGGCAGACTAGGGGAAGGGGTATTTAGAATGTGTGCCATCTTGGGGTGGGGGGAGGGGTGAGATGGGGTGAAAATTTGGAACTCAAAATCTTGTGGAAGTAAATGTTGAAAACAAAAAAATAAATAAAAATTACCATTAAAAAAAAAGTGTTTTGCTTCTGACAACTGCCTCCTCCAATCCACAAGTCCCTTCTATCAGTCTCCCCATCTCCTTCCCCTCCTACTTCCCTGTAGGGCAAGACAGATTTCAGTCAGTCTCAATTTGTCTATTCTTCAGCAAATCACCCTTTCAAGTACCATTACTTAAGATTTAGCAAGTCATATTACTTGTTGAAAAAATAAATTGTTAAGTGGTTCAATTGCAATTAGGTTCTTATTAGGGTGATTTTGACTGGACCTTTGATTTCACAGATACAGAGAACTACAGATGAGGAAATTCCCTCTACCAATGTAGATTAGCATTTGCTCTTTAATTTATAGTCTTAAGAGTTCTGCCTGGGTCACTGAGAAGTAAAGGAACTTGCCCAGTCACAAAGCCAGTATGAGTCCATGGTGGCACATGAACCCAATTGATTAGCTCCCTATCCACTATACCAGTGGTGTCAAATTGAAAGAGAAATGCAGGCCACTAAACCTTCCATAAGGATCCCTGGTGGCCATGTAGTGACTTAGAAAACCACAAATTAACCTTATCTATGTTGTAATATATATTTATTTATTTTGTTAAACATTAACTAATTGCATTTTAATCTGGTTTGGCCACAGTCAGGAGTGTTGCAGAACCTGCTAGCCATGTGTTTGACACCTCTGAACTACATCATGCTGCCTCTGTAGAGTGATATTAATCAATATAGAAGTCAAGAAGAATTTTTTCTACTTGGACATATACTACAATGACAGCTTAAAAAAATTTGAAATCCTAAATAAATGAATCTCTGAAGAATCAAAATATCTTAGTTCATTATATGAATTATGTGAAAACATTTGTTCAAATTTTGGGTAGATAAAATGTTTAAATAATAATTTCTAAAGAAAGATTATTACCAAAAATCTAGGACAAAGAATAAGTTATTTCTAAAAATTCTGTTTTGGGTGATCTTACAGCAAACAGAAATGTCATGTTTTAGTATACAACTCTCAGACAATATTTGCCTGCATTCGACGTTTTGTTTTCTATTCAAGAACAAGTATCAGTATATAAAGAAAAAAACAAAGGTAGAAACACATTATCAGAGTTGGATGCTATTTCCTCAGAGGAAAACCAACAATCCTTACAAGTTCTGAAAAATAAATTCTAGTAACAGAAAACGCATTTAAAAGTTGTTCCACATATTTTTTACTCACAGCAATATTTCAGACATACTGGATCCTATCTCAGATTTGGCCTGGTCATAAAAGAGAAATAGTTACACTCAATGATGCATACAAGAATTAAATCATAGTATATTTTAGTTTTTTGAATTTAAGAATACATTTAGAATATATAATACATTTTATTTTTCAAAATCATTGTTTCAGAATCTTAAGAAAGCATTTTTAAAAGAAAATAGATAAGGTAGTATAAGCTGCCATAATGTTTTAAAAAAGAACTCCAAAAAATAATGGTCAAAGCACCAGGCTTTGAATACCAGTCTGGCACTATTATTTGTGTGACCTTGGGCAAGTCCACGTCTTTAAAGTAAGGGGGTTGAAATAAATGACCTTCAAGGTACCTTTCAGCTGTAAATCTATGTTTCTATGATTTAGATCATAAGCTAAACACCAACTGAAATAATGTTTCCAGAAGGAAGAGTTAATTAACAATTTCATTAGTTAGCTCTACAGCTTTATAGACAATTCCAATCATCTGTATGTCAATCTTTGGTCCTATTATGCTTATTGGTACATAATTACTAATTTCATAAGCGATAAGTGAATTTCATTCTCTATTTCCAAGTTGCTCTTGAATCTCAATTAACATTTTCATACAATTAGCACTACTTCATATAATGACATTTCCATATATTGACCATGGCATAGGGAATTAATAAATTATTATCCTAACCATCCTAATCAAAATAGTCTCTTAATAAGACTACTGATTGTTCTTCCATTTTTCATATACCAAACATATTATAGCAGATTGTGTTTTTTCTCACTCTCTAATTTATATATGGTGCATGTTTATAGTTATCTTCCTGAAACTAAGACCTTTAAAATCATTCAGAAGTACATTTTCTCCAAACAGTGACTATGCACGTGCGCGCGCACACACACACACACACACACACACACACACACACACACATCTAACTTCTTTCAAAAAAACTTATCTAGTCTTAGACTGAATATTAACCACTTAGAGTGTATAACAAAATTGTGAATGATCATAATTCAACCAGGGCAACCAAAAATATTGGATTCATTCTTCAACTTTCCTCTAATAGTTTTTATTCATAAACCCAATGCTCACAGTGACACCTACTGCTAAAATTATTGAAATGTTGTTTCCACTGTATGCAGCAAAGTCTTTTTAATGCTTGTTATCTGAAAAGAATATTATCCTACCTCAATAACAAAAAAAAGGTGGATTAAATGATTCCAACACTTTCTAAGGCATCCTCAAAGGCACATCCCAAGGAAAAGTTTGTCATATAAATAACTAAGATGAAAAGTCTAAATAACATAATTTTTCTAATAATTGCCCAGGAAGAAAACTGAAGGAAATTTTCTTATAAATTTCATTTTAAAAGGATTGAAAAATAAACTTACTAGGTTGAATGTTCCATACTCTTCCCTAAGAAAATGTGTCAGAAATCCTGAAAATGTAGTCTGGTCTCCCCAGGTCCAACGAGCTTGATTGAGGTAGGATGAGACAGGCAGGTAGAGATAAGGCAGAAAACCAGCACAGAAGAAGAGACTCAGCATTAGCAAATGGCCTAGGGAAAGCTCCTGTGTCAAAACATATAAGATCGTATTACAATACTTATTTTAGTTTAATTATTTGGAACTTTGAGACACACCAAGAAAACCATGAAATATATTCACAAAGCTGATCTCTCAATTTATAGTAAGCTACCACAAAATACTTCGTTAAACCTTCCGATTACTATGGATTACTAAGAAAATTTCATCAGCCTGATCTTCTCTTCTCTGCACGGCCAGGTGAATTTTGAGTGAAGCAAATGACATTAGGAAAGACTCATGAGTATCATATTCGTTGCATTTTTTACATTTAAATCATGTCATGACATATATAGATGGCTGAAGCCCTGCAAAGCTGAGATAACCCACTTTGAAGTGATTAAGTGTTGTTGGCTTGTGTTGCATATGCCAGAAAATGTCCTTCCAATGTTGGTATACTTTCCTGTCATCATCAGCAGCAGACTTGGTTCATTGTCTCTATCACGATTATATAACATATAACATGGAATACCGCTGCAAGTATTTCTTGGGTAGCTATTTTAGATGTTTTATTAAAATGGCAGAGTGGATAATAGTCTTTACATTATACTATTGTTTTGAAATGTTCTTTAATATTTAAAAATAACTCTTCTTGATTACAATACATAATGTAGAATATGCACTACAGGGTATTAAAGTAAAATTTTAAGCTTTTTCTTGAGATATACACATACACATATGGGGCTCTCATTATCTCACTATTATCTGAGTCTTCAGACACTACTTTTTTTGTTTCAGGACTGTGATTGCAATGACCTCTACAGGGAACTACACAGCGGTAAAAATCCCTCTACCAATGCAGATCAGTAACTATTCTGTAACTTAAAATCTAGGAGAGTTGCCTGGAGCTTTGCCCAAAGTCACATAGACAGTATGCATCAGTGGCAGGGCTGGAGTCAAGAATCTTCTTGAACGGGGCAGCTAGGTGGCGCAGTGGATAGAGCACCGGCCCTGAAGTCAGGAGGACCTGAGTTCAAATTCGGCCTCAAACCAAACACTTGACACGTACTAGCTGTGTGACCTTGGGCAAGTCACTTAACCCTGATTACCTCACCAAAAAAAAAAAAAGAGTCTTCTCGATTCTGGGGCTGGCTAACTACCTAACTACACCACGATGCCTCCACTTGAAATCACATTGGGAAGCAGAAGTCATACTAATGAACCACTTAGAAAATTTGTCAATAATGCACATTCATTCATTAAGAGCTTAAAGCTACGTGCCAGTCACATTTACAAGGACAAAAGCAAAACAGTCCCTGTCCTCAAAGAACTTATATTCTAAAGAAGGAGATAACATGAATATACCTAGGTATTATTAAACATATACAAAACAGATATAAAGTAACCTTGGTGGAGAAGACACTAGAAGCCGAAGGGGCTAAGAAAAGCCTCTTGTAGAAGAAGGCATTTCAGGTGAGTCTTGAAGAAAACCAGAGATTCCAAGGAGCTGAAGTGGGGAGAAAGTGTATTCCTGGCATGGGAAATAGCCAGTGCAAAGACATGGAGAAAAGAGATGGAATGTCACGTGTGAGGAATAGTATGAAATTCTGGACTATAGAAAACAAAGAGGGAATAATGAATGAATAAGAAGGAAAGTTATGAAGAGCCTTAAATGTCAAGGATATTTGATTCTAAAGGTTACAAGGAACCACCAGAGTTTCTTAAGAGAGTGTGTGTGTGTGTGTGTGTGTGTGTGTGTGTGTGTGTGTGTGACTATTTTAAGAAAAATCACATTGGCAGCTACGTGGAGAATGAATTGGAGAGGAGAGAGACTTAAGGCAGGAAGACCACTTAGGAGGCTATTCATGATAACCTAGGCTAGAGGTGATGAGGGCCTTAAGGAGTGGTGGTTCCCTTAACAGGAAAGTATGGAGAACAGGTGGGTTTGAGAAAAGACAGTGAATTCTGATTTGTAAATTTTATGTATGAGATGCCTATAGGATATCTAGTTTGAAATATCCAGTAAAAGGACAGTATCTCAGAGACAGACTATGGCTAGATATAGAGATCTAGGAGTCATCTGCATAGAAATGATGATTCAATCTGTGGGAGCGCATCAAATAAGATTGGAAAGAAATGAGAAGCATCAGAACATAGCCCTGAGATACACCCAGTTAGGGAGCATGTGATAGTTAATGATGCAGTCAAGGGATAGGAAGAACTTGGAAGGAACAGTGTTGAGAAAATCCAGAGAGGAGAAATTACCCAGAAAGAGAGGGGAGTCACTGTGTCATGTGTTACAGAGAGGTCAAGAAAGAAAAGAACTGAGAAAAGGCCATTAGATTTGGCAAATAAGAGATTATTGATAATTATGGAGAAAGTGGTTTCTGCATAGTAATAAGGTCAGAGGCCAAATTACGAAGAATTTAGAAATGTGAGAGGAGAGGGAGTAGATGAAGAGTATAGACAGACTTTATAAGAGGTTTGACTAAAACAGAGAAGACAGATATAAAATGAAATGCAGGGAGGGGTGGTAGAATTTAGAGAAGACTTTTTTTAAAAATGGGGAAATATGGGCTTTTTTGTAAACACCAGGAAAGGAACTTGTAAGATAGGGAGAGCTGAAGAGAAATGTAGGGTAACAATTATGAGACTAATGAATTGGAAGAGATAAGATCAACTGTACTTAAACAGGAGCTGGTCTTGGTGAGAAGTAGGGTTGCCTACCTCTTCATGAGACTGGAGTAAAGGAGGAGATGGGGGAAATGTTAAGGGATAGTGAAATGTAGAAAAGGGGAAAAGATGAAATTCCAGGGGAATGATTGCATTCAAACACATATTCCTGCTTAATAACCTAGCCAATCTCACCAAATGTTTTTAGGTTAGCCTCTGGCTTAAATAATAATAATAATAAAAAAGGAATGACCTGAATATCAAAGAATCAAATTGGGAAAATTGGTGAAGCCCTGAAATATCTTTCAATCATGACTATATGTTCTTGCTGAGAAAATCAGATAAGACTAGAAGCATGTCATATCATACAACTTTGCCCCAAAAATCACACCAAACACCACCACCAAAAAATTTTTACTATAAGAATTAGAGCATAACTGCAATTGTAAGCTTCATTTTTTAAAACGCAAGTTTACTAAAATAAACTATTTCAATAATTAATTTTCATTTTTCAAGATAAAGCCCCAAACAAATATTTTAAAAACTACTTTCTATGAAACAATCATCTAAGCTTCAAATGGATTTACTTTAATTGGCTTTTTTCTGGTAAGTTATCCCCTCTAAAATGGAAGACCTCTTGTACTTAATTTGGAGAATATTTTTTTCTCATCAAACTAAATTCTAAAATAAAGGAAAAAATCCACAAGATTTTGCAAAGATGATTTCAGAGTTATATCCCCTGGTGAATTTGAAAAGTTCAAATGTTGGATGTTTTTAAAAATTATAATGACTCTTTTGGAAGATGTCAGGTTTTACTTTAAGGCAAAGAGGGACATCTACATTTAATAAACTCAAGACTCAAATTCAGTCAATAAGCATTTATTAAGCCCCAGATATGTACCAAGCACTGTGCTAAGCACTTTGCTGTTGTTATTCACTTGTTTCAGTCGTGTCCAAATCTTTATGACCCTGTTCTGGGGTTTTCTTGGCAAAGTTACTGAAATGGTTTGCCATTTTCTTCTCCAGCTCATTTTACGATGAGGAAATTAAGGCAAAAAGGGTTAGGTGACTTGCCCAGGGTCACACAGCTAGGAAGTACCTGAGGCTAGATTTGAACCCAGGTCTTCCTGACTCCAGGTCCAGCACTCCATTTACTACACCATGTAGTCAACCCTATGCTAAGCACTAGAGATACAAAAAAAAAAAAAAGACAATCCTTACAATGGAGGAGCTCACAATCAAATTTCACCTGAGTAGAATAAGTAATGACAATTGCATTAGCATTATCAAATGGATATTCTATAGTAGAAAATAAAGCATTTAGTATAGCAATAATGAAACGCATAAAATGTTAAATGAGGAGTATAAGTACAACTTTACCAAAATATCTGCCAATTTTTTAAGAACAGTTACTTAGCAATCAGAATATATAGTTTCCCTCTGGAACAGGCAGTGAATAAGGAAACAAATAAACTGGGCAATAATCTAGAAAACTATAGACCTTCAGACAAAGCCTCAAATAACCCTGCTGGTGAGAGATGTTAATTCTAGCAAGGATGGAGGACTCAGTGATCTCTTTCTACTTCCAACCTCTGTCACTTAAGAGAGAAGGAAGGAGGCAGAGCCAAGATGGCAGAGAAAAGGCAAAGACTCACCTGAGCTCTCCCAAATTCCTCTCCAAACAACTTTAAATAATGCATCAAAACAAAATTTAGGGTGGCAGAAAACTCACAGGATGGGGTGAGACAAATTTCCAACCTGAGACCACCTAGAAGGTTTGCAGGAAAGGGCTGTCACCCGAGGTGAGAGTGGAGCACACTCCACAGTAGGCTGTGTCAGGACAGGCCGTGCCACAGGAAACCAGCAGCAAGCCTTGGGGGTAACAGCAGCTACTTCTAGAGCTCTCAGCCCACGGACGGCAAGGGGAGGGACAACTTGTCTGAAAATTTCAGGGGTTCCTTTGCTGGCACTGGGTGTAGTACTCTGTTGCATTACTCATATTCAGATGCACATTGCAGTCCTGGAGCATAGTCCCAGGGTGACGAGGAGCGCTAGCCCACCTGAACTTGTGTCCATAGGGGAACGAGGGCCCTGGTCACAGTTCCAAGGTGAAAAATAGTGCTTGTGGTCGCTCACATAACAGAGCACAGGCCAAGAGAGTAGTAAATACACCTCTCCTTAAATCATACCACCTTGGAGGAACTGAAAGCTTACAGACCCCTAGAACTAGCTCTGAAAACAGCTGCACAAAAAACCTGAAGCTTGGGACAGTGCCCTGTCCAGCCCAGGAGTACAGCCCAATTTCAATATAAGGTACAACTCAAAAATAGGCTGGAAAAATAAGTAAACAACAAAAAAGATCCTGACCATAAAAAGTTACTATGGTGACAGGGAAGATAAAAACACAAACTCAGAAGAAGACAACAAAGTCAAAACTGCTACATCCAAAGCCTCAAAGAATAATCCAAATTAGTCTCAGGTCTTGGAAGATCTGAAAAAGGATTTAAAAATCAAATAAGAGAGGTACAGGTAAAATTGGGAAAAGAAATGACAGCAATGCAAGAACATCATGACAAAAGAGAACATCTTGGTAAAAGAAGCACAAAAAAAAATACTGAAAATAACACCTTAAAAAACAGAATAGGACAAATGGTAAAAGAGGCACAAAAATTCAGTGAAGAGAACACCTTAAAAAGCAGAATTGGCCACATGGAAAAAGATGTACAAACATTTACTGAAGAAAAGAACTCCTTAAAAAATAGGATTAGTCAAATTGAAAAGTAGATACAAAAGCTAAATGAAGAAAATAATTTTGAAAAAATTAGAATTGGACAAGCAGAAGCTAATGACTCTGTGAAACATCAAGAATCAATCAATCAAAATATTTTGTTGATGCTCTTTTTCCCCTTATTTTAGTTGCAAGTCCAACTGAGGAAAGTGTTTCGTTATATATATATATATTTTCTCTTTAGGACTACCTTTGTTGCATCCAAAAAGTTTTGGCACGCTGTTCCATTTGTGATCATTTTCTTTGGTACGATTGCTTATTGTTTCTATTTTTTTTTGTTTGATGCACAAATATTTCTTTAGGATTATATTTTTTAGTCTCCATCTGAATTTGAATCTTTTCTTCAAATGACCCTTACTGAATATGTCTTATTAAGCTGCAGTCAGGAAAGAATGTATTTAACTTTTCTGCTCTTCTACATTTTAGGAGTTTTTTATGCCACAGCATAATGGTCAATTTTGTAAATGTGAATTGCAAGGTTGAGAAACGTGTATATATAGATATAGATATAGATATATCTATATCTATACACACACACACACATATACATACTCCCTTTGATTTTTTTATTAATTGATAGAGATCTATCAGATCTAACTGTTTTAAATTTTATTTACGTCATTCACTTCATTCTTATCTGTTAGATTTGTTTAGGTGTGAAAAGGTCATACTGAAGTCCCCAAGTATTCTAGTTTTGTTGCCTCTTTTTCCCTGCAATTTGATGAGCTTTTTCTTTAAGTGCTTGGATGCCATGTCACTTGATGCATTTATATAGAAGCAATGATATTGTTTTATTATTTATGGTGCTTTTGAGTACAATGTAGTTTTTATATTTATCTCCCACAACTATGTCTGATTTTCTTGCTGCCTTGTCTGAGAAGGTCAGTATGCCTAGTTTTTAAATTTTGCCTAAAGCACAAATTCTACTCCAGGTCCTCATTTCAAGTCTGTGTGTGTATTTTTGTTTCAAGTGTGTCTCTCTCTTGTAAACAACATATTGTTGGATTCTGCTTTCTAGCCCATTCTGTTATCCTTATACATTTAAAAGGTGAGGCATCCCATTCACAGTTACAATTGTTATTTATATTTTTTCTTCTCATATTCCCTTAAATTTTTCTCTCTCTTGCCCACCTTGCTCCAATTACAAAGGAAAAAGGGAAAGAAAGGAAGGGAATGGAAGCAACAATACCAACATAACTGAATATGTCTGATTCTGCTTCTCCGCCCTTACACTCTTCACCCATCCCAGAAACTGATCACAGATCAGAAATACCTGGGTTCAAATCCTGCTTCTGACAAATAATGACTTTGTGACCATGGGAAAGTCACTTAATCTCTCATTGTCTCAGGCTATTCTAAAATTATAAGTTGCAGAACAATTGCTGATATGAATTGGTAGCTTCATCACTACTGCAGTCACACTCCTGGATCATTCTATAACACCCCCTCCTCCAAAGGAAAAAGCCAAACTGCCCCAAAAAGTCAAAAAAGTAAATAGATAATAAAGTAATTTAATAAGAATATTTAATATTTATAATTATTCAGGTGCCATATAAAAAGCATCAATAGGAAATGGAAAGAACAAGTATACAAATTGTTTTAAAAGATAGACTACATTAAAGCAGAAAGAGAAAATATCATTACTGAATACTAATACATAACATTATGGTGTAGTTCATAGGCTGCTAGATCTGGAGTCAAAAAGACCTGAGTTCAAATGTAGACTCAGATGCTTGCTAGCTGTGTGACTGGGCAAATCACTCAACTTCTGTCTCATTCCTCATCTGTAAAATGGGGATAATAGTAACATATATAGAATGAGGATGTTATGAGGATAAAATAAGCTAATATTTGTAAAGCACTTTGCAAACCCAAAAGCACCCTATAAATGCTGGCTATAAATGTCAACTATAAACATGAATAAAGCTATACATGCTCCACCCCCACAACTTCCATTTTGATCCAAGAGTTTGTAACAGAAACGTAGGGAAAATAATCAATTATTTCTAGCCTTATAGTATATTATTCCCTCTCCGCACTCTACAGTCTAGTCAAAGTGACTTTTTCTCTGTTCTTCATAGGATACTCCATCTCAATCTCCCATCTCTGTTCCTTTGCGCTGGTCATTTCCCATGCCTGTAATGTACTTCCTCCTTACCTTTGCCTTAAAGAATGCCTCTTTCAAGATATAGTTCAGGCACAACCTTTTATATGGAGTCCTTCCTGACCCTCCCAACAGGGACTCTCTTTCCCAAAACATTTTGTATTAAACTACTCTATATTTGTATATAGACTACTCTTTATATTTATTCTTTGTGTAATTGTGTGTTTTTGCTTTTCTCCTGTTAAAATGTAAGCTCACTAAGAGTAGAGATTGTTTCAGTCTTTCTATTTGTATCTCTAGAGCCCAGCATAGAGCATGGCAAATAGCAAGTACTTAATAAATACTTGATGAATTGACAATAATCACTACCCCCTAACACTGCCTTCCCTACCTCCCCTTTCCCTACCCTGCCCCTCAGCCTTCTCTTGTAACGAATAAGTAGAGTCAAGCAAAACAAATCTGCAGACCGGCTGTGTCTGAAAATGCATGTCTCATTCTGCATCTCTAGTCTCTTGCCCTTCTACAAAGAGAGAAGCATGCCTCATCATCAGTCTTTTGAAGTCATAACTGGTTACTGCATTAATCTGCATTCTTAAATATTTCAAAGTCATTTTCCTTTACATTATTGTAATTGCTGTTTAAACTCTATTCTTGGTTCTACTCACTTCACTAAGCATCAGTTCAGACAATTCTTTCTACGTTTCTCTGAAGCCATCATTTTTATCATCTCCTATGGCACAAAAATATCCAATTACATTCATATATCATAATTTATTTTATCTACTTCCTAAATGATGGGCACCACTTTGTTTCCAGTTCTTTGGTACAACAAAGAATGCTATTATAAATATTTATATATATATATATATCAATAGATCCTCTTTCCCTCTGTCTTTGACCTATTTGGGGAGTATGTCCAATGTTGTATAATTTTTATAAATCCTTTTTAAAAAAATTGCTATATTCAGGGATTATGGTTATTTACATTTTGCACAAATGAGCAGGACTATTGTTCCCATGGAAAAGATTATGCACTCAGGTTCTCTGATTTCTTAAGAAAAATTATGTTTTGTTGTTGTTCAGTCATTTTTTAGTTATATTCAGTTCTTTGTGACCCCATTTTGGGTTTTCTTGGTAAAGATACTGGAGTAGCTTGTCATTTACTTCTCCAGCTCATTTTACAGATGAGGAAACAGAGGCAAATAGGGTTAAGTGACTTACCCAGGGTTACCTTGTTAGTAAGTGTCTGAGGCCAGATTTGAATTCAGGAAGATGAGTCTTCCTGACTCCAGGTCTGGTGCTCTATCTATTGCACCACCTAGCTGTCCCATAATCATGTTAAGCCCAAATAAGATCCTCAAAAAGTTTTTCATCTGTACCATTTTACAAGGTTTAAACACCTACCATTTCTTTAAAAAGTCGGAAGAGAACCCACAATGCAATGCACAACACATAAAGTATGATTGTATGCTGATTGCATAAGCTAAGGCCACAGCAGAAGGCACCAATCTTGGATATCTGAAAAAAAATTAAAAATAATACTGACACAATTAATAAATCAAAGCTATGAATTCATTTACAATGAAATGTATGTAACACTAATGAAAAGGTCAGGTGTGAATAGCCATATTTAAAAGCACTTCTACCTAGCATGCTACTTTAAAAAATCCTGTACAAGTTAAGACTATTTGAGTCTACCCTTCTCTGCTGTTAATGTTTTCTTTTTTCAGAACCACTACCAACACCATTATCTATCATCAAATATTTCTTTTTAATAAAAGATTAGTGTGTAACTCAATAATTTAACAAAGGATACTGATACGTACTGTGTTTCAGATGTTGTGCTACGAACTAGAGGGAATACAAAGCTAAATAAGGCTCATTTCACTACTCTGGAGTTTAGGACTATGTGTGTGTTACACATGATTATAAGGAATCCAAAAATGCTTCCAGAAGATGGATTTTGAGCTGGGTCATAAAAGAAGAGTAAGCTTTCTAAAGGAAGACATATACCGTAGTAGCAAGACATTTGGGGCAGAGGACATGATCAAAGGCAGGTAAGCACAAAAGGGCGCAAGAATAGTGAGTAGCAGAGTTTGGCTGAAATGTAGAGTATGTGTATAATGTACAAAATATAGGAGAGTAATGAATGGGTGATATGTTGAAAAGATATGAGTCACATTGTCAAAGACTTTGGAATGCAAGGCTAAGAAGTTGGGGCAGCAAGAAGGAGGTAAAAGCAAAACACTTGTCAACTGTCTGGATGTGAGAATGAAGGGAAAGGGTAAAGTTAAAAATAACACCAATGTTTTGTATGATGGCAAGAATGGTAGTGGTTTTAATATTAATAAGAAAGTAAGAAGGAGGAATAGGTTTTAGAGAAATGATGGAAGAATTCAGTTTTGAACACGCTGAATTTGAAAGACTGGACAAACATATAGAGATGCCTAAGAGGTAAACTGACGATGCATGCTATCTATATGCAGGTATCTATTTTGATTCTAGTTCTTTGCTACTACAAAAAATGTGGAGTAGCAGACATTTTAACAAAATCTAAGTTTTACAAAGCACATCAAAAATTATCTCATTTTATCAAAGAGTAATAGTGTAGAAAGAAAAAAAAAGAAGAGGAACAAATCTAGAACTTTGGAGAATGCCTATGTTTGTAGGGCTGGAGAAAAAGAGAGAAGTGAAAGGAGGCAGAGAATGAGTAGTCAGACAAGCAAGGGAAAAAACAGAACAGTATTGTACCAAGGAAGCCAAGGAAGAGAATTTCAAAGAATGTCAATGCTACAGAAAGGCTGAGAAAAATAGAAGCAGAAAACGCTGGAGTTAACAAGGAGGAGGTCAATAATGCTCTCTGGGAAAGTAGTTTCAGCTAAGCCATAGGGATATATAGATTACAAGGCACTGAGGAGTGGGTGGAGAATTTAGAGAAGCAGTACTAGTATATACTACTTCTTTAAGAAGTCAAGTGCTTAGAAAGAGAGAGACAGAAGGAAGAATAAGGGTATGAGAATAGTTTTTGTTTTCCTCTTAAAGATAAGGGAAACTTGAACAGGTATGAGGGAGAAATGACTGGCCAGTAGAGGAGGAAAACACTGAAGAGATAAAAATAAACTCCCAGAGAAGGCAGGAGGTAATCAGGAGCAATGTGCTATAGTGACAAGAGTACTAGATTCTGGGGACTGTTATGAGGATCAAATGACATACATGCAAAGCACTTTGTAAGACTTTAAAAAAAGAACTTTTATCAAGTGTATAGGGTCACTAATAAATACGAATACACAAATCCTAAATAAAATACTAGCTAGGAGACTACAACAATACATCACAAAGATTACACATTGTGATCAAATGGGATTTATACCAGAAACGTAGCGAGGGTTTAACATAAGGAAAACTACTAACATAATTGATTATATCAACAGATGCAGAAAAAGCTTTTGACAAAATACAACACTCATTCCTATTAAAAACACTGGAAAGCATAGGTATAAATGGATTTTTCCTTAAAATAATAAGAAGCATCTACCTAAGATTATCAACAAGCATTATTTGTAACAGGGATAAGCTAGAAGCTTATTCAATAAGATCAGGAGTGAAACAAGCATGCCCACTATAACCAATATTATTTAATATTGTATTAGAAAAGCTAGCAATAGCAATAAGAGAAGAAAAAGAAATTGAAGGTATAAAATAATAATAAAATAATAAAACTATTTCTTTGTGCAGATACGATGATATATTTGGAAAATCCTAGAGATTCAACTCAAAAGCTAGTTGAAACAATAATTTTAGCAAAGTAGTAGAATATAAAATAAACCTACATAAATCATCAGCATTTCTATATATCACCAACAAAACCCTCCACGAAGAGATAGTAAGAGATACCCCAGTTAAAAGAACCGCAGATAGCATAAAATAACCAGGAGTATACCTGCCAAGGCAAACCCAAGAACTACGTGAACATAATTATAAAACGCTTTTTATACAAATAAATAACTGGAGAAATATTCATTGGCCATGGGTGGGCAGAGCTAAAAAAATGACAATTCTACCTAAACCTATCTATTTATTCAATACCATCTCAATTAAATTACCAAAATATTATTTTGAGCTAGAAAAAATTATAACAAAATTCATTTGGAAGAACAAAAGGTAAAAAATATTAAAGAATTAATGAAAAAAATGTAAAGGAAAGAGGTTTAGCAGTGCCAGATCTTAAATTGTACTATAAGGCAGTAATTATCAAACCAACCGGATAGTGACTAGGAAATACAAAATACAAAAGTAGATCAGTGGAACAGAGTAGACATACAATACACATTAGTAAATTATTATGGTAATTCTGTGTTTGACAAATGTTAAGATTTAAGCTTTTGGGATGCTAATTCACTATCTGGTAAAAATTGTTGGGAAAATTGGAAAGCAATCTGGCAGAAACTGGATATAGACCAATATCTTATACCATTTACTAAGATAAGTTCAAAATGGATACATGATCTAGATATAAAGTGCGATATATATTGATTAGAGAAATGTGAATGAAAACAACTTTGGGGTATCATCTTATACCTATCAAATTGGGTAAATGATAGAAAGGAAAAAGGACAAATGTTGGAGGGAATATGGAAAAATTAGAACACTAATACGCTGCTGGTGGAACTGTGAACTTATTCAACCATTTTGGAGAGCAATCTAGAATTATACCCTACCCTTTGACTCAGCAATACCGCCATTAGGTCTGATTCTCAAAGTGATTAGGGGAAAAGGAAAAGAACCTATGTGTTCTAAAATATATATAACAGCTCTCTTCATGGTGGCAAAGAACTAGAAATTGAGGGGATGCTCATTAATTGGGGAATGGCTAAACAAGTTCTGGTATATGACTGCGATGGAATACTATTGTGTTAAGAAATGATGAGCAGGTTGATTTTAGAAACACATGGAAAGACTTACATGAAATAGTAAGATGAAATGAACAGAACAGAGAACGTTGTATACTGTAACAGCAATATTGTTCAAAAAATAACTGTGAATGACTAAGCTATTCTGAATATTATAAATATCCAAATTAACTACAAAGGACTTATGAAGGAAGATGCTACCCACCTCCAGAGAAAGAACTGATAAACAGAAGTATTCATAGTATGGTTTTACATACATGTGGATATATATGTAAATAAGTCTATATCTATCTATCTATCTATCTATCTATCTATCTATCTATCTATCTAT
>NW_020954671.1:853574-1122177 GCF_900497805.2 Vombatus ursinus | reverse complement strand
TATCTATCTATCTATCTATCTATCTATCTATCTATCTATCTATCTATCTATCTATCTATCTATCTATTTATCTATCTACCTACCTACCTACCTATGTCAAATGGTGGCCTTCTCTAGTATGGGCTAGGGAGGGAGGGAGACAGTTCCAAACTTAAAAGGTAACAAAAAAAAGTAATTTAATTTTTTTTTTTTTAAAGAGTATGGGGGCAGCTAGATGGCGCAGTGGATAGAGCTCTGGCTTTGAAGTCAGGAGGACCTAAGTTCAAATATGGCCTCAGACACTTGACACTTACCAGCTGTGTGACCCTGGGCAAGTCACTTAACCTCAACTGCCTCACCAAAAAGAAAAAAAAATATGGGGTTAGCCTTGGCAAGAAAAATGGATACTTCAGAGACAGAACTAAAGGAAAATAAGAGTAACACACAAAAAAAATACTTTTAGAGAAGAAGGAGAGAAGCTAAGGGATCTTGAGCCCCTATTTTGGTTAGTAAATTATCTACTGAAAATGACTGGGTAGTAGTGTGTTTGGGGATTTGAGAAGGATGCTTGGAACAACTACAAAGAATAGAATAAGCTAGAATTCAATAAGAAGCTAGCCCAATTAGTTCCAGTTAGCATATATAAAGAGCATCCAGCTGAGGTCAGATACCATTAATTTGTGGCAGACTCCATTAAAGTGGTTTTGTGACTTTTACCAGTCATGTTTGCCAACTTTGAAGCATAGGTCCAAAAAATAAATGGGTAAGGAAGATTACCCAGGATTGGGAATTAACAAATCTGAAACACTAGGAGACATCAAGTGAGCAAAGGATTCCAGGGTTGTGATCAGTGCATCAATGAAATGGCTGACCATAGGATCTACAATAGATAGACAAATGAAGTCAGAATGGGAGGTAGAAGAGGAAACTAGAATATGGAAGAACAGAGGGAGCAGAAGTAATAAAGACGAAGAACAGGTTCAACAGAAATGAACTTACGGAAGGACAGAGAAGTTTCAGAAATAAATTTACCAACAGTAATAGTGAATTGTATTCCTCATTTTAAATGAATCACTTATTCCAATGTAACATATAGGCACCTGAGTGGCATTAAATTTATTTAACATTATTACATGAACTACAAATAGCCTAAAACATTTATACTGTTCTTTAGCTACACTTCCAGAATGCCTATCAAACTCACAATTGTGTCTGTCTTCCCTTTGAGGTTATGGGTACTCATAGTTCTATGTGCTTACAGCACATAGAAACCTTCCTGTTTGCCAAAGATGCTCAAGAAATGGTTTTATTTGACAAAAGCTGCACTAAAATTCACTGTTCTTATCTCTGGGATCTTACATTTGAAAACTGCAACACTATTTCATTTGTTTTTGTTTTCATTTCATTTCATTTTGTTTTTGTTTTGCAGGATAAACGATATTTTTTTTTGCAATCATGCTAAAAGTCAGTTAACTTGTAACTAAGGTCATAATGATTTACAACCTTGGTTCTTAAACTTTTTTTTCCACTTCATGGGAAAATATTCTTTGATAGAAGAAACTACAACACTAAAAAGCACTGTGGACATGTGAATTAATACTACTAATACCTCATACTGATGCAGAATTTAAAGTTAAAAAAGATTTTGGATACGATTTAGGCTAAACCCCTTGCTTTACAGATAAAGTAACTGAGGCCCAGAGAGGTTAAGGTCATATAGGTATAAAGTTAAATCTCTCAAATTCCCCAGGCACATCTCTTAAGACTACAAGCTTCAGAAAAGGTGCTGATCTATGGCCCCCACTAAACAAACAAATAAATGAATAAATACATAAATATATGAATGAGTAAATTTACCCCATTCAGGACACACTTAGCAAAATTTGTGGCATACTTTTTAAGAACCACTTTTATAACACAGAACAGTGTAAGTAGAGTGTGGGATATAATGATGGCATCTAAAATTAGTTTAAAGCTATTAGATATTTAATGAAAGCAAAATTATTTTTTCCATTACATGCACGCAAAGAAAGAGCTCACTATATAGCAAACTGACCTTTTAATTTGAAAAGGGTTTATGAGGGGCAGAGTAGCAGTGTACAGTAACATATCTAAAAATACTTATTCAGCCAATATTATCTAGATTGCTGTGACAGTAAGTGGAACATATAAGTTCAGTATTTAAACTGAATTTCTTTTAAAAATACAGCATTTATTCAAAAATTAAAACAAAAAATAATTTTACTTTGATCAAAATAGGTTACCTTTGATCTGTCTTCTGCAGTTGTTGCCTTCTCAAAATGTGCAGCAAGAGCCATAAGCAGTCCCACAAACAAATTGTTTAGGCTAAAAACCTCTGCTGCAATGGACCACTGCCATGTTAGGCGAGAAAATGAAAACACCCCCGCAGCAAGGATTCCTCCAGCATACGAGCCAGAAAGCCTGCAAACACAGATAACATGAAATCTTCTTTCCCAACAAAAAACCCCCTATTTTATTTTCCATTTTCATATACTGTAGAAGCAGAAATTATGACAGCCACCCACTACCATTCCAAAACATTATATGGTTAATACATTACTTCTTGCAATCATTTTCTTCTACCAGATTTTAATTAGAACAGTCATATATTTGTCTACTGTGTAGCAAAGGGAAGACACATGGCTCAGTATATGATGGAGAGAACGGGCTTTATTCAGCAAACAGGCTAAAAATCTCTGGTGGTTGAGTCATTTTATAAACCTTGATAAGATAAATGGCTAGAGATACAGGAAACAAAACGATCATCTTTCTTGCTTTGTTTAACAAGAGGAATGATGGTGAAATGAACCTGAAAATGAAATGTGTTAAGTAGAAAATGTAATGAAATGCAAAACAAAATTATGAACATTCACTCTAGTTTCTAGAGAATATTTGAATCTAGATGGGAAGTATGGTTAATACCATTTGGAGATGGAAAACTTGGGGACAAGGAAGATTTTAATCCATTAATGTTTCTTCTCAAGATAGGACTTGTCTACTTGAAAGTAAACCACAATGTTAACAAAAGGAAAAAACTATGAATTTTAAAAACAAAAGAATCAAATTTTGCTCTTGGCCAAAAAAGAAGATTCCCTAGTGTTAAAGAGGATCTATATGCTTCAATCCAAGAATAAATCTGGATTGTAGTGAATAACTTTGGGAATACTAATAGATCTATATAAAATGAGATCATTATTCTGATTTATGACATGAAATGGCCCACTATGTGAAGACTAGTTCAAGGAAATATGGATATTTAGCCTGGAAAAGACTCCAGGGGGACATGATAGCTGTCTTCAAGCATTTGAAAGGTTGTCATGTGGAAGAGGGATTAGACTTGCTCTATTTAGACCCAGAGGGCAGAACTAGGAGTTAAGGGTATAAGCTGCCAAGAGACAAATTTAGGCTTGATGGAAGAAAAACTTTCTAACAGAGCTATCTGAAAATTAAATGGGCTGCCTTGGGACTTCATTGGAGGTTGTCAAGCAATGGCTGGGTAATCACTTTTTGGGTATGTTGTAAAGCAGATTATTTTTCGTGTTTGTGTTGGTCTAAATGGCAAATGAGGTCCTTTCAAATACTAATGTAATATTTCTTCAGGGATACTCCCCTAACCTGCACCCACGCTTATAGGTTGGGTTTGCAGAAGTGGCTGCTACTCCCAGGTTCCAGGGTATCCTTTGATTAGCTACTTATAAAACTATAGTTTGTAAAGACCATTAGTGTGCTTCCTATTAATAATCATCCAGTAGACATATTTTCTCAGAGAAAGGCATTTATTAAAGTGGTACAATAACTACAAAACATTTCCCCATAAAACGGAAACACACTCTGCCACAAATTCACATAGTTTCCATGGGAAGAGGGGCACAAATTTAAGAGTATGATGTCATGATGCACATACATAGAGAACACATTTGGCCAAAGAAATTCACAACTTTGTTACTGCCAAGCCCCTTCTTTCCCATGGAGTCCTCAAAGAGTTCCCCCAAGGTGTGGAATCTCTACCGGGTGGATTGTTCACCTGGGATCCCACAGTCTTCTACACAAGGCACAGTGTCTCTTGAAAGTGCATAGCCAGATCTCTTCTCGGCTGCCAGAAGTCATATTCCTTGAATGACTGCATCTCTGTATCTGAGCACATGATGCATGTGTTTCTGTACCTTCAAATGTATCTTAATCTTGCTGTAACTGACAATCCAGCTGCTGGATGGGGTGTCTCCTTCTGGCTAAGCAGTTCTGGTGCTAGTTGATATGACTGATGGAGGTAGTGGGGAGGCAAAAGAAATTCCTTCCTCCTCCACCAAAAGCTATTCCCTTTCAGGAGCCATATTCTTCCTCCATTGTGGGCTCTACAGCTGACTTTGACTTGATTCTGTAACAACCATGAAATCATAAGGTTGTCCCTTTGAATTCTCACTGAGAAAGGTATTCATACTTTCAACCATCAATTAATCAATAATCACCAATCAGCATCTATTACATGGAGGCCCTGTGCCAAGGACACAAAAATGAAAAATGACATGGCTCCTGCCTTCAAAAATAACTTCTAAAATGATTCAGTTAGAGTGGCCACCTTAATTTCAATGTTCAAAATGGAATTTATTATATTCCCCAAAAAAACTTTAACTCCTCCAAAATTCTCTATTTTTTTATTAATTTATTTGAATTTATCAATAATCACTTCCACAAGCTTTTTGTTTTAAATTTTTCTCCCTCTCCCTCCCAACATCCCTCCCCAAGATGGCACACAATCTGATATAGGTTATACATACATATTCCTATTAAACATATTTTCACATTAGTCATGTTGAAGGAAGAATTAGAACCAATAGGAGGAACCACCAGAAAGAAGAAACAAAACAGAATTAAAAAACAGCAAATAGTATGCTTCAATGTGCATTCAAGCTCTACAGTTCTTTCTTTCCATCACGAGACTTTTGGAGATGTTTTAGATCCTTGCATTGCTGAGAAGAGCTAAGTCTATCAAAGTTAGTCATTGCTCAATGTGGCTGTTATTACGTACAATGTTCTTCTGGTTCTGCTCACTTCACTTGGCATCAGTCCATACAAGTCTTTCCAGGTTTTTCTGAAGTCTGCCTGCTCATCATTTCTTACAGCACAATAGTATTCCATTACATTCATATACCACAACTTGTTCAGCCATTCCCCAATTGATGGGCATCCCCTGAATTTCCAATTCTTTGCCACCACAAAACAAAATTTTCTATTTCTATTGAGCATACCAATATCTCTCCAATTATAAGTTTCACCACCTTGAAGTCTTCCCTGATTTTTGTCCTCTCCTTTACCCTCAACATCCTTATATACGTGGCTTAATCCTATCAATTCTCCTTTCAGCATCTCCTTCTCTCCACTCATATAAGACCTACTCTAGTTTATATATGAACTATTGAATTCTTGGCTGAACAAATAGCATAATTTAATGGTCTCCAAATTTTTTTGATCAAACACCCTTATCAATAAAAAAACTTAGCATATCCAACAAAGATATATTTACTAGTAAATTATATACATGTTCTATTGTCATATTATATATATTATAAACTGTATAAACTGGACATTAAAAGGATTAAAGATGAAATAAACAGCATTTTAAAATATTCTCATTTTATTTACTTACATTATAAAAACATTTTTGCTCATAAAAGCAATATCATAAAATGTTTCATTACTTTCAAAAAATTTCCATGTATATCCTGGGGGACAGAATAGATTTGTAAATAATAATTGTTTGTTAGTTAATTTGTCAGTTAATTTGATCAATGTTGCTATTGAAATGTGTAGATTTCAGTTTTAAAGATATTTTTATTATCTGATTTCAACTCAGTAAGTTTTCAATATAAATCCATTCCTCTTTCCTTATACAATTCTGCTTAATAATTAATTAATAATTAATTCTGCCTAAATTTCTTATTCATATCTCAATATCTTATTTTTTTTGTTTGTTTGTTTTTGGGTTTTTTTTTTTTTTTTTTGGTGAGGCATTTGGGGTTAAGTGACTTGCCCAGAGTCACACAGCTAGTGAGTGTTATGTGTCTGAGGCCGGATTTCGACTCATATTCTCCTGACTCTAGGGCCGGTGTTCTATCCACTGTGCCACCTAGCTGCCCCATATCTCAATATTTTAGTTGTGTTTTTGTATGTGTGAGGAAGAACAAGCAGGCCAGTCTGGCTGGACTACAGAACTACAGAAGGAGACTAATAAAGTTGGAAATGTAGCCAGGTTATCAAGGGCTTTAAAGGCCAAACAGGGAATTTCATATTTGACCCTGGAGTCAACAGAGAGCCATTGGAATTTTACTGAGCAGAAGAATGACATAGTCAGACCTGCCCTTTAAGAAAATCATTGGGGCAGTTAGGTGGTGCAGTGGATAGAGCTCAGACCTTGAAGTCAGGAGGACCTGAGTTCAAATTTGACCTCAGACATTTGACACTTACTAGCTGTGTGACCCTGGGCAAGTCACTTAACCCCAACTGTCTCTCACCAAAAAGAAAAAAAAATCATTTTTGTAGGTATGTAAAAAATTAATTAAAGTAGGGAGAGACTTGAGGCAGGGAAACCAATTAAGAAATCATTTCAATAGAACAGAGAATGAGAGTCTGAACTGCAATCATGGTTGTGTGAGTAGAATGAAGGGAACAAACGAAAAAGATGTAGGTGTAAAAATGACAATATTTGACAACTGCTTGAAGGTAGGGTAAATGAAAGTGAGGAATTGAGTATGATAATAGGATAATGAACTTGGGTAACTTTAAAAATGGTGATGTGTTCGATAGAAATAGGAAAGTTTGGAAGAAGTATGGGTCTGGAGAAAAAATGATTTAATGAAATCTATGATACAGACTGTAAACTATACATACTTGTTCATCCTACCCAATTTGCTCTGTCCGACTCAAAATAAAAAAGTGAGTGGCAGGCTTCTTACCAGTTACCACCCTATAATGTAGAACAGATAGTGTGATTTTGGGGATAGGGCTGATTATATTAGGAGTGAAAAATTTTTCAATGATATCCATGTAGCTGCTGTAGATGCCTAGGCTGGGGTTTGAGCATAAGCATACTACAGGGCTAATACCCAGTGTAACTCAGATAGCTGCTCATGGTGGAGCAGGAAAATGTTGGGATTATAGTGGCTAAAGGGTATGTAACAGTCGTATAGGAGACAACCTCATGACTGGTTATTATGGGAGAGTGGGATGTGAACCATCTTCTGACCCTCTGATCACATACTCTATGAGGGTCATACCACAGCCCTTTTGAAGTCATGCTGTTCTCTCCTCCCCTACCCCTACATGAGCTATGGTCCCCACTGTGGGGACTATAAACCTAATTGACCTCTCTGCTTTCAGTTTCTCCATTTTTCACTCTATCTTCCACAAAGTTCCCAAATAGATATTCCTAAAATGGAAATCTAACCACACTGCTCCCCTACTCAAAAATCTTCAGTGGCAACCTACTGCCACTAGTACAAAATCCAAAATCCTCAACTTGGCATTTAGGACTTTGCATAACAATGCTCTCACCTTTCCAGTCTTATTTTGTTTTCAGTTCAAGCCCTGCAGTCATTATCCTGAGAAGCAAGCCCTCTAGAGAAGAGACCCACACATCCCCACCAACTGCTAACCAACTGCCACTTACAGGGGAGACTAGCTAAACCAATAAGGCACATTGAGGGAAAAACAGGATGAAAAATGTGCCAGGGAACTTCTAGGGCTGTATCCCAAAAAGATCATAAAAATGGGAAAAGGACCCACATGTACAAAAATATTTATAGCAACTCTTTCTGTGGTGGCAAAGAATGGAAATTGAGGGAATGCCCATCAATGGAGGAATGGCTGAACAAGTTGTGGTAGATGAATGGAACAGAAAATTATTGTGCCATAACAAACGATGAGCAGACAGATTGCAGAAAAACCAGGAAAGACTTACATGAATTGATGCTGAGTGAAGTGAGCAGAACCAGGAGAACACTGTACACATTAACAGCCACACTGTGCAATGACTAACTTTCATAGACTTGGCTCTTCAGCAATGCAAGGATCTAAGACAACTCCAAAAGACTCATAATGGAAAATGCTATCCACATCCAGAGAAAGAACTATGGAGCCTGCATGCAGATGTTCTCTCTCTCTTTTTTTCCTTCTCTTTTGTTTTGTTTCTTCTTTCTCATGGTTCCTCCCATTGGTCCTAATTCTTCATTACAACATGACTAAAGCGAAAAAAATGTTTAATATGAATGTATATGTAGAGCCTATATCAGATTCCATACCGTCTTAGGGAGGGGGGAGGGAGAGGAGAGGGAAAAAAATTTAAAACTCAAAAAGTTGTGGAAGTGAATACTGAAAACTAAAAACAAATAAATATATTAAAAAACAAAAAACAAACAAACAAAAAAGAATGGCCTCTTTGCTGTGAACTTATCCAACCATTCTGGAGAGCAATTTGGAACTATGCTCAAAGTGCTATAAAACTGTGCATACTCTTTGATCCAGCAATTCCACTGCTTGGTCTATATCCCAAAGACATTAAAAAAAAGGAAAAGGACTTATTTGTACAAAAATATTTATAGCAACTCTTTTTTTGTGGTGGTAAGAACTGGAAATACAGGGGATGCCCATCAATTGGGTAATGGTTAAACAAGTTGTGGTATATGATTGTAATGGAATATTGTAGTATTTTAAGAAAAGACAAGTAGGATGATTTCAGAAAAACCTGGAAAGACTTCCATGAACTGATGCAAAGTGAAATGAACAGAACCAGGAGAATACTGTACACAGTAACAGCAATATCAAACAAAGAACTGTGAATGACTTAACTATTCTCAGCAATGCAATGATCCAAGACAATCCCAAAAAACTAATGATGAAGTATAATATCTGCCTCCAGAGAAAGAACTGATTTTTTTTGAATATAGACTGATGCATGCTATTTTTCACTCTTTCATTCTTTTTCTTTTTTTGTCTTCTTATACATAATGACTAATACAGAAATGTTTTATATAATTGCATATGTATAACCTATATCTGATTGCTTACTGTCTGAAGGAAGGGAGAAGGAAAGGAGGAGAGGGAGGGAGGGATAAAACTTGGAACTCAAAACTTTTTTTTAAAAATGTTAAAAATTGTTTTAACATGTAATTGGGGGAAAATGAAATATATTTTAAAAAAATGAATGGACTCCTTATATGTGTAATTATTCTCATAAAAGTTTTGTAGAGATGTGAAAATAAGCAGGTACATGAACTGACAGTAACTGATATTTTTAGAATGGCCTTTTTCAAAAGTAATAAGATTTTTGTAATTTCTTACCATCATTTAGTATTCTCCTTTCAAATATCTTAAGATTTAATCTTTCAACACTTCAAAATTACATCCCCTCCACTACATACCTTTTGTAGACTTGGTCATCCCTGCTGCTCCTCCCTTCACCTTCTTTGTTTATTTTTGGGGGTATAATTTCAATTGCAATGACACATGAAGGTCTGTGATTTAAGAGTCCAAATGTGGTGGCTCCACTGTCAATGGACAAAGTCATTCATTTTGACAATCTTGACATATCTTTTCCATTTTCATATATTTCTTGTCCTTCTTCTAGTTTCACTTTAAATGCTTCTTCGATGATCTGCCTTGATTTCTCATTAAGCTTTTCTTCAAACCTGTTTTCCCCTCCATAGCTTCATGTTGTTTTATGAAGCAGTACTACTCAATCTTCCACCATTTTCTTCAGTAACATTTTATAAAAAAAATTTTATTGTAAATTGGGGTTGCTATATCTCACTTCTTGGTAAAACAATGATATGTTTACCGGCTTTGGTGGTTTGCAGGCTCTTTTGATTTCTTCATTGTTGTGATTAATTTACATTAATTAAATTTCTTTAGAAAATGGTGGCAATGAGAAAGAGAAATTCCATTTAAAGTTACTGTAGACATTATAAAATATCTAGGAGTCTACCTGCTGAAACAAACCCAGGAACTATATGAACACAATTACAAAACACTTTTCACACAAATAAAGTCAGATCTAAATAATTGGAAAAACATTAGTTGCTCATGGGTAGGCTGAGCTAATATAATAAAAATGATAATTCAACCTAAGTTAATTTACTTATTCAGTGCCATACCAATCAAGCTACCAAAAATTATTTTACAGAGCTAGAAAAAATAATAACAATATTCATTTGAAAGAAAAAAAGGTCCAGAATATCATTGGAACTAGTGAAAAGAAATACTAGGTAAGGTGGCCTAGCTGTACCAGATGTTAAATTGTATTATAAAGCAACAATCATCAAAACTACTTGGTAATGGCTAAGAAATAGAGTGGTGAATCAGAGGAATAGGTTAGGTATGCAAGACACAGTAGTCAATGACTGTGGAAATCCAGTGTTTGATAAACCCAAAGACCCCAGCTTCTGGGTTAAGAACTCACTATTTGACAAAAACTGCTGAAAAAACTGGAAAATAGTATGGCAAAAACTAGGCATAGACCAACATCTTACACTCTATACCAAAATAAAGTCAAAATGGTTCCATGATTTAGATATAAAGACTGATATTGTAAGCAAAGTGGGAGATCAAGGAACAGTTTACCTATCATATTTATAGAGAACAGAAGAATTGATAATCAAACAAGAGATAGAGAACATTATGAAATGCAAAATGGATAATTTTGATTACATTAAATTGAAAAGTTTTTGCACAAACAAAGCCAATGCAACCAAGATTAGGAGGGAAGCAGAAAACTGGAAAAGAATTTTTACAACCAGTGTCTCTGATAAAGGCCTCATTTCTAAAATATATAAAGAACTTAATCAAATTTATAAGAATACAAATCATTCCCCAGCTGATAAATGGTCAAAGGATAAGAACAGGCATTTTTCAGATGAAGAAATTAAAGCTATCTATAGTCATATGAAAAAATGCTCTAAATCTCTATTGATTAGAAAAATGCAAATCAAAACAATTCTGAGGTACCACCTCACATCTAACACGACAAAACAGGAAAATGATAAATGTTGGAGAAGATGTGGGAAAATTGGAACACAAATGCATTGGTGGTGGAGTTGTGAACTGATCCAACCATTCTGGAGAGCAATTTGGAACTATGCCCAAAGGGCTATCAAAATGTGCATAGCTTTTGACCCAGCAATACCACTTCTAGGGCTGTATCCCAAAGAGATCATAAAAATGGAAAGAGGACCCACATGTACAAAAATATTTATAGCAGCTCTTTCTGTAGTGGCAAAGAATTGGAAATTCAAGGGATGCTCATCAATGAGCAGGGAATGGCCGAACAAGTTGTGGTATATGAATGTAATGGAATACTATTCTGCTGTAAGAAACGATGAGCAAGGGGACTTCAGAAAAACCTGGAAAGACCTGTATGGACTGATGCTTAGTGAAGTGAGCATAACCAGGAGAACATTGTACACAGTAGCAGCCATGTTATGTGATGACTGACTTTGATAGACTTAGCTCTTCTCAGCAATGCGAGGATCTAAGACATCTCCAAAAGTCTCATGATGGAAAATGCTATCCACAACCAGAGAAAGAACTATGGAGTTTGAATGCAGATCGAAGCATACTATTTGCTATTATTTTCTTCTGTTTTGTTTTTTTTTCCTCTTTCTTGTGGTTCCTTCTATTGGTTCTAACTCTTCCTTACAACATCACTAATGTGAAAATATGTTTAATAGAAACGTATATGTAGAGCCTACATCAGACTGCACATCGTCTTAGAGAGGAAGGTAGGGAAGGAGGGGGGAGAAAATTTAAAACTGAAAAGCATATGGAAGTGATTGCCGAAAACTAAAAATAAATTAATTAATTAAAAAAAGAAAAAGAAAATGGTGGCAACATGTGCTAATGCCTGTTTTTTAAATCATTTTTTCCAATTATTATTAACAGCTTGTTAATACAGGTCAACTAATAGTTGTTTTAGCTGTCAATCATATCAATTTTATGCCTTAATTTGTTATCTATGTTGGGTTTTGCTCTAACAAGTTGATGTTCTGATTGTACAGATGGAGCTGATTTGAAAATGACTCCCACAGTAGTAAAGTCAATCATTTCCTATATATTAAGATAAAATCCATTTCATTTTTATGGTGTCATTTGGTACTCACCAAGTCTAGAACTTCCTGATGCTTATTAAAGGAAGTATACCACATATAACAGTGAGGCTTCTGTGTGGATTGAAAGCATTTTCTCTCTTTTATCATTCCTAAGCCATATTTTCCCCCTCTTTGGCTATTTTCCTCTAGGCCGGAGATGTCAAGCATGTGGCCTAGCCCACAATACTCCTGAGTGGGTCCAAACCAGATTAAAATGTAATTGAGAAATATTTATAAAACAAATAAAAATACAATAAACAAAGATAACATTATATTTTTAAACTAAATCAATATGCGGCATAAGGATTCAGATTAGTGGCCCTTATTTTTATTTGAATCTGATACCACTACTCTAGGCCAACTTTTTCACTGAAGTATAAAGATTACCAATAATCACAATCATAATAATGACAATAGCTTTTATTTACATAGTTCTTTAAAGTTCATGCAGTAGATAATTTGATTTGATCCCCATGACCATATTATGAGATTAGTGTTGCAAGCATTAATATATCTATTTTACAAATAAGAAAACTGAGAATCAGTGAGGTTAAGTATTTTGTCTATGATCATACTAAGAGGCAATATTTGAACTGAGGTCTTCTTGACTCCAATTCAAATATTCATGCCATGCTGCCTTCCATATTAAAGTATCAGCTGATTTAATTTAGAGGGTCCTGGTGAGTTCTTTGTAGAATTTTTTTCTTACTTCATCTCCTGTAACAGATTTTGGAAGCATGAGCCAGAATTACATTTTTTTTACAAATACTTTTATGAATACAAAATGGCTAGAAAATACAAAAAAAATCTCTGCCAACTCCTTTATTTGCCTCCCTCGGCACACCTGTGAGTCATCCTTCCACTCAATTGTAACTTTCTTCTGTTTTTTTGGTTTCATTTACAGCAAGAATGTCAACATTGTTATGATTAAGTTCTTCCTGAAATATGACTACTTTCTGATCACTGGACAATGACATCACCTTTAAAGTACCAACAGTAATATTAATATTTGTAGCCTGTCTAAAAATTGAATGATTTTTCACATTGCCTCCTTTTCTGCCACTGTCACCTGAGAGTTAAAAGTAGGCTACGCTTACATGACTTAGAACCATTTCATATTTTAGTTTCATGGATTGCCACAATTAAAAAGCTTCATCACCTAGTGGCCTGCCTGATAGTGATGAGTTTCTCCGTGCCTTGGACAGCAGACACAGTCTACCAGTGGGATCAAAGCTTTTCTGGCTGGTGGAAACTGCCAGGGTTTGTGTTCTACTGGCACAGACTTTGAGAACCCAGGGCACCCTCTACAACATAATGAAGCATCAGAATATAAAGTTGGAACCTAAAAAGGCAATTGAGGAGACATCAACAACTATTAACCCTTATGGATACTTTCACATCTTTATAAAATCTTTACGAAAATGATCTACATGTATGTTACAAGTATCATCAATGAGAACATGAGAAAGCAATTTTTGCAAAAATTTGCAAAAAACTTTTGCAAGTGATTCTTTGCAGCAGATATTTTAACAGTTACACAACTGGTTGAAGAGCACAAAGAATATAAGATTCTATGGCTTATGGTTTGTTGCTTACAAATAAGCATTTGGCTCAGTTAAAAAAAGGCAAGCTTATAGGCTCTTTTTCAACAAGCAGTCTCACACACACAATGGGCAATATTATGCAAGATTCTTTGTTAAATGTACATACTGAAGTAACGTGGTAATTTGAGCAGCTTTGTGGTGCAATAGGGTTCCAATTCTGCTTCAGACACATTAGCTATGTGACTCTGGCCAAGTTACTTAACCACTGTTTGCCTCAGTTTCCTCATGTGTAAAATGGAGAAAGTAACATCTACCTCACAGTGTTGTTGTGAGAATAAAACAAGATAACACTTGTAAAGTTCATTCAATAAGCATTTATTAAGAGCGTACTATATGCCAGTCACTGTGCTAAGTGCTAAAGATACAAAAAAAAAAGCAAGAGACAGTCCCTGCTCTCAAGGAGCTCAAAATCTAACAGGGGAGTCAACATGCAAACAAATATATACAAAACAAGCTATATACAGGATAAATAGGAAATAATCAACAGAGGAAAGGCACGGGAATTAAGAGGGATTGAGGAAGGCGGAATTGTTATTCCCTCTTTGAGCCAATTCTGATGAGAGTAGGGTTCACTCACTTCCCCTCCCCTCCCCCCTTTTCTCCTCCAGAGCAAAAGCCTTTTCTTTCCTCTTTTATTGAGATAATTTACCCCATTGTATGCCTCCCTTTGCCTTTCTCCCAGTATATTCCTCTCTCACCCCTTAATTTTAATTTTTTTATATATCATCCCTTCATATTCAACTTACACCTGTGCCCTCTTTCTATATATACTCCTAACTGCCCTAATAATGAGAAAGTTCTTATGAGTTACAAGTATCATCTTCCCATGTAGGAATGTAAACATTTTAACTTTATTAATTGCCTTATGATCTCCCTTTCCTGTTTATCTTTTTATGCTTCTCTTGAGTCTTGTATTTGAAAGTCAAATTTTCTATTCAGCTCTGTTCTTTTCATCCAGAATGCTTGAAAGTCCTCTATTTTATTGAAAATCCATTCCCCCCTGAAGGATTATACTCAGTTTTCTTGGGTAGGTGATTCTTGATTATGATCCTAGCTCCTCTGCCCTCCAGAATATCATATTCCAAGCTCACTGATCCTTTAATGTAGAAGCTGCTAAATCTTGTGTTATCTTAACTGTGGCTCCATGGTACTTGAATTGTTTCTTTCTGTCTGCTTACAATATTTTCTCCTTGACCTGGGAGCTCTGGAATTTGACTATAATATTTCTGAGAGTTTTCATTTTGGGATCCCTTTCAGGAAGTGACCAGTGGATTCTTTCAATTTCCACTTTATCCTCTGGTTCTAGAACATCAGGGCAGTTTTCCTTGATAATTTCTTGAAAGATGAAGTCTAGGCTCTTTTTTTGATCATGGCTTTCAGGTAATAATTTTAAAATTAGCTCTCCTGGATCTCTTTTCCAGGTCAGTTATTTTTCCAATGAGATAGTTCACATTGTCTTTTATTTTTTTCTTTCTTTTGGTTTTGTTTTATTGTTTCTTGATTTCTCATAAAGTCATTAGCTTCCATTTGCTCAATTCTAATTTTTAAGGAACTATTTCTTCAGTGAGCCATTGTACCTCCTTTTCCATTTGGTCAATTCTACATTTTAAAGAGATTATTTTTTTACTTCCAGTGAGTTTTTGTGCCTCTTTTTCCAGTTGGCCAGTTCTGCTTTTTAAGGAATTCTTCTTCTCATTGGCTTTTTGTACCTCTTTCACTATTTGGCCTAGTCTGTTTTTTAAGGTGTTGTTTTCTTCAGTATTTTTGCGTGCATCGCCTTTACCAATCATTTTTCATGATTTTCTTGCATTATTCTCATTTCTCTTCCGAATTTTTCCTCTACCTCCCTTACTTGATTTTCAAATCCTTTTTGAGCTCTCCCATGGCCTGAGACCAATTCATATTTTTCTTGCAGGCTTTGGATGTAGGAGCTTTGACTTTGTTATCTTCTTCCGAGTGTGTGTTTTGGTCTTCCTTGTCACCATAGTAACTTTCTATAGTCAGAAATTTTTTCTATTGTTTGCTCCTTTTCCTAGCCTATTTCTTGACTTTTAACTCTTTGTTAAAGTAAGGCTCTGCTTCCAGGGTGGAGGGCACACTGTCCCAAGCTGTTTTCAGAGATACTTCTAGGAACTTGTTAGTTTTCAGTTTTTCCAAGGTAGTATGATCTAAGGAGAGGCATGTTTAGTACTCTCCTGGCTTGTTCTCTGGTCTGTGAATGACCACGAGAATTCTTTTCTGCCCAGGAACTGTGAGGCAGGTCCCTGCTCCACTGCAGCTCCAAGCTCTGGTGTGATAGTGCCCCTCCTCATCCTGAGACTGCCACCCAGGACTGTGACCCAGATCTGAGTATGGGCAAAGCAACAGAGTCCTGTCTCAAGGCTAGCAAAGAGACCCTATAATCTCCTTCTGACCAGTTGTTTTACCCCCTTACTGTCTGTGGGCTGAGAGCTCCAGAAGCTCTCAAGGCCTGCTCCTCGTTTGCTGGGGCTGGGGCTGTGCTGGCACAGCCTGCACTGGACTGTGCTCCACTCTCCCCCAGGGGGACAGACCTTTCCTGCTGACCTTCCAAGTTGTCTTTAACTATAAAATTATTTCACCCTGTTCTTTTATGGGTTCTGCTGCTCCAGGAATTTTTTTATGGTATTATTTAAAGGTGTTCAGAGGGGTTTGGGGAACAGCTCAGGCAAGTCCCTGCCTTTTCTCTGCCATCTTGGCTCCTTCTTCTTAGTTGGATCTTAAAGGAAACCAGGGAGGTCAGCAGTCAGAGCAGAGAAGGAATAACATTTCAGGTATGGGGAGAACCAAAGAAAATGCCTGGAGCCAAGAGATAATGTCCAGTTCAAGTAAAGTGTAAGAAGACAGGAAAGGTAAGGGGCAACTGGGTTATGAAGGGCATTGAACACCAAACAAAGCATTTTATATTTGCTCCTAGAAGCAATAAAAACCTAATGGAGTTTATTGAGTAGCAGGGTGATATGACTAGGCCTGTACTTTAGGAAAATCACTTTAGTGGCTGAATGGAAGACAGATTGAAGTGAGAAGAGACTTGAAGCAGGCAGACTCACTAGCAGGCTTTTTCAGTAATCAAGGCATGGGGTAATGAGGGCCTGCACTAGAATGGTGGCAGTATCAGAGCACAAAAAGGGGCTTATTCAGAGGTCGCAAAGGCGAAATCAGCAAGCCTTGGCAATAGCTTGGATATGGGAGGTGAGAGAGATGACTCCTATGTCGCAAGCCTGGGGACTGGGAGGATGGTGTTGCCCTCTCTAATAACAGAGAAGGTTAGAAAGGGGGAGGGTTTAGAGGGAAAGATAATGAGTTCAGTTTTGAACCTATTGCATTTAAGATGTCTACTGGACATCCAGTTTGAGATGTCTGAAAGACAATTGGAGATGCAATATTGGAAGTCAGCAGAGAGACTGAGGTAGGAAAGGTAGATTTATGAATCATCAGCATATTATAAATCTGTGTTCTCAACTGAGACAGTGGAGCAAGAGACATGGAGGCCTGAAAAGGGATGAAATGGTTTGGAAGGGCTGCTGCAGAGAGTGGAATAGTAAGTTTATAAAGGAGGTAGAGTAGGATTGCCTTGAGTAGTGAGGGCCCAGTTGAGGTTATGTAACATAAATTTATATGGATGGGTTGTGACCTGTGCTAATGGAGGAAATAGCCACATCAATGTGATCAGATTCCTTAATGCAGTAGTATCAAACTCAAATAGAAATGGGGCCACTAAACCATACATAAGGATCTCTGAGGACCATATATTGATTTAGAAAACCATATATTAACATTTTCTGTGTTCTAGTGTATTTTTATTTATTTTGTTAAATATTTCCCTATTATATTATAATCTGATATGAGTCTCTCAGGGGCTCCATATTTGATAACTCTGTCTTAAAATACCATACTAAGAAAAGTATTATACCACCACTAAGTATCAAAGGACTATAAATATGGAAAGCATATATAAAATGCATATATAAAGAGCAGAAACAGAACAGCATATATACATCAACAACTACACATTTTAAAAATATACTCTTGTCTACTCAATGAGATCAGAAGGAAACTTAGAAGGAGTAAATGATACATTGCTACGATTTATGTTTAAGCATACTGTTCACTATAGATAATTTTAACACAGACATAAAAAGTGGCTTTAGTTCACATACTTAGTGCTAGTTGTATGACAAGTCACAGATTTTCAGAGCCTCCATTTTCTCATCTGTAAAAAGGGGATAATATACTACCCTCCTGATAGGATTGTTGTGAGGAAAATTTTTTGTAAATCCCAAGTAGCTAGGATAATTTTTTTTCAAAATCATTATGGTTATGAAAAATTATGAGGGCCCTGGGTTCAGGTCCTACCTCTGGACCTGAGTAAATCATCTAACTTATTAGTAGCCCCAGGCAACTTTTTATTACTCTATATTACAGATGAGCTGCCGATCTGTATCAGTAGGGTTTCCACATCAAGAGTTTCTCACTAATAAAATTACTGATTCTGACAAATAACTAACTAAATAAAAATTATATCTTAAACATTATTCATGACTAGAATTGGCCATGGCAGTAGCAGCAGTCAAAGGAATTTGAAGACAGTGGTAGGGAGACAGAAACCAGCAGAATGTCAGCATAAGAGCAGAAAGCCAGGGAAGAAGAGACAGAAGAGCTGTAATGGTTGGTCATTGTGGGAAATTCAAACACCTGCACAGTATCTAAAAGGCATCAGTATACTTACTGAAACTACAGACAGTAAAATTTAGCAGTTAAGGTAGAAGAAAGCATACATTATTCTAACACTACAAAGTAAAACAGAGTACCATACCTTATACAGCTGTGTATACTGAGGGAGCACAACAGAGCAAAGTGTATACTAAGTATATTGTAGAATCCATTCTATAATACAGATTCCAATCTTCCAGTGAATAGCAAAGAGCAGAAGTAGGTATAAGAAAGCTTTTTCAGCCTTAAGAGAGAAAATGGAAACCCTTACACAATTTGAAAAGGTCAAGCAAAGGAAAATTTTGCTGGGCTGAACAACAAAAATAATGCTGGTTTTGGAGTCAGAGGATCTGTGTTATTTAAGTACCATCTCTACTACTTACTATTAACATTACCATGGACAAGCCAGTTGACTTCCCTAAGTGTCAGTTTCCTCACTGACAACATGAGAGGGGTGTACTACTCTACAATACTTCCAGCCACCTTGCAGTCTATCAAGGCTCAGAGTAGGTAGCTATTAACACTATTTGCAAATTCAGAGAAATCTAAAGCTGTGTCACAATAGCATACAATGTATCCAATCATGGAAGACTGAGAAAAGGCTGCCCCTCTACTGCCAAATGTTTACTAACATTGGTAAAATATTTTTATAAATAATTATTATATTTTACAAGTAAGTATAGACTGAGCCATATAAAGTTAGGGAAAGGTGTCATTGGTATTTCAAATTATACAAGGTATCAAATAAGGATTGAGACAACCCCAGGAAAGGAAACTCACCCTTATCAATGGCAGCTGGCACCTTTTCTGCAGTGAGGGGTTAAATGAATTTCCCAGGGACCCACAGCCAGTATGTATCAGAGGTGGTACTTGAATACAGGCTTTCCTGGCTCTGAAGATGGCTCTCTATACATTATGTTACACTGCCTCTCATGTGATTAGCAGTATTATTAGATGTAGCTGATGGAAAAATGAACAAAGCAAATATAATGCTAAAGGAAAATCTTCCGGCCTCTTCAGAAAATTCATTTCTGAACATTATCTACTTCCTCCACAATTTTACCATACAAATGAAAGCAAACTACTATGCTGATGCTTGCAAATCAAATTTCACTGGAATTTAAATAGAATAAGAATAGTTTGACTATCCTTGTATATACTAATACTACAAAGCCCATAAAATCAAACCTTAGGTGTTTGGTACATTTCATCACTCTAAAGTTTTCAACGGTGTCCAATAGGACACCTACCTGTTGCTTTCTGTGGATGGACAAACCTTTTTCTGACTACTTCTATCACCATAGGATGGTGAAGCTAATATATGCCTAGACAACTGCGGAACAAATTCTGAGGAGGTAGGATTAGTTGGAGAATTTTTTTTTATCATCTTCCTGTGCCCCCAATATTACCTGATTCAACCAATGTCATTCAAAATATGGAATGTTATTAAAAGAGTGAATTTCATGAGAAAGTTGCTCCATCAGGAAGATACTATGCAAGACTTTCAATCTTTTAACATTAAAGATACATTTTTAAATGTTGCTTGTGCCTGGAATTCTGTTCAAAGTCAAATATTAAGGAAAGCTTGGAGAAAATTGCAGACTGGTTTCATGTCAGCAGAAATGTCTTCTTCTATGATGATAAATGTGTAGGCTCTGGAATAAGTTTTCCTCCAAACACCCTAGCACAGATTTTTGATGTGGTTAGGGATATTTCTTCACATACTATGAATTAACTTAGTACAAGTGTGATAGAAGAGTGGGTTCAACATGCTAAGGAAACACGGTCTAGTATGATACTGAAACAGAAATGAAAGTTTATATATTTGGTGGTGCTAATATGTCAAAAGACATTGATATCAACAGTGAAGAATAAGATGATTTTCTGGAAGGAAAAAAAAACAACTTTAGAAAGGTTGTTCGAGCCTTTGATTGGTAGATTAATTTTGCAGTCATTTTGTACCGCTCAAGGGCGCATACAGCTTTATGAGAAAGAGGCAAATAACTAAAAAGTAGCTAACATCAGGAACTTCTTTATAACAGCAAGCTCCAGAGCCACTGCTGGGTTTCAACCTGTTTAGTCATATATCCTATTCTCACTTGCATTACCTACTTCACACAGTTATCGCAAAGAAAATTTTTTGTAACTATTAAAATCTTATATAAATGGGAATTATTATTTTATTAGTTCTCCGAAACCTTACCTCATTTGATAGAATTCTGTGAGGCAGTTACTACAAATAAAATTATCCTTATTTTACAACTGGGAAAACTATAGGGGGGCAGAGCGAAAGCAGTGACTTGTTTGAGCTCTCCCCCCAAACCCCTCCAAATACCTATAAAAATGGCTCTAAACAAATTCTAAAGCAGCAGAACCCACAAAAAGACAGTGAAACAAATTTCCAGCCAAAGACAGCCTGGATGGTTGATCAGAAAGGTGTATTGCACTGGGCTGGGGAGGAGCGCAGTTTGGCGTGGGCACACAGGCCGCAGTGACCCTGGCGCAGGCCTCAGAGGACTGAATCGCAGGCAGCTGCGGCAGTTTCCAGACTTCTCAACCCACGAATGCCAAAGACAACCTGGAATGTCAGTAGGAAAAGACTGTGACTGCGGGGAGAGAAGGAGTTAGGTCTCAGTCGCCCCCGGGGCCGCAGCTGTTTGCTAAGCTTCTGGCCCACAGACTGAGAGGGAATCGAGTGGCTGATTAGAGGAGAATTGCAGGGATCTCTTTGCCAGTGCTGAGGCAGGCATCTCTTGCTTTACCGGTGCTTGGATCTGGGTCACAGTTCTGAGGGGCGGTCCTGGGGCGAGGACAAATGCTGGTGTGGTGAAGCTTGTGGAGGTAGAGAGAAAACACCTTGCCCCTTATCATAGCACCTTGGAAGAACTGAAAATTTTCAGGTCCCTAGAAGTACCTCTGAAAACAGCTGTACAAACCCCCGAAGCTTGGGACAGTACACTCTTCACATTGGAAGCAGACTTTTACCTTAACAAAGTGTTTAAAACTCAAGTAATTGTCTGAGATCATGAGTAAGCAGCACAAAAAGAGTCAGGCTATATTATCTTACTTTGGTGAAAAAAAAGATCAAAACATACAACCAGAAAAAGAAAACGAAGCCAAAGCTCCTACATCCAAAGCCTCCAAGAAGAATATGAATCAGTCCCAGGCCTTGGAAGAGCTCAAAAGGGATTTTGAGAAGCAAGTAAGAGAAGCAGAGGAAAAACTGAGAGTTTTGCAAGAAAATCATGAAAAACAAGTCGACAGCTTGCTAAAGAAGACCCAAAAAAATACTGAAGAAAATAACACCTTAAAAAATAGCTTAACCCAAATGGCAAGAGGTCCAAAAAGCCAATGAGGAGAAGAATGCCCTAAAAAACAAAATTGGCCAAATGGAAAAGGAAGTCCAAAAGATTACTGAAGAAAATACTTCCTTAAAAATTAGAATAGAGCAATTGAAAGCTAGTGACTTTATGAGAAATCAAGACACTGTAAAACAAATCCAAAAGAATGAAAAATTAGAGAACAATGTGAAATATCTCATTGGAAAAACAACTGACCTGGAAAATAGATCCAGGGGAAAGAATTTAAAAATTATTGGATTATCTGAAAGCTATGATCAAAAAAAGAGCCTAGACATCATCTTTCAAGAAATTATCAAGGAAAACTGCCCTGATATTTTAGATCCAGAGGGCAAAATAGAAATTGAAAGAATCTACCGATCTCCTCCTGAAAGAGATCCCCAAAGGAAAACTCCTAGGAATATTGTAGCCAAATTCCAGAGTTCCCAGGTCAAGGAGAAAATATTACAAGCAGCCAGAAAGAAACAATTCAAGTATCGTGGAAACACAATCAGGATAACACAAGATTTAGCTGCTTCTACATTAAGGGACCACAGGGCATGGAATATACCATTCCAGAGGGCAAAGGAGATAGGATTACAACCAAGAATCACCTACCCAGCAAAACTGAGTATAATTCTTCAGGGGAAAAAATGGTCATTCAGTGAAATAGAGGACTTTCAGGCATTCTTGATGAAAAGACCAGAGCTGAATCGAAAATTTGATTTTCAAATACAAGACTCAAGTGGAACATGAAGAGGTAAACAGGAAAGAGAAAATCATAACAGACTTATTATGGTTGAACTGTTTACATTCCTGCATGGAAAGATGATATTTGTAACTCATGAGACTTTTGTCAGTATTAAGGTAGTTGGAGGGAAAAATTATATGTGTGTGTATATATATATATACACATATATATATATACACACATATATATATATACACACATAGATAGATAGAGGGCACAGGGTGAGTTGAAGATGAAGAGGTCATATCTGGAGAATAAAATTAAGGGGTGAGAGAGGATTATACTAGGAGAAGGAGAAAGGGAGAGGTAGAACAGGTAAATTATCTCACAAAAAAAAACAGAAAAGAAAAGGCTCTCACAGTGGAGGGGAAACGGGGGAAGGTGACAAGGAATGAGTGAATCTTATTCTCATAGAATTTGACTTAAGGAGGGAATAACATACACAGTCAATAGGGTATGGAAATCTGTCTTACCCTACAGGAAAATGGAGGGGGGAAAGGGGACAAGAGAGTAGGGGGATGATAGAGAGAAGGGCAGATTGGGAAAGGGGGTAATCAAAAGTAAATACTTCTGAGGAGGGTCAGAGTCAAAAGAAAGAATAGAATAAATGGGGGAGATGGGATAGGATTAAGGGAAATAGAGTTAATTTTTCACAGCACATCTACTATGGAAGTGTTTTGCATAACTGCACATATATAACCTATATTTAGTTGCTTGCCTTATCAATGAGGGTGGGTGGGGAGGGAGGAAGGGAGAAAATTTGGAACCCAAAGTTTTAAAAACACATGTTTAAAAAAAATGTTTTCACATGCAACTGGGAAATAAGAAATACAGGATATGGGGTACAGAAATCCATCTTGCCCTACAGGAAAATTGAAGGGAAAGGGGATAAGAGAAGGGGGGGGGAGAGATAGAAGGGAAAGCAGACTAGGGGAAGGGGTATTCAGAATGCATGCCATCTTGGGGTGGGGGAGGGGTAAAATGGGGTGAAAATTTGGAACTCAAAATCTTGTGGAAGTAAATGTTGAAAACAAAAAAAATAAATAAAAATTATCATTAAAAAAAAAAAAGAAAAGTACAGTTAAATGGCTGCCCATGGTCATAAAGATAGTAAAAGTCTCAAGTGGGATTTGAATCTAGGTAGTTCTTCCTACCACACCTACACACACTCACACACGCATAGCTGACTTCTGCCACCCAATTGTTTCTTACATATCATTAGTTGGTGTGTTTATCCCTTTCCTAACATGCCTGAATATAGGGTCCTGCAGCCTTGTTTAACAAACGCAATCCTGAGGCAATGGAGATGAAGGCAAAGAAAGAAGAAAAAAGAAAAACAGATTATGCTTGATATGCTCCTCCGGTTCTCCTCCTTTCGGTTTCTAACCTGGAACAACTGCAGTTTTTTGGATTGCTCTCAGACTGTTTTAGATTTAGTTAAATGACTACAAGCTACTCTTTTTAATTATCCCATTCACATCTTAGGTAAAAAGCTGAATGGTATTTGAATCTTTCTGAAATGCCTTAGGATAAGAAATTGAGTATGTTCAGGAAGAGCAAAGAAATTTTAATATTATCCTAATCAATATGTAAATTAGGATGACAGTTTTGTTAGAGTTTCCAATAAAATTAGTCAATGTTGCTTTTCACATTGGGTTTAAAGTTTTTCAGTTTGTCTTTAATATTTTGTGAAATTTTAGCCAAAACATTCCAGTGCTAGCATCTTGTACCTAAATTAAACAAAGGAAAGTCAACTGATCTAATAACAGATTTGTTGAAAAAGGAACCATGTAAATGCAATGTGTTCCCAAAGTGAGTATCAATAAGAATTAAGTTTCAAATTGGAAGGATAAAAACAACCACAAATCTAGATATGGAAAAACCTCAGGGCCCATTTTAACTCAAGTTCCAATTTTTCAGAGAAGGAAATGGGCCAAGAGAGGTTAACTGTCTTATCTGAGTCACAAAAGTAGTAAGTAGCAAAGGCAAGATTTGATTCCAAATACAGAGTTCTTATCAATGTACCATACAATCTCCATAAAATTGAAAATCTGCATAGCCTTAACTGGTACAAAATGCCTTTATCTGTAATTTCTCGAAGATACCCTGCAGTTTCCATCTCCATACTTGTTTTCTTCCACCCTGTTCCCTCTATCTGGGATACCTATCTATCCTTTAAAGCCCAGTTCAAATTTTACCTTCTCAGTTGAAAGCTTTCCTGACCTCCCCAAACACAAGTAACCTCTGCCTTCTCTGTATTCTCAAAGTACTTTGTTCTTCTCAGGTCATTTATTGCTTTCCATATTTAATACAATTATTTGTTTAATAGAGGTATTTATATCTTGGCGCCCCTATTAGGGCTATAAGAACCATGAAAGCAAAGAGATTTGCTGTGGCATAGTGGAGAGAGTGCCTAGTTTGAAGTCAAAGGACCTAGGTTCAAATCAAGACTCTGCTACCTATCAACACTGTGGCCTTGGGTTAAGTAACTTAATGGATCTGAACCAATTTCTTTAACTAGAAAATGGAGAAAATAATACCTTCATCACTTCGCTCAGAGGGTTGTAATGAGGAGGTGACATAATATATGTAAAGGGTGCAAACTAGAAAACATTACATAATGACCTATAAGCACTATATAAATATAGCTATTTATCTTGCTTATGAGAAGCAGCATGGCATAGAGAAGTGGCCTTCTTAAGAAAACTTGGATTCAAACCCTACCTCTGATACATACTGGCTCTGTGACCCAAGAAAAGCTACTTAACCTCTAAAGTTACTGTAGGCAACTCTCTAAGACTTTAAGTTGCAGATAAAGTGGCATCTTGCATTGGCAGGAGTTTCCTCATGTGGGTATTTGTTTCTAGTTATCAATAAAAGCACAGGTCCAACTGCTATTTATAGACTCCTGCTGACCCCATGTCACTTAAAGCAATAACCTAAAAACCTGTTTGGAAACTGACTTTTTTTTTGCTTAAAACTTTTTGTGAACAATTTTACTTTCAAAACCACATACATTTAAAATTTAGAGAAATTATTCCAAATAGTTGACACTCCATGAACTTTGCCAGCCTTTCCTCCGCTCCCCCTTCCACTGGCTATGCTTCCTGAACCCATCCTACAAGCAATCAACCAACTCTTGTGGAGATGCAACCTGGAACCTGCTTCTGTAGGTGCTACAGCTCCTATGTCTTTAGCAGCCATAACTACTTATGAACAGAAAAGATAGTTCTCACCACTAAAGTTCTTGGTACGGTCACATGGTTCAACATTAGAAACAGATAAAACTTTATCAGTGGAAATAAAGGTGCATTATCATCTTCTTGCACCTATTCCCTAAGGACCAATGGGTCTTTCCATCTGGCTTGAAAATGAAACTTCCTATATGTGCTGTCTCCCCCTCCCCTATAATGTGATCTCCTTGAGAGTAGGAAATACCTTGCTTTTCTATTTGTATGCTCAGCACTTAGCACAGTGTTTTGCACACTCATTAACTCATTTATACACTCACTCTGCTCTCAAGAGTATTTTACATATAATATTTGCTTTGCCTCTTCAGCCAAGAGCCTGAAAATCTGTTTGGAAACATTTTTTTTTTGCTTTTATTAAAACAAATTTATTTTCCAAATCATGTACATTTAAGTTTCACATATGCTTTAATTTCAAATTTGACCAATCCTGCAAAAAATAGTAGGTCCTAATACTTCACTTTTCTTGGTTCCCAGGTTCTTTCAAAAGTACTCTTTGAAAGTAAGTTACTTTGATATGCATACTCTGAAATGCAAAGAATGACTTTTTATTATATTGTGTAATACTGGCATATGGTAGAATTTATTAAACCAATGTCCATATATAGATATTTAACAAATTCATGAATATGAATACAATAAAATGTACCTGTCAGATTTATGGATAAGGGAAGAGTTTATGACCAAACAAGAGACAGAGAGGATCATGGGAAGTGAGATGAATAATTTTGATTACATGAAATTAAAAAGGTTTTGTACAAATAAAAACCAATACAGCCAAAATCAGAAGCAAGCAAGAAACTGTGCAAAAAAATTTACAGCAAGTTTCTCTGATAAAAGTTTCATTTCTCAAATACATAGGGAACTAAGTCAAATTTATAAAAAATATGAGCCATTCCCCCATTGATAAGTAGTCAAAGGATATGAACAGGCAGTTTTCAGAAGAAAAAAAATCAAAGCTATCTATATTCATGTGTAAAAATTCTCTAAATCACTACTGATTAGAGAAAGACAAAATAAAACAATTCTGAGCTGCCACCTCACACCTATCAGATTGGCTAACATGACAGGAAAGGAAAATTACAAATGTTGGAGTAAGGGAATCAAGATTAGGACAGCAAATGGTTAATTGTAGGAAATGAGTGAACCACACCAAATCTATCTTGTGACTCAATTCTGGAGCTAGATCAGTTCCTTTTCTATTCAATTTGTGGGTCCAGTCCAATTTCTGTCCTATGAGAAAACTTTATTCAATTGTGGGAATTGGGAGAAAACCTTATTTTGTATAGCTTGAACCTAGCCTGTCAAGGCTGGGAAGCTAAACCACCTCTGCCTGCTGCTTAACTAAGAACCTAAGTTATGCTGACCAGAAACCCAGTCAGATCTGAAGATTGATGCAAGGAGTTTTCTCACAATTATACATCTCAAGCAACCAATATGTCTTATCTGAAAACTGGCTCCATACTGATGAATCAGTTATTGCTTCCATGTTCCTTTGACTGAATACAGATATTTAGGGAAGTGGGACACCTTTTTTTTCTGATTTGAGGGAATTGCACCTGTTGACTCTCCCCATCCCAACTTGGAAAGTCCCTATTTTTTCCTCTAGTTAGAATTCATATTACCTAATTTTGTATCCTGGTTAATTGTTTTCTTTCAATTAATTGGTCTTATTTGATTAATTATTTTTAATGTATAAAAGTCCTTCTCCTCTTGTATTCGCGGTCAAGTGCCAAAGCTGAGGAAGGCGACTAGTCCCAATCTGTTATACAACTGGCATGCATTGCTTAATAAATTAATATGCTCAGAAACTCAAACTTTTGTTTCCTCAGTCATTTCATCTTTCACTTGCCACAGGAGGGGATGTAGAAACACTGGGACACTAACGCACTGTTGGTGGAGTTCCAAACTAGTGCAACTATTCTGGAGAGCAATTTGAAACTATACACAAAGGGCTAACTGTGCATACCCTCTGACCCAGCAGTAACACTATTAGGTCTGTATCCCAAAGAGATCAAACAAAAGGGAAAAGTACCTATATATACAAAAATATTTATAGCAGCTCTTTTTGTGGTGGCAAAGAACTGGAAATTGAGGGGATGCCCATCAGTTGGGGAATGGCTGAACAAGCTGTGGTATATGATCGGAATGAAATACTATTGTGCTATAAGAAATGACCAAAAGGATGCGTTCAGAAAAAAAAAATGCAAAGACTTACATGAACCGATACAAAGTGAAATGAGCAGAACCAGAACACTGTACATAGTAACAGCAATATTGTACACAATGATCAACTGTGAATGACTTGGCTATTCTGATCAATGCAATGATATAAGACAATTCCAAAGGACTTGTGATGAAAAATGCTATCCACCTCCAGAGAGAACTGATGAACTCTGAGTGCAAATTGAAGCATAATTTTTTCACTTTCTTTTTTTTGTTGCTTTTTTTCCAAAACATGGCCAATATGGAAATATGTTTTGCATGATTTCATATGTATAATATGTATTACATTTCTTGCCTTCTCAGTTGGTGAGAGAAGGGCAAGGACGGAGAGAATTTGGAACTCATGATTTTTTTTTAATGAATGTTAAAAATAAAGAAATAATATTAAAAAAAAAGAGTTATGCTATCCACCTCCAGAGAGAAGACTAATGAACTCTTGAGTACATACTGAAACATACTTTTTTCACTCAAAAAAAAAAGCCTCATATACTACTTTTGTTCTACTTTGACTCCTAATCAAGTTTCTACTTACTTGCTAGGGTTTAGCCACTGAGGTCAAATCAAGGGCTAGTAATGAGGGGAAGGTGATCTCTGAAAGAAAAGAGCCTATAAGGGAACAGAGGAGAGAGAGAGGAAAGTCTGAAAAAAGTATGAGGAAGGAAAACGACCTTATTTGGAGGTTGAAGGGGGGTTGATTGATGAATACTCTAATGGATGAAGAGAGATGGTCAAGAGAAAGGAGATGAGGATCTTAAACTGGATGAGGCCTGATGGATTTGGTGCTTGAAAAGTCTACTTGTCCTCAGAAGGGGCTGAGCTGGAACACTCGTAGGAAACTGGTTCCTAGAGGAGTGGGAGAACATAGATACAGGGAGATTTCCAGGAAAATGTAGGAAAAGGCCAACAAGAGATGGTATATATTAGCAGTGGGCTGCATAATTAAGGACATGGTTGGGGGTGAGGGGTCCTACCATGGAGCAATGTTCTCTCTGACATCTACAATAACTGGCATTGTTATAGAAGTCAGATACAATGGAAAAGGAAAATCCATGGGGCAAGCCTTACAGGGAAGTGGCAAAAAATGCCTAGAGAAGAGAGCCTAGACTACATGAAGAATACAGGGAAAAGACAGAGACCAGATAATTATAGGGGTCACAAATCAGAGTATAAGGGTCTACAATAAACAGAAAGAAAAGATGGATAATGAAGAGAATGACAGAAATCCTTCACGGAAAATGAAAATAAAATTTTAAAGCTAAGGAACAACACTAGGAGAGAACAGGAAGGGGGAATATCAAATGAGAAAAGGGGACTGGGATGAGGGGAAGAGAGCCAGTAGGAATAGAACTGTTAAAAAAAAATTAAAATAACTGAAGAAACATGGTACTGTGTTTAGAAAAGGAGAGAGAACGTGAAACTGAAAAATTTTTGCAAAGACAACATTAATGCATCTAAGATAAGAAGAGGTCAAATGGGGAAAAAAAATTGTATCAAAATTCTCTGATATAGGTCTGGTATCTAAATAATAAAGATATACATATATACATATATATGTATGTATATGTGTGTGTGTGTGTATAAACATACATATGACTAATAGCTATTCCCCAATAAACAAATAGTGAAAGGCTATGAATAGTTCTCAAAAGAACTGCAAAGTATTCACAACCACATAAAAAATGCTCCAAATTACTACTAATAAACGAAATGCAAATCAAAACCAGACTGAGGTATCACCTCACTTCCTGAAAATTGGCAAAAATGGCAAAAGTCATTGTTCAAGGATTTTTGGAAATGTAGGCACACTAATACATTGTTGGTAAAGCTATGAAATGGCTTGGAAAGCAATTTGGAATTACACAAATAAAGTGACTAAAACGTCCATAGGCTTTGCATAACAGCCTCCATTACTGAGCTTACACCCCAAAGAAACCACTGATAAGAGAAAAGTCCTCATATACTTCAGTATATTTACAGTAGCACTTACAAAGTAGAAGCCCATAAACTGGGGAATAGCTAAACAAACTGTGGTACATGAATGTAATGGAATACTGCTGTGATGTAAGAAATGATGTGTGATGAATACATAGAAGCGAGGAAAGATCTATATGGATCAACACAGAGTGAAGTGGACAGAGACAAAATAACAATGTAAATAGAAAGAACAACCATACACCTAAAAAAATCAAAAGTAAATGAATTATAAAGATTCAAATGAAGAGATATGACAAGACATCTCAACATACACCTTGGTGGAGATTCATAGATATTACATGTTGCACAAGTTTTTGAAATTTTTCAATGTGCTGATCAGTTTTGCTGACTTTTTTTTCCTTTTCCTTTCCAAAACATACTTATTTGTCATACAAGGGAGCTCTCTAGGAGGGAAAAGGGGAAAGATACATGGGATATTAAAGTGATAGAAGAAAGAGAAAATACAAATAAAAAGTTATTTTTAAAAAAGTGAGTAGAACCAAGAAAACAAAATACATAATGTAAATAAAAAGATTACTAAAAGAAAACTGAACTGCGTAATTAAAAAAACTAATAACTTCCTGGTGTCAAGATAATAAAACCCTACTAGGTTAAATGTCATATATATATGTGTGTGTGTATGTGTACACACACACACACATACACACACACACATCAGGCAAGGTTTCCATATTGGGTATTTGGAGTTTTTTGTTTTTCTTTGTCACAAGCAAAGGTTCAAACAAAAAGGAAGGGTGGGAAATCAATTAACCAAACATTTATTAAGGTTTTGCTATGTTCCAGGCACCAGGATAGGCACTAAGTATACAAATACAAAGAATGAAAAAAATCTCTATTCACAGGGGACTTAATTCTAACAGGAAAGACAAGTGTATATATATACATGCATATATGTGTGTATACATACAATATCTGCATAGTGAGGATAAATATGTAGAATATAGAATTTAAATAGATAATGGATAAAAAGCAGTCAACTACAAGGCAATTTGGGAAGAAGGGTACTAGAAATTGGGGGGAATAATAAAAAGTTTCATTTAAAATTTGATGCTAAAAATCTCACAATCAAACACAGAAAAGCATAAATATTAAATGCATGCTTTTCAGACTATAATGCAATAAAAATTATGTTTAATATAGGGTCATGGAAACACATCTTAAAAGCTAATTGGAAACTAAAAAATTTAATTCTAAAGATTGAGTGGGTCTAAGAACAAATCATAGAAACAATAATTTCATAAAAGAGAATGACAACAATGAGACAACATTTCAAAATCTGTGGGATGCAACCAAAGCAGTACTTAGGGGAAATCTTATATCTCTAAATGCACACATCAATAATAGGGAGAAAGAAGAGATCACTGAATTGGGCATGCAACTAAAAAAAAAAAAAAACAAATTAAAAATCCCCAATTAAACACAAAAATAGAAATTCAAAAAACAAAGGAGAGATTAATAAAATTGAAAGTAAAAAACCACTGAAGGAATAAACTAGGAGTTAGTTTTATGAAAAACCCAATAAAATAATTAACCACTGGTTAATTTGATTTTAAAAAAGGAAGAAAATCAAATTACCAACATCAAAAACAAAATGGGAGACTGCACCACCAACGAAGATGGAATTAAAGCAATTATTAGGCATTATTTTGCCCATTTATATGCCAGTAAAACTGATAATCTAAGTGAAACAGATTCATATTTACAAAAACATAAACTGCCCAGATTAAAAGAAGAGGAAATAACCCTATCTTAGGGGGAAAAAAATTGAACAAGCCATCAATGATGTTCCTACCAAAAAATTCCCAGAACTAGATAGGTTTACAATTGAATTCTAGTAAACATTTAAGGAACAATTAATTCCAATACTATATAAATTATTTTTAAAAATAGGTAAATTCCTTTTCTGACACAAATATTGTTTTGATATCTAAACCAGGGAGAGTTAAAACAGAGAAAGAAAACTACAGGCCAATTTCCTTAATGAATATAGATGCAAAAATTTCAAATAAAATACTAGCAAGGAAATTACAGCAATCTATCCCAAAGATCATACACGATGACCAGTTGGGATTTATACCAGAAATGCAGGGCTGGTTCAGTACCAGGAAAATTCTAAGCATAACTGATGACAACAATAACAAAAACAAAAAAAAAAAAAAAAGATTACATCCAAAGATGCAGGAAAAGTGTTCAACAAAATATAACACCCATTCCTACTAAAAACACTAGAAAACAGGGGCTTTTCTAAAAAGGAATACCTATCTAAAACCAGCAACAAGCATTATCTATAATGGAAAAACCTAGAAGTCTTCACAATAAGGTCAGGAGTGAAGCAAGGATGTCCATTATCACCATTATTACTCAATATTATATTACAAATACTAGCTATAGCAATAAAAAGAAAAAGAAATTGAAGAAATAAAACTAGGCAATGAAAAAACAAAGCTATCACTATTTGCAGATATTTTGATGGTATACTTAGAGAACCCTAGAGAATCAACTAAAAAACTAGCTGAGCCCATTAACAACTTCAGCAAAGTTGCAGGATGTAAAATAAACCCAAATAAACCAACAACATTTCTATATACTATCAACAAAACCAGCAGGAAGAGACAGAAAGAGAAATTCCACTTAAAATAACTGCAAACATTATAATACTTGAGAATTTACCTGCCAAGACAAACTCAGAGATTATATAAACATAATTACAAAACACTTTTCACACAAATAAAGATAGATCTAAATAATAACAATAAACTATCTAAAGATAGATCTAAATAATAATAATAATAATGATAATCTAGAAATATCAACTGTTCAGGGGTAGGCTGAGCCAATATAATAAAAATTACAATTCTACCCAAGTTAATTTACTTATTCAGTGCCATACCAATCAAACTACCAAAGAATTATTTTACAGATCTAGGGAAAAAATAGTAACAAAATTCATTTGGAAGAACAAAAGATCAAGAATATCAAGGGAATTAATTTTTGTTTTTTGTGTTTTTTTGTTTTTTTAGGCAATTGGGGTTAAGTGACTTGCCCAGGGTCACACAGCTAGTTAAGTGTCAAGTGTTTGGTCTGAAGTCGGATTTGAACTCAAGTAATCCTGACTTCAGGGCTGGTGCTCTATCCACTGCGCCACCTAGCTGCCCCAAGCGAATTAATTTTTTAAAAATGTAAAGGAAGGCAGCCTAGCAGTTTCAGATTTTAAACTATATTACAAAGTAGTAATCATCAAAACAGCCTGGCACTGGCTAAGAAATAGAGTGGTAGATCAGTGGAATAGATTAGGTATACAATATACAATAGTAAATGACCGCAGTAATCTAGTGTTTGATAAACTAAAAGATCCAAGTTTTTGGGGTAAGAACTCAGCATCTGACAAAAACTGCTGAGAAAACTGGAAAGCAGTTTGGCAGAAACTAGGCATTTCTAGAGCAACATCTCACACTATATACTAAGATAAGGTCGAAATAGATAAATGATTTGGACATGAAGGTTGACATTATAAGTAAATTTGGGGAGCATGGGAAAAATACCTATCAGATCTATGGATAAGAGAAGAGTTTATGACCAAACAATAGATACAAGAGATTACAGGAAGTAAAATAGATCATTTTGATTACATGTAATTTAAAAAAAAAACTTTTGTGCAAACAAAACTAATGCAGCCAAAATTAGGAAACTGGGGAAAAAAATTGCAACAAGTTTCTCTGATAAAGGCTTCATTTCTCAATTATATATAGGGAACTGAGCCAAATTGATGAAAAAAAAAAAAAGAGCCATTTCCCAGTTGATAAATGGTCAAAGGATTTGAACAGCCAGTTTTCAGAAAATGAAATCAAAGCCATCTGTAGTCATATGAAAAAGTGCACTAAAGCACCACTGATTAGAGAAATGCAAATTAAAACAACTCAAATTAAAACCTCATATCCATCAAATTGCATAACATAACAGAAAAGAAAAATAACAAATGCTGGAGAGGATGTGGAAAAACTGGGATACTAATGCACTGTTGGTAGAGTTGCAAACTAGTCCAATTACTTCTGGAAAACAATTTGGAACTATGCCCAAAGGGCTATCAAACTCTGAATACCTTCAGACTGAGCAATATTGCTATATCCCCTATATTATGGCAATATGTTGATTTCTATTTTTAATCTTAATTATCTGCTTGATATAACAGGTTCAAATTATTTTTTTTATCTGAATTTCTTATTTTTAGTAGACTAAAGTTATTTGTGGCCATTTTTCTAATAATGAACCTCCATTATTCTACTGTTATTAATTTAAATAATAGAAATTAAATTGATTAAAGATATTGAAATGTCAACTGCAGAGACAAAAACATGTGGAAAAATATTATGCCACAGAGCAGTATAGTCAATCCTCTGTAATTCACACTAATGGAGGAAAGCAGTGGTACACACCATCCAGTATAGCAAAATTTTTTTAAGGTAGGCTTTAAAATTCATTACATTGGATATTTGTAAATTATTTATCTTACAATCATGATTTACTTGAATTAACATAAAATTGCATATATTTATAATTCCTGAACATACACTGATTGGACAGTGAAGGAGATTTTCAGGAGTATGCTAAGTATTATAAAGGTAACCTTGTGGAATTAAAAATTCTCCCAAGATTATCCACAAAGCAGAAAATCCTTACTTTGATAAGAAAAGCTTGGGAAGAACTAGTTTTTTTTAGGATTGAGAGACTGACTCTTTAATCTTCAGGGCCTTGAATGAAATTTCTTTAAAAAAAAATACTAATTGTGACAATATTTGTTTGTTTGTCTTTCCCAATAAATAATGTTCATGTATTGCCACTGGATAAATCAGGGCATTATAATTTATGCCAGTAACAAATGCTTGCTACTGATAATGTGACTTTTTCTTTCTACTACAAGGTATTTTCTTTTTGCTTATAGTCACATGTTAGGATGTCAACCAGAAGGCAAACAGAAATCTGCTAGGTCTTTTTAAATACATATTTGACATTCCCCATAAAATTCACTGAATTATTTCTATTCATTGTTGTGCCAGGGAAAAGATGTAGTTCCCCTCCAAACAGCATTGCTACCTGATGTGAACAGAATCTACTTGTGTAGTTAACGGTATATCACCTTCTAACTAGTCAACTGACAAGCATTTACTAGTACTCACTGTGGCTCAGTGGATAAAGTGCTGGGCCTGGAGACAGGAAGACCTGAGTTCAAATTCAATCTCAGACAAGTTGTGTGACCGTGGGCAGATCACTTAACCTCTCTCTGCCTAATCGATTGGAGAAGAAAATGGCAAACTACTCTAATATCTTTGCCAAGGAAACCCCATACAGGGTCATGAAGAGTTGGACACAACTGAACTGAACTGGTGAACAACTGCACTGAGTGCTAGAGATTCAAAGAAAAATCAAATATAGTCCCTGTTCTCAGAGAACTTACATTCTAGTGGAATGTAAGATAGATAACATAGATAAGTCAGTATACACAAGATAAATACAGAATAAAAAGAAGGTAGCCTTAGAGGGGAAGGCACTAACAGCTATAAGGATCTGGAAAGGTCTCCTGGAAGAAGCAGTACTTAAACTGAGTCTTAAAGGAAGCTAGGGAATCTAAGAGACAGAGATAAAGAATTCATTCCAGGCATAGGGGACAGCCAGTGAAAAGGTATGGAGATGGAATTTGGGTCACAGAGTGTAGAGAGGAATAATATGTTAAAAGACTAAAAAGATAGGGGCCAACTTGTGAAGCTTTAAATGTCAAACACGGGAGTTTATACTTGATCAAAGCAATTACAAGATTTGGCAACTGAATGAACATGTGGGGTAAGTGAGAACAAAGGAGTCAAGGATGATACCAATGTTGTGAACCTAAGTAACTAAGTAGTGCCCTTAAAAGCAATAGTGAAGTTAAGAAGAGAAGTGGGTTGGGGGTCGGGGGGAAGATAATGAGTTCGGTTTTGAACATTTTGAGTTTGAGATGCCTATAGGACACCAGTTGGAAATGTCTAATAGGCAACTGGTAATATGGGATTGGAGCTCAGGAGAGAACAGAACTGGATAAACTGATCTGGTAATCACATGTTTTGACATGATCATTGCACCCCAGGAAAGTTGATGAGATCACAAAACAGTGTATAGAGAAGAAAGTGAAGAAAACCCAGGACAGAGCCCTGGGGAACACCAGCTATGACATGAAAATCCAGCAAAAGAGATTGAGTAGTCAGACAAGTATAAACAGAATCAAGAAAGAGCAGTCATGAAAACCCAGAAAGAAGAAAGTATGTAACAGAAGGACATGTTCAACAGTGCCAAATGTTGCAAGGAGGTCAAAAAGGATGATGATTGAAAAAAGGCCATTAAATCTAGCAATTGAGAGAGATCAGTAGTAACTTTGGAGATAGCAGTTTCAGTTGAATAATGAAGCCAAATTGCAGAGGGTTTAGAAAAATGAGAGAAAATACGGAAGTTTTAATTGTAAATGGCTTACTCAAATTTAGCCGAAAGGTAAAAAGAGACAACAGCTGATAGCTATAGTAAGATCTCTTAAAAATGGGGAAGATTTAGGCAAGTTTGTAGGTAGCAGGGAAGGAACCAGTAGATGAGAAGAGATTAAAGATGGTGGGGACTAAGAGACAAAGAAAGGGAATGGGGAAGAGAGAAGAGATGATGGATGATGGCTGTTAGTAGAGGTGGCCAATCTGCTGGAGTAGCTAAGAGGGAATGGGATCAAGGGCTGGCCTTGACAAGTATAGAGAAAGCAGGGGTGATGTCCAAGAAATGTGAGATGGGGAGAGGAAAGAGAGGAACTCTGGCATAAACTGGTACTGATACCATGAGAACATGCAATTAAAGAAACTTTCTAAATCATGTTCTAAACTAGGACAAGATTAACAATAAATTGGTAAGCCTATCATGAGTCTTATATTTCTGGGTCTTGTTCACAAAACAATACTATCTAGGACCCTTCCAGCTTATACACATAATTGCTACCTAACTTCAAGCTATCTCCTTAATAGCTGAATTGTGGAAACATTTTTTTTCATTCAATTTTGGGAGCCCTTTACAGCACAGAATTATCCTGCATCAAAAATATCTTTCTTTTTTGTCATATTCATATTTGGTTCATACATATCACTATCTTTTTATGAGATAAGGCAAAAATTAATTATACTTGTAGCTGTCTTAAGGCTTATTGTCTCTAAAATATTATAAGCCAATTAAATAAAAAGAAACTATATATATGTATATGTATTATATATACATATATGTATATATAAATGTTTCTCAAAGTTTTGCAATATACATGTATATACAAATATAGAGTCTAAAAGCTAAATCTAAGGTATAAAAAAGTTTTAAATAAGCAATGAATGCAGCACTGCTGAAATTATAAGTAAACCAAATAGTTTCTGATTACATCAGAGATTGATCCATTCATTCAACAAGTCTATCTAATGACTCCCTACTATCTCTTGAAATCAAATCCTATCCTAGTTACATCTGCTTGCCAAAGAAACTTCAGTTAATAGCTTGGAACTCTAGAGTTAAACAAAAAAGAGGTTTTTCTTCCCCCCCCCCCAATATTCTTCAGTTATCTACTACTAGTACTAAAAGAAAAAAAAAGGTAACTTTTTATTCTTTATTTTAAATATCAGATAAAAAGTAAAAATGAAAAAATAAATCAGAGAAATGCAACCAGTGAGAACTTCATAGCATATTATTTAATCACACAATGTCCAGTATGGCTGAAGGTTAAATATGAACAGAAAGCTATTTAATCAGTTATACTTCAAGCACTTATTCAGAACCTACTATATGCCAGTTTCTATGCTATGTACTGGGAATTTAAAGATAAAAATAAAAGTTCTTGCCCTCAAAGAGTTTATATTCTATCATACAAACAACAGTTAACAAATAAGTATATATAAAATAAATACAATGTCATTTCAGAGGCATTAATAACTGGGGGATCAGGAAAGGCTTCATGTTGAAAGCAACATTTAGTTGAGGTGGCAGCTGATTTGAGCTTTGATGGAAACAAGATTCCACAATGCCGAGGAGAGGAGGAAATGCATTGTAGTCATAGCACACAAACTATATGAGGGTAAGGGGACAGGAGATGAAATACTGTTTGAGGGTCAGCTAAAAGGCCAATTTGATTGGGTTGTAGAATTTGTCAAGAGAAGTAACATTTAATTAGCCTGGAAAAGTAGGTTGGAGCTAGAAGGCAAAGGCTTTAAATGCCAAATTGAGAAGTTTGTATATTATTTGTAAAAGGGAACTCAGCAGGTAGGTGGCGCAATGGATAGAGGACTGGGCTTGAGTCAGGAAGACTCATCTTCATGAGTTCAAATCTGGCCTCAGATACTTACTAGACGGGTGACCCTGGGCAAGTCACTTACTCCTATTTGCCTCAGTTTCCTAATCTGTAAAATTAACTGGAGAAGGAAATGGCAAAACCATTCCAATATCTTTGCAGAGAAAACCCAAAAATCGGTCGTGAAGAGTCAGATAGGACTGAAAAACGACTAAACAACAACAAAAATAGGGAGCCTGGAGTACAAATGACCCATCTGACCCCACGATCCCCTTCTCATATTGTGCTTTAGGAATATTAGTTTGGTGATTGTGTAAAAGAGCACAGATTGGAAATTTTAGAAACTTAAGGTAGGGAACCAATTAGGAAGTTACTGCAATAGTCCAGGTGAGAGATCATAAGAGTCTGAAGTAGGCTGGTGGCCATGTGAGTGGAAACACCGGACAGACGCCAGAGCTATTTTGGAGACAGAATTGATTGTATTCAAGTTTGATAAAAACGAAAAATACTGTTTTCTCCTGCTATATTCTTCCTGAAAGATGTCATTAAAGGGAAAAAAGTTTAATTTTACAATTACTTATTTCATGCCAATCATGAAGCATAGTAGGAAACAATGACCAAAACCCAAAAGCAGTCATGAAAATCTAATCCAAAACAATTCCCCAAATTACACGATTTTTTTTATATTTTTCATGATTAGGCCCATGTTTTAGAAATTTAAATATACACACACATATGTATACATATATACACATATATGTATAAATACACACACACAGAAATGCAGATATATATATATATGTATACACACACACACACACACCCATTCCAAGACTAAAAAATGCTGTCAAATTTTTCAGTCTAGAATGTATTTCAGTCTAGAGTATATTTTGCATTCAACAACAACCACTAAAATTGGATAAAAGTATACACCAACATTATTATTCCCACAGGCACAGAATATGGTATATCATCACAGCTAAAGCCTTGTAACTTACAAGCTAAAATCTAAGGATATGTTCCAAAATTTCAAAATGTGTATTTTTAAGAAGTTAATACACTAAGATAATTTCAACAAAAGTAAAAAAATGATAAATTAAAATAAAATGAATGAAAGATGTTAAGTGTTTTTCACTAGCAAAATTAAGTAAGTAACTTCATTTGGATTAATATGGATCTTAAATTACATATATTTAATGTTAATACATTTATTACTCAGGTTATAATCAGTATATTTATTTCAATTCATTAAAATGGTTTCACTCTCTGTCATTAAAGAGCAGAAAAGTTATATTAATTCCAACTTACTATTTTATTTATAATTTTAAGGAAATATGTGCATTTAATTTTACAACCATAATAAGTGATGACTAGTTCCAGTAGCAAAATCTCAGCAGGAAACAGATTTAGCAATTTAAGTGTTTTATAAGTTTTTGTAATTGAGGAAACTTTTCATAATCTGACATTTGTTAAAACCACTTATTAGAAATTATGCAGCACAGTAGCTGTGGAAATATGAGCTCACTTCACAATTATAAAGTCAGCCTATGTAGTCCTTTCCTATTGTACATAGTGGCATAAACCCCATAGCGGCCTATCAGCTAACTGGCAGGCAGGGGGCTGCTCTATTCAAAGTGAGAGATACAAGCTGCAGGGCAAAAACCTGGCAGCTCCCATCTGACCCCACAATCCCCTACTGGTGACAGCTCCAAGCTCCATAGCAAATTAGGCCTTCTCATATTACAATTGAAGAAGACAGATTCCATTAGCAGTATCTGAAATTGAGTGGAGAGCTGCACTGTTATCAGACTTGACTCATAAGCACTGCTATTAATCAGAGCTATGATAGCATTTATATATTTCAAGCTATCTGCTGCTGCTGTGATATTCTGCTACAAAGGGTTGATGGGACTTAGGAAAGTGAACAATAGAGCTTTCTGGGAAAAGCAGAGTAAATCAAGAAAGTCTATGACTTCCGAACATTCTGAAGGGATTGTGGTTTACATAAATTTTCTCCCAATTGGAGATTGAGCTCTTCCTCATCTTACACATGGGATTTAGTTGTCACTCAATGGTAACAGCTGTGAAAAGGTGAAGCGGCCCACCGCTCAGAATACTGCCTTCGCTTTTAAAGCAATTAACCCATGAACAGGAGGATACCTGGTGATATCAAAGGGATTAGGCTAGGCAGTGCATTATTAACATTTCCTTGAACTAATTCTAACTCTGACTAGCTGTCAGAATAGACTCCACAGTCTTAAAAAAAAAAAAGAGTTTTTGCCCTGCTTTTTTCCTTCAACAATGAAGCACTGCTACTTGAGCCTAATATGTCTGCTTTATAAAAAAATGCAAATGAACCAATCTTTTAACATACTTAAACAGTTTGATTCAATGCAATGTTATTACAAGTATGAGAAAAATATATGATCAATTAGCTAGGGATCACAGCAGATATTCTTCTAAAAGGAAATTAATGCTTCAGTACTTTCCATTCTTCAACTACTAAAACTTGGTAACTATTTGTTACTTATGCATAGCTACTTCTGAAATAAGGAAAACCTCTACGTTATTCTCTATGGCAATAATCTAAAATAATATTTGAAATGGAAAAGCCTAATATTCCTTAATCAGGAGATTCTACATTCTTTAAGGTATGGAATTTACATTTTCTATTCATTATTGAGTGGAATCATGGTCAAAGCTGTAAAGATAATAGTTTGCATCAATTTACAAAAGTTTCATCAAATTATCATTTGACAGCAATGAAATGTTTAAAAATGTTTAAAATAATTTCTCTGATTTCCATAAATAATAACACTGAGACAAAACAATTTGTCAGATGTAAACAATCTTAAGTTGAGTATATTATCAGTTCCAGTACAGTTACAGCACACAGGTATGACATATCTTGCACTTAGCTTAATGCTCATGCATTTGTTCTAATGACTATGCAGCAAGTGCATACCATTTACTATTTATTATCTTTTCGGTTTCACCATTTTAAACCATTTGCTCTCATATAATGTCTTGTCTTACAATCGTTACCTACAGGTTAACAATATAATGGTAGGTATGATTAAATCTCTAACATTCTTTAAGATTAGCACAAATTTTTCTATTGAAAAGTGAATCTCATTTTCAGTTTCATAGTAGGCGTTCAATAAATGTGTTGAATGAATCCTCTTTAACATAACTTATTTTAAATAGCTAAACTCAGCTTTAATTTTTCAAAAGAGATGTTGTCTCTATCCACTGTGATGCCCCGTGACAATGCATTTCTCATTCCTCTATCTTGTATTTACTAACAACACACAAAAACAAGCAAAAAGTCCTAACAAAAATCTGACAGACTCCAGGGCCAAAAGCGATTTAAGCCCGATATAAAGAATAATGTTTTTTTTACATATACATTGATAGTCATATGCCTCACTCTTATACCAGAGTACTGTAGCAATGCACATGAAATTTAATGATGTATGGAGATTTAGCTGACAGTGATTGCAAGTGTACCCAAATATTTTCACTAAAAAAGAAAGGTAATCATTGCTCTATGTGGATACTCACAAATCTTTCATTATTCATGGTTACCCAAACTTTTCATTTAATTTCTCTAATCCATAACTTTTTGGAAAATAATTTTAAAATTCAAATAACCAATAGTAGTTTTTCATCAAGTTCACATTAGCTTGCGTTATTACAAGAACTTTTTCCTTTAAATTAGTAGGCTTTGTGAAATTCAAAGCATATACTTCAAGAATCATTCTATCAAATTTCAGTCACTGAACACAATGGTTACTTTAACCTTGAAGACACAATAAAATCATAAAAGATTTTTACTAGATATTGCCACATGATACACAGTACTATACTGAATTAGGCATTACCTCGAATGAGTATGTGACCTCATACTAATGCAGTCTATTACCCTGTTTCTGAGACTACCTGTGTGACCTTGAGCAAATCACCTAACCTCACTGGGCCTCAGTTTCCTTTTTTTGTAAAATGAGGGTACTGAACTACACAACCTCTGAGATTCCTTCTAAATCTATACTTATGATCTTATGAATGCCCATAATATTCTCAAATATATTCCTACACATGAGTAACACATTGGCAATTATAAGAAATGTACATAATTAAACATTACAATGTTGTTACTTCTTGAGGATATTTTCTAAAACAGTAATATTCAATCTTATTTTCCTGGTGCACATACAACATAAGATCACAGCTAATATTAAGCTGTTGTTGCCACCCATTTCTAAGAATTGACTAAAATACATTGTTAATGACATTGCACGAGTTTTTAAAGAGATGCAAAAAAAAGCAAAAAAAAAATTACATAGTAATCAAAGACAGAGTAAATTGCTCTTTCAAAGTCTTGTTTACTGGAAATTGGAGCTCTTTGAATCAATATACTTAAATAGAAATTTGCTTTTCAAATGCAATCTTTGTTTAAAAAGGAACTGAAGGTCTTTATATCCACCTCAAGAGTTAAATATAGTGAACGACATGTGAACAATTACCTGGGAAAAACATAAACCTGTTAAAAGAATTAATTTACTGCACACCAGTTAGCACTAATCCCACATGTACAGTAATGTTCTCATAATTTTTTTTTTAAATTAAGGGACACAAAAGTGAATTTGACATCAAAATGTAATGATGATTTGACATGTAAATGATTAAAGTAGTGAAATGTATCTCAAACAAATGCTTAACAGAAGTGTAAATCTGTAAAAGGAATACATGTACTATATAGTCAGGTTGAAAAAAAGCCTTCACTGTAATGGCCATACAAAAACTATGCCCTGCTGTTGGGTTTATGTTCACAGAAGAAAGGTTTTAAAGGTTAAGTTCAGGTCACACGATAAATGAAATTGTAACAACCCAACTGACATTGTATAATGTCTTCTTCCACTCAATCAATAGGGTACTGTTAGTCCCATTACCATAGAGATGGCTTGCTCCCTTCTGAAGGGTGTCTATTGTTTGACAAAACAGATTTGTCAACCGAAGTGTGTTGTTCCCAAAGGATGTGTACTTTGTCAATTATTTGTATTCAAAATAATGAAGCATTTTCATATGAAAATATGTACAACTATAGTATGAATAAATGTTTTAAAAGATTGTAAGAGAGTACAGATAAAGCTCTTCAAAACATAGATTTTAAATGAAAGACAATAACAAGTGCTAATATGTGCATAGTAATGTCAAATTAAAGATTATGATCTTTAAAAAATACATCATGGATAATATGTTATAATATGTAAAAACCAGTATTGTCAAATATAATAATGGAGATCATTTTCTAAAAAGAACGTTGTTTCAAAAGAAAACTATATTCTAAGTTTATCTTGGACATTTTAAAGTGCTGCCTTTTATATATGGCGTAATGTCATGGATCTCATATTGAATGGCATTAGTAATTCATGTTAGTAGATAATATGCAATATTGGCATGGACAATATTTACATCAATATTTGTATGGCTTTCTAAGATATCAATTAACTGTCGAAAGAAATATAAACAAATTTTAAATTTATTTTTGTTCATAGAATGTGATTTTAAAATGTATACACATAAAAATACGCATTTCCAAATTTTAACCTAGGAGAGATTATGTCAGGTTTTTTAAAATCCTGAAAACTCAGCTTCCCTCTCAATGAAAAGACTGACAGATTCTTAATTATAGCAGTCCCAGTAGGAACAGCTATAATAAAGATTATTCTGACCAACTTAGGGAAGAGTGGAAAAGGATTCTTAACACTAATCAATCCAAACAGAATTATTTTTTTTAATCTGACCTTTAAGATTTAGAAATAACTTTTAATGTATGTAAGGATAAAATGAAAGGGTATTATATAAAATATAGATAACAATTTACTATACGATAAAGTACAAAAATATGAATATGAATGGGGTAATATAAAAAATAAAATAAAAGCTACAAGTTCACAGAATCAAAGAATTTGCAGGGACCTCTCTGTAGTCTTCTAATACAAGCCATACACGAAAAGAATTCTTACAATTATATACCTGACAAATGGTCACTTAGCTTCTGATTTTAGAGTTAGCTAGACTATTCTTTTAAAAAATAAGGAAACAACAAAATCTTGCTAAAATCTTTACCATAGAACTAAATTATGACTTTAGCAAAAATGGCGATGTAAAAAATAATCAGTTTCAAATAGGCGTACATTTTGTATTTTAAGAATGCTTCTCTATTCAGAGACAAAAATGTCATTTAAAAAAAGCTATTTAACATGAAATATAGCAGTGTTTTTAGGAAGAAGAAATTGTTTATTTTGTTCTTTTTCAAGAAGAATTTAAGATTTGTTTATTTTTCACTACAATCCTCTGAAATTCAGATCACAGTAAGATTATGACTATAGAGTCCATCAATATCAGAGATAATTGAAGAAAAAATAATAAACCAATAACCAACTGCTTCATTTTAAAAATAAGACAGTCTTTCAAATACAAGGGCAAAATTAAAAAGGTTCTGATTTACTTTGAAACAGTAAAAAAATGCCTAAACATACACTGAGCATAATTTTTCTATTCTTTGAAAAAAACAAATGAGACATTATAGTATCTAAAGTACAATCTAACTGGAAATCATTTCTGGTAATAGAAAAGCAGCTGCCTACCAGCAACAATGTAAGTAATGAAATTATGTTTACCATTTACCAAAAGATGAAATTCATATTGTCAACAGGACCATCTGCATTTTCAGAAATGACAAACATCATTAGTTCTGCCTAAAAAGAGATATGTGATAATGAGACAGAATAACACTATCACTTCTTTGTAGGCAACAAACCCAAATGGGCAGCTGTTTGAAAGGAAATTATCTGACACTAAAATGAAATTATCAAAATGAAATCACTTGTTAGAAAAACCATTTGGGAAAAAAATATTTTGAGCTTATGTAACTCAGATCTCATGAAAAAAATGCTACCTTTAAGTACCTTTCCAGTTACTCAAAATTAATTCTTTTGACTTATCAATTACTTTACCTGAAAACTGTGAAAAAAAGTAATGATGCTGCAGCTGCTCCAAATAAGCCACAGAGAAGATTTACTCGGTAGGCAATGGAACCAAAAGGGAATAGACCAATTGCCAGTTTGGCCAACAGTGTGAACAAAGGGTAACCAGGAGGATGAGCAACCTATGGACAAAATAGCAATAGTCACAAAGTTTTCATTGAGTCAAAACAATTTACACTGATATTAACTTAAAAACAACTCCTTTCTCAACTAAATTATCAAGATTAGAATCCCATGGGCATATCTTTGAATAGTTTCCCTGTACCCATATTCTCATGCTAATATAAACAAGTATTTTCTTTAATTGGCTAGGCAGAGTGTATATCACAGTATATTACTTAGGAAGGGTGATATATTTCATTGTTAATTCTTAAATGGTTTGTTTATTAGGTTCACAGTAAATTTGGGTCACTCAAAAGGCTATTTCAAAAAGGAGATTTCCAAATATTTTATTGCTTAGAAAGTTGAAAGACCACACTCATATTGGATTACCACCATACTGACAGTCCTAAGGTCTTGCCTAAAGGGATCATGTACCATAATAAAGTTTATTAAATAATAAAACTTATTAAAACTGTTAACCCGATTTATTTTATTCTCCACAGCTTATACAAAATTTGGGTTGATAATAAGACAGCTACTATATATACAGTAAAGCCTTTGCTTTATAATTTAGTATAATTGGATTGCAAATTTAAAGTAAATTGTCACATACTGTACTTATAAGTTAGTAAAAAATGTGGTTTGAAAATAAATTAATCTACTTTGCTCCATGCTTAATTAAACTTTCTTAATTCCTAAAACTGTTAATGAGAGCATTGATTAAACAATAAAACTAATACTTACTCCAAGCTCATATGCGGCTGTGATCAGCTCCCCTGTGAAAAAATAATGTAAAACCAATAATTACTATTAGAAAATGACACTCCTCCAAAGTTTTCAAAATCCAAATGCTTGCATTGGGGTTTTGCATTAATTTGCCTGGATAAAACTGTAAATCTGTAGAGATTTAACGGCATGAAATTTTCTAAGAATATTTTCTCCCTCTGATCTTGTTGCACAAAATATCTTTGGTACTTTTTAATTGGTCAGTGAAAGCACAGGTGAGTTTTATTAAATATGCTTAAGTTATTTGCATTTTTTTTAATCCTGAAAACATACAAATGCTTTGATTTAAGGAGCTGCTGAAAAGTATCAAAACTGTTATCAAACACTGCATTAGTCTTGAAGAATTTAGTACAGAGCTGCCTACATTGGTTCTTTAAATGTATATGACTGTACCAAGTAAATTGTGCCTGCAATCATATACTCAACAGCATATATGATGTGGTTTAAATAATTTTTATTATTTGTAAAACATATTCAATGCTTGCTGTAAGCTTCAGTTTTGATATTTGGCTATCTTGAATTCATCAAACCAAGTTAACACAATTCAGTCAAGTGGTATATTAGGCAATTAAGTAATTCAGACATTTGGGGATTGGCTAACTTTTGACTTTTAGCTATTTTGATATTTCAAGGATCTGTGTTTCTGTAAATATGCTGTAAATGCTCCCTCTATCTAAAGATCATAAACCCTCTATAATAGATGATCTTCCAGAGTAGCTGTGGGCAAAAAGTTTATCACCCTGAAGCCAATTTGGTGATGAATCTCTCTGATCCTGGGTCAGTCTATGCCAGACATCATCAAGAATCCAGAGTCATCTTCATGCCATGATGAGATAAAAGAATAAGGCTTCCCTATAGTAGATTATTTATTTTATATCGGCTATCATTGGTACAGTCCTACTTTCTAAGTAATTGTTCCTTAAAAATTGAGACAATGCAACTCTGAAAATCTATTCACTTTAAATAGCATTTCTGATCATTTCTTTTAAAATAAAACCATTGGGAAATTTACATCAATTTCAATATTTTGTGCTTCAAAAGCACCAAGGATGCTTATCATATTTAGTTATTTCAAGATCTGAAAAAGCATATAAAGCTGTCGTTCTTGACGCTAAGAAATTGCTAGAAAATGATGGTAAAACTGTAACTAGACTTCTGTCTATCATAAACTAGTAACTCTGAGGTAGCATGGCATGATAGGTTGAAAGCCAGCCAGCCTTAGTTGGGAAAATCTGGGTTCAAGTCTTCTGACTAACACATATTGACTAAATGACCCTGGGCAGGTCACTTAACCTCTCAATGCCCCAGGCAACTCTTTAAGATTATAATTTTTAGAGCAAGCACCGATCCACACTGGAAGGGAGAGCTTACTCACTGGGAGTTCTCTATTCCAATGATACGATAGATTCAATCCAAAATCCAAAAATCAATTAGTAATCATTTAAAACCCATAACCTCTGAGGCATTCTGCAGCTTAACACAAAGTTAGCCTTCATGGGTCAATTGCTTGTCTTTGATTTTTTTCTCATCAAGATCCCTAAAAGCAACTTAGAAAACTTAAAGACTAATCAGATACTATTTGTGTACACAAATACTTTCTTTTCTTTATAACAACTTTAAGGAAAAAGATAATGAAATCTAAAATTTTTCTTTTTTTCTTTTTTCTTTTTTTTTTTTTTTTAGGCAGTTGGGGTTAAGTGACTTGCCCAGGGTTAAAATTTTCTTAATGGACTAAGTTGACACAATTCAAAGTGAAGTGGAATACTAGGCAATTAGCACAACTGTGGATGTTACATTTCATGGCAAGGTCAAGGTTATTTAATGCATTGTTACCATTTGATTCAACATTAAGAAAGAACACTGCGTGTGCAAGATGCCATGCCAGGAGGTAGTGATTTTTTTTTTTAAAAATGACAGTGTTAATCTTCTGTTTATTTCTGTAATTGTTGAACTGAGTAATTTTATAGGTCATAATAGACATATATATGCACCTAAATCCCCTGGATTATAGGAGAAGGGACCTTACAGATCAGTATTTTAAAATGACGATACATAATGTGTAAGACAGCATATTAGCTCTTAAGTGACTTAAATACAGTTTTTAAAATTTTTTCATTTCTCCTTTTTTTATCTTCCCTACCAAAAAGTCAATATTATATTTTACTTCACTTGGGTGCTTCAAATTAGCAAGAAATCTGGGATATTTGAAATTTCCATTGCCAACTACTAAGGACCTTTACATTACAACTTAGAGCAGAGAAAAAGGATTGCTTCAGATACAAAACATTAAAATACATACTTGACAAGAGGCTCAATATAGATACTTAGTGTTGGACTTGAAAGAGAGAAAATAGTAATAAAATATGTAAGTAGCCTGAGAAAATCTCTACTTTCTCCCAACCTATGGAGTCAGGCCCAAATGAATAGCAAGTTGGAGTAAAATCGCTGCAGATACTTTTAATGCAAAATCTTGGTAGGTTCACTTGCCCTTAACTAACAAAGTCATAAAAATTCATTAGTTCCCCACAATATCACACTGTAGCGAAGCCCTTTTTTTTCCACAACTATTTGGTCAGAGGACTTCAAATACCTGTGCCATTCCAGTCCCCGAACTTTTTAAAAGTCAGCTTTTAAACTGGAGGATGAGAAACATAATAATGTGATGTCTCCAGCTGGCACACAAAAGACAATTTTTAGGACACACCAAGGAGGAAAATTAGTATTTTATATTGGTTTTATGATATGAACTTTATTTGAAATAACACTTACTTGCAGATAAATACAAACATTCCACTAAAAAAATACAATATTCCATTCCACACAGGCAAAAGTCAAGAGGAAAGGTTACCAAATAAAAGACTATATTAACATATAATAGAAATAAGTTTTTTCATCATTTCCAAATTTTTAAAAAATGAAAATAAGATCTTAACTTCAAATGAGAAAAGTTTCAAAGTGACACCCATTTGAAGGGCAAAGTATTTATATGGGCAAAATACTTATCTTAAAACACTATTAGCAAAATTATGTACAATATGATCAATGATTTGACAATGCCTTTAAATCACAGCATCTTAAGGATGGAAAACTCATAAGATCTTCTAAAGACTTACTACCTTTGGGAAGAATTATACTTCCCTCATCTAAAAGAGATGGCACCTCACATCTCTTGGGGAAGGAGGGGATAGCAGAGAGGGCTCAGATAAGAAAAACTATAAATTCTTTTTGCAAGGGCTGTAAGGATGCAAAGCAGGCCAAGGAATTCTTTTCTAAAGAAGATAAACTATCTTTTGCAATTCTACTCATCCTTCCTTGAATGTTACATTACTCCAGCTTTTCATGTAAAATGGCTTGAAGTAAACTCACAGACAAGTAATGATTTTGTACCTCAAAATGAAACAATAGTAGTACTGTTTATTCAACTTGTCCAAATAGACAGCATTACCCCTAGCATGAGTTTGATGAATGAAGATGCTGCATATGAGCAGATTTAATCAAGCAGAGAGATTTGTTGTGAACTGCCCCATTAGAGCTTTATTAGAGCTATTACGCCAAATCATCAAATGTTCATTTAATATGACTGCAAAAGCATTGTGCCTTAATTCTCTCAAAAGAGCTAAAGACACATTCAAGGTTTTTAAATGGTGCACTGTAACTTGTGGATAGGAGGAAAACACTAGCTAGTCCAGTGTTTCAAAGAACACTGACCCTGGAATCAAAGGACCTAGTTTCCAGTTCTACTTGCAATGCTTACTGCTTGTGTAACCTAGGGCAAGTCACTTAACCTTCCAAGGCCTCAATTTCTTCATCAGTAAAATGAGTACGATGGGGCTAGATGGTCTCTGAGATCCTGTCCTGCTCTAAATCTATGAGCCTATGAACCTGCCTCTACAATTTATTTAACCGTGTGACCTTGGCCAAGTCACTTACCTCTCTCAGGGTCTCAGTTTCCTCCTCTATAAAACAGGACAACTTACCTGGATGATCAATAGGATTGATCATGTACTGATTCTAAAGAAATACTCTTTGTAGCAGAGAGGAAATAAACATTCTTGAACTTGGAGGCTGAAAAAGGCAAGTGTCTGGACAGAGAGTCCAAGGTATAGAGAAGGGGCTTGTCAAATGGCAGCCCTTGGCTAGGAACGCAAAGTAACTCACCCCCTGCCTCTAGAGTCAGTCGACAAGCATTCATTAACCACTCCCTGTGTGACTAGCAGGGCTGGGGAAAAGAGCTACAGAGATGGAGGATAAAAGCGCTTACAGTCTTCAGGAGTCTGGGGGATGGGGGTGGGGATGGGGGTGGGGAGGTGGGTGGGGAAGCGGACGCCTCCAATGGTCAGAGCTGGAGCTCCATACATTCTCCAGAAAGAGGCTAGCCAGGAAGGGCAGGGCCAGGAGGGGGCGGGGTCAAGAGCAACAAGGAGGAGGGAAGCTGACCAATCCTCAAAGCTGGAGCCCCATCTGCTCTCTAGAAAAAGAGACTGGTCACAAGGGGGCGGGGCCCAGAGCAACACGGAGGAGAGAGCTAACCAATCCTCAGAGCTGGAGCTCCATCCGCTCTGCAGAAAGAGGCTGGCCACAAGGGGGCGGGGAGCAGGAAGGGCCGGGGGCAGAGGGAGAAAACGACACGCCTCCCCCCGCCCCTTCCACAGACAGGCCCAGAGTTGAGACTCCACGTGCGCCGCCCGGAAGAGGCTGGCCACGAGCGTGTGGTCCCACGACCCACCTCGAGAAGGGGCAGAGAAGGAAAGGCAGTGACTGCGAGCAGTGGACAGGGAAGGCTGGCCCGATTTTTACTTTACCCGAATCTCCTCCCGGCAATGAGGGGGGCAGCGTGAGGACGAACACGACTGACACAGCAGCGAACACGGCGAGGGCCGCACGGCGGCCCCCCCGCCCGCCGTCGCCATGGAGACCCATGGGCAGGCCCGCCGAAGTAGACGGCGCGAGCGGCGGCCGGGGGCGGGGTGGGGCGCGGCGACGGGTCCCAAAGCGCGCTCCCGACACCTGGCCACCCTGCGGAGCGTTGGCTGCTGAGGCGGCTTCCAGCTTCAGGCCTCCCGGTGAGAGGACCACATCCTTTTCCCTGTCCACGAGGGGAGAGAGAGGACAATCGTCACTACAGTCGCCTCCGCTTTCTCTGTAAAGGGCGGCCAGGCGGAGAGTCTGGCGGGAGAGAAGGCCGAATTAACTCGTGGAAGGAAATACTCTGGCAGGAACGAGAGCCAGCGGCCTCCACGCCTTCTTTCTCTGTCCTCTCCCTCCTCTCCTTCACACTGGTTTGGTAAGTGCTTGAGAGGAAGAGGCGGCTGCGGAGCCGGGAGCGAGGCGGAGGATCGCATCGCCCCCTGTGGTGTGGGGTGGTATTACATCCAGAAGACGCACTCCTCTACCCCCCACGCCCCCAAATTGTCAAGGGTCACCTAGGGAAACTGCCCTTAGGAAGTATTTATCTTGTCAGTCCAGAATTCAGAGCTGGAAAGAGACCATCAAGTATGCCAAGCTGCTCCTTTTCCAAATGAAAAAACCGAGACTTAGAGATGGGAAGTGAAGGTCAAATGATCAATACGTCATTCAGTTCAATTTAAGAAACACTTGGAAAGAGCCTCCTATGTGTAAAAAGAACACGCACACAACTCTGTAGCATTAGTTGGGGATATAGACAAAACCAATCTCTGCCCTCAAGGAGGGCATATCCTAAACTAAACTAATCCTAAACTAAATCGTAGCGATACTAAACTAAATAGTGATTCTAATAAAATAATAGTGATACTGAACTAAACTAAATATCTTACTACTTGTATCATACTAACAATAGTGATGTGTTGCTAATAATAATAAATAGCAAACATTTATACAGATCTTACTGTGTGTCAGGCCATGTGCTGGGTTTTGCAATTATTATCTCATTTGATCTTCACAATAACCCTGGGAGGTAGGTGATATTGTTATCCCCATTTTACAGATGAGGAAACTGAAGCAGACTGAGTTAAGTGTCTTGCACAGGGTCACACAGCGAGTAAGTGTGAATTTGTATTCGTTCTTCCCCACTCCAGGCCCAACACTCCATCCACTGGAAAATTCAGGATGTAAAATACTTTATGTGTGTCAGATTTCGAAGTAGATGTAAGGAAAAACCATTTGTCAATTTTGAATTTACTTGTGCATCATAAAAAATTAATAAAGGAAATGAGTGCCATTATTTTTGCAAATAGAGCTGTGCTAGAAATTTCTCTTGATGATTAGGGATTTTGTTTTTGCCACCCAAGTTTAAAGTCTAAAAGTTACATAAAATATAGAACCAACTTGATAAACTATAATGTTAAAGTTTCCAAATCATCTCTTTATAACTGTAATTATAACTCAGCATTTTTAAGAAAAAAAATTTACATTTTATAGAATTTTAATTCATTAAACATTAACAGCCAATGTGGCATAGTGGATAGAGATGGTCTTAGTCATGCAAATCTGATTTGAGTCCTACCTGTAAGACCTACAAACCGTGCAAACTAGTGTGTCGCTTAAACTCTTAGTGCTCCATACACCTCTCTTAAGAATATAAAATTGTAGGGGCAGGTAGGTGGCACAGTGTATAGAGCACCCGCCCTGAAGTCAGGAGGACCTGAGTTCAAGTTCGGCTCAGACCAAACACTTGACACTTAGTAGCTGTGTGACCCTGGGCAAGTCACTTAACCCCAATTGCCTAAAAAACAAAACAAAAAAAAATATATAAAATTGCAGAGCAGCAACCTATCTGCAAAAGTAAAAGAGAGTTTTTATCCAGAGCTTAGGAAATCATAGATCTAGTGTAAAAAAACACAAACAAACAAATATTAATAGTACCTACAAAGTGCAAGAAGTTATATGAGGGAAGTACAAAGTTGAGATATGATAGATATAGTCACTTTCCAAGGGAGATTGTAATCCAAAATGGGAATAAGTATTTTAACTTTGAGCAACTTGAGGCACTTTACTAGTCTAACAATTGTTAGGCAGAGTTCCCCTCTGCCTAGCAGGTCAGATGGGTTGGCTGAGGAGATCCCATTGCCATATTTCTGGTCCCCCACCCTCTTGTGGACTAGCATCACACATTCCCAACTTCACACTTCAAATTTGAGTTTCTCTCTAGTCCTATTATTCCCTGTGGGGCAGGGGTTTCCTTAAACCAGTTGAGGAAGAGTTAAAGGTGCCTAAGGCTATCTTTCCATGGGAAGGGATACTATCTCTTCCTTTCTCTACCTGACTTGCTTTAGATTCAGGCTTATCCATGGAAAAGTTACTTTTGGTACAGATTCAATTAGTCTTTCTTTACTTTAGGAAGCTATAAAATTTTAATCAATAAAATCTCCCTTTGGTTTAGCTTGAATCCCCTTTATTTTTCCAGATATACCTTCCAGCTTTGTCTGTCTCTCCCTTTGGGTACCTCACCATTTAGCAGCTTTTACCTCCAAGGATACATATAAATCATTCTTTGCCTCCTCACCCTCCTAAGAAGAGGAAGGACTAAATGCTCAGTAGATGAACTGGATAGTGGTCTCCAGTGAACTGTTATGTTTCTCCTTATGTTCAGAAATTTTGCAGTCCTTTGCAAAGTCAGCCAAATCACTTCACATCTAGAATAACACATCAAAATAAAATCAGCACTTAAGAAACTAGGAGTGATTAACCCAACATCTCAGGTTGTCATCTCAGAGTACTTTTTACACCAAATATACATCAACAGTACATGCACTAGACATGGGACATTGAAAAGCATTTTTGAACAGGTTGCTCAGGTCATATGACATGCATATGTCACAGCAGTAACGTATAGCCATAGAATAGAAGCACGTGGGCAAAATAGCAAAACAGGCCTGCTCATACGCCTATAAAACAGCAATATATGCAAAACGAGTAACATTCAAATAAACACCAAAACTACATGTAGCTAATACTTAAAATATCTACATATTATACTATCAGAAGCAAATAAATATGATGAACCAAATAATAAAACAAGAGTACCCGAAACATGAGTAATTAAGAGTAAGTAATCAATGAACATGTGAAATTGCCTGGCAGAGCAGAAATTATATAGGTAAACATTAGTATTATCATACGTGATTCCGTTGTAACATCGTAAGTTAGTCTTAACTCTAGTTAAATAGACCTAGTCCTCCTCTGAATTGCTAACTTTTTGCCCCTGTTGATGATATGTTTAATAATGGTTATCATCAGAATGTAGTCTAGAATTCCTAAATCTGAACTTGAAGTCTGTCTGAATCTTTTTCAGTGAGTCTGTCAATAAGCATATATTAAGCACTTGCTATGTACCAGGTAGTCTGCTAAGTGCTGGAAAACAAAGAAAAGAGGAAAAACAGTCCTTGCTCTCAAGAAGCTTACTGTCTAACAGAGGAGACAACATAAAAACAACTATATAAACAAGATATGTGCAGGATCAATTGGAGATAATAGGGAGCATAAACTAGCATTAAGGAGGATAAGGAAAGGCTTCTCATTTTACTGGGACTTGAGAGAGGCAGAAATGAGAAGGAAGGAAATAGCATAGGAAATAGCCAGTGAAATGCTTGGAGTCTGGAAAAGGATTGTCTTGTGAGAGCAATAGCCAAGAGGTCAGTGTCACTGGATCAGAGAGTAGATGGGGGAGGATAAGGTGTAAGAAGACTGGAAAGGTAGGAGGGAGCCAGGTTTTGAAGGTCTTTCAATGCCAAACAGGGATTATATATTTGATTCTGGAGGTGATAGGGAACCACTAAGGTTTATTGATGGGGAAAAAGTGGTGTGGTTGTATCTATACTGTAGGAAAATTAATTTGACAGCTGAGTGGAAGGTAGACTGGAAGGGGAGAAACTTGAGGCAGGAAGGCCAACTAGCAGGCTATTGCAGTGATCCATGCATGAGGAAATATGCATGCATGAGGACCTATACAAGAAATATTATAAAGGCAAATTTGACAGGACTTGGCATCAGATTGGATGTGGGAGGTAAGAGGACGATTCAAACACGATACCTAGGTTGTGGGCCTGGATGACTGGGAGGATAGTGGTGCCCTCATTAGTAAAAGGGAAGTTCAGAAAGGGAAAAGATTTGGAGGGATAGATAATGAATTCTGTTCTGAACGTGTTGAGTTACAGGACATCCAGTTTGACATAAGTAAAGCATTTGGAGATGCAATTCTAGATATTTGGAGAGAGGTGAGGGCTGGATAAGTAGATCTGAGAATCATCATCTTAGAGATAATATTAAAACCATAGGCACTGATGAAATCACTAAGTGAAATATGATGGAGGGAGAAGAGAGGAGGGCCCAGGAGAGAGCCCTGGGGAACACCACCTTTAGCAGGTGTGGCCTGGGTGAAGATCCATCCAAGGAGACCAGGAAGGAGTGTAGACTGGTAGACTAAGTCCCAAGCAGGAAAGGTTCAGCTTCTGGATTCAGTCCTTTCCTTTTATTTGAACTAATTGTAGGATTACAGTTTACCAAGCCTTCATTTGAAGTGCTTCTTCACCATTGTCTGGTTCACACAGTCTTTAACAGCTGGCAGCCAATCTCCTTTCTTGGAGCTGCACTGAACTAGGTATCCATCAGTCTAGATGCCCAACAACAAATGCAACCAATTCACATATAAGTGGTTATAGTAAATTGTCCTTCAGAATCCCACCAGTCTCTGGGGCTATTCTGTAAAATAGTAAATTGTTCAGTTTCTCTGCAAGTAAATATGGAATAGTTTTTATATATCTATTCGTTTGTATCTCATGAACACCAAGATTTCTCAGCAAAACTCTCTTTTCTCTTTTTTCTCATAACCGGTGTCAAAAAAGAACTCATTATACCACTGTTTGTTTCTGTCAGTCTTCTGAGATGAAATTATAGTTAGATGGTAAACTTTTTCTAAGAGACAGCTGAAGTAAGCATCCATTAGTTTCTACTTACTCATCAGAGAATCTAAATAATTCATCTATAGAGGCATTAAGTGGTTGCATTGATTTGTTTTACAGATCCCTTAACAAGATTTTTGGAGCTACTGCAGCTTGATGAATAGTATGATCATTGTAAACTTTATATTAGTTTGATATTCTACTTATAATGCTAGGACTCCAATATGAAGTCACTTAGGCTAAGTGGTCATAATGCCCATAGTTGCATATAGGCAAAATAGACAATGTGTACTTTTCCACTATTAACTCAATGTCATTCGGATAAAGTTTGCAGCTTTTTAATTGTATAAACCGGAGGTGGGGAACCTGCAGCCTCGAGGCCACATGTGGCCCTCTGGGTCCTCAAGTGTGACCCTTTGACTGAATCCAAACTTCATGGAACAAATCCCCTTAATAAAAGGATTTTTTCTGTAAAATTTGGATTCAGTCAAAGGGCCATACCTGAGGACCTAGAAGGCACATGTGGCCTTGAGGTTGCAGGTTCCTCATCCCTGGTATAAACCCTTGACCTACTGCAGGGACCTTGAGTCATTCTTCTTCAGCTCCCTTAGGTAAGATTAGATCTTCCCACCAGTTTGTGGTCCAATAAAGAAACTCTCCCACCCGAACTTCACCCTAGCTTGGTATTAATAAGGACTCTATGACAACTTTTCTACAACATCTGGGTCTGATTAGAAATATCCCCTCCTACATCAGATTCCAATTACCTGTTCTCAACCAGACCCACTTTTAAGGCATATAGGCCTTTTAAGGCCACCCGAACCCCAACTTTAACTATGTTTCCTTACTAACATACTTTCCTCATTCTCAGGCTGGGGTGATTTTCTTGTATGAGGGAACAAACCTCTGTCTGTTTATGTTGCCATAGTGGGTATATGCTTTGCCTCCCTGCTTGCTGTGTTACCTAATAATAAAGCTCATGATTGGGTCATTTTCCCGAGTACCAATTTTCTAGAAATACTGAACCCAGGTATTTGTTTTAACTTGAGCCACAAGGCAAATAGCTTCCTGTTATTCTGCTAACTTGTATGTCCCATGACACACAGAGTTTCTTAGCACAACTCTGTCTTTGTTGAAGGTCTTGACAACTTGAGCATCATGCTATATTTGTTTCTGTCAGTGGTCTTCTAGGCTGAAGTTAGCTAGATGCTGAGCTTCTCCCAGCTTTCTTCTCTGCTGGAAAATATATTAATTATGATTGTCTGCAATCTCTCAGGCTTCAAGGACTCCAAAGCACAAGTCCAAGCGAGATGTGGTTCTTACCGAAACCTCAGTAGGTGGAATAGAAATCCTGTAGCTTCATTCCCAGAAGAGTCATCAGTGTGTACTAGGAAAACCCCATGGTGATTCCACTGAGATTTGTGTTCTAATCTCAGTTTCCCTAACGTGTTCAGCAGAGTGTGGTTGAAATACTCAAGCTGTGGATCTACTTAAGATGGTAGGGTATAATTCTAATCTTTTTAGTTCTAGGCAAAACTAACACCTCCTTGCATAGTGTGCTTTCAAAATATCTCCCTTGGTCCCCTTGGATCCTAGTAGGAAGTGCACATACTAACAAAGCTTTCTGGTTCCTAGAGGGGCATGCCTCTGAATACCTTGTGAAATGGTCAGTCACCACCAGAATATGGCTTTATGCTCCTCCTGTCTTCTTTCAGAGACTAAATTCCCCAATTCAGACAAATTGTGGAGGCATTGTGGCATGGTGATGAGTCCTGGACTTGTAACTGGAAAACCTGTATTTTAAATCTCAGCTCTGCCCCTTACGACCTGTGTGACCTTGGACAAGTCACTTCCCCTCTCTGGGCCTCAGTTTCCTCATCTTCCAAATGTATAGGATGGACTAGAAGGCTTCTAAGGTCCGTTCCAGCTTAGAATCCATGATCCTTATGCCGCTTATATGCTCCAAATATGTTGTAAAGTTGATAGTACTTTGCACACAGAAAGTACAAGTCACACTTCTTGGTGACATTTGTGACCATCTTGGGCCAGTAAAATCTGTTTCTTTTTAGCTTTAGAGTCCTCTCTTGAGCCATATGTCCAAAGACATCATGTAAAGGTTTTGCTACCATTGAGCAAGATATGGTAGATGGCACCCACTGTTTCCTGGGTAACGTGGGGGATGTTACAGTCCTCTGTTGTTCAGTGCCAGCTGCCATTTTTTTCAACAGTGAAGTCCCTTTGAAGGATTGGAACTTGAGTTCTCTGGCATCACTGCTTAACTTCTTGGCTTGTGTCACTTCTTGCAGCCCCTCATCAGCCATCTGCTCTTGCCCCCAGTCATATACAGACAACTGAGGCAAAAAAAGTTGGGCCAAACAAGTGATATCACATATGCTGCTGGCATGCTGTCTAGTGGAAGTCTCAGACTTTTAACTGTACTACATTTGCTTGTGGTCCAACTCTACAGGTGTTGCCTACAGCATTCACTTCTTAAGTATCATCATAGGTTCGGTGTCACGTGGTCTGGCAGACATGGTATAGCCTTCTTTGGTCAGTAGTGTATGCTGAGTTCGTAGTTGGTGTATGCTGCTACCTGTCGTTGGCAAGCAGCATTTAACTTGGCCCTTGTCAAGATATAAATCAGAAGATTGTTGTCCGTCCACTTCAGCAACTTCACTATGTGTTCATAGCTCTGGAACTTCTCAGAGCATGACTGGGAGGAGCTAAGGTGTTTGGCTCTTCTATCTCTGAGATCATATATCCTCACCCTCACCTTGGCCATTTCCTCTTGTGGCTGCTTCTATTGCTACCCTTCCCCACCCTCCACACTGGACTACCAGAGTCCATTCCTGGGAGGAGCTAATCTATTTTGCTCTGCACTTTCTAGAATCATGTGTCTTCATCTTCACCTGCATGTTGCCACTGCTATTGCTCCCAAGTCTAAACTGATAGTTCAGTTTAAACTGGACTATTAGAGGCTATGCCTGAGAGGACCTAAGAGGGTGGGTTTTGTCCCCTTTGGGACTTGGGATATATGCTCGTGTTTAGCCTGATCATTTTGCCTGAGAGGAGCTAAGACTGTTGGTGCTGTTCGTCCTGGGATCTCATCTGCCATTGTTTTGTGCCACTGTTCCTATTGCTTTGCAAACTGGAAATTGTTGATTGAAAACTTCAGGTCGTTTTGCTAGCTGATCTAACACTTTCATCAGCCTTTCTTTATGCTTATCCGTGGTTTTCCCAAAGATAGTAATGTCATCAAGGTGCACTTGCAGGTAGTTCATGTTTCCAGCTACTTTTATCAATCTTTGGAAAGTAGCACACGTCCCCAAGGTGCCTTGCAGTATGTAGTCAAACTGGTAAAATCCAGCTGGGTAGACATAAGTCATGTTTGGCTTGTCTTCTTCTACTGTAGGAGTCAGGTAGTAGTAAACTTTGGTAGGAGCATTATCTACCAAGGTCCCCCTTGGGGGAGGCACATTCTTTCCCTAAAAGGCAATAAAACCGTCCCTGAGATTTGATTGGCCCAGAGGGCTGAGATTCAAGGTACGATGACATTCATACAGCTTCCTAGGGACATAAAAGGAAACAGTCCATGTGAAACCAGTGCCCTTCAGACTTGATGAGTGTCCTGCCGCTGCGTGAGTCACAACGCCTTGCCTTTCTTATCAGATGTATTTCTATATGAAGATGAGGTAGGGTCACATTTGCCTTGTCTAAGTCCTCTATCCTCTTTGAGTGTCTTTTCCATGCTGTGGCTAAGTAGACTTCATCACATTAACTGCTAAATGCCTCAGACGTGTTTCACTTCTTTCTGGTCTCAAACCTGAACTACCAGACCAGCCAATATCAGAACTGATCTATTACACTGGCACTGGACATGTGCAGTACTGAAAACTACTAGCTGCCTAACAGACAATTCAGGGCATCTTGAACTGTTAACATGCTGAACTATCCCATTTTGATTGTTTTGCTCCAAGTCCAGTATTGTACACATACTTGTATCTTTTCCATTCTTCTTTGGTAACATCACTATAGGTGATGGACATTGCTGGTGGATTCTATGATGATGCCATTGGTCAGCATGTTTTTTGAATTAGCTTCTGAGGTCATCCATCATAGGTAAAGGGATTTTTCTATATCATTTCCAGAATGACCTAGAGTTGGTGAGCTGGATCATGTGTGGATTGCTCCTCAGGCACATGCCACGTCTCGCTCATGCTGTGAGAACATGCTGAGCTTCTGTCTCATCCATTTATTCCACTCTTCAGGTAGCATAGAATTACCAAAGTCAAGTTTTGGAGAATCACTTCTGAGATTGAAGGGCTAGTGCTTTTGTGATGTTTGCTGTCATCAACTGTCTCTATTCTGTAGACTTCTGCCTAGGCTTGCCTGGATGGTCAAAGCATACACCTAATGGGTCTTGGCTTCTTATTTGCATTATCCTTAGAACTACCTTAAATTGGTTCCAATGCACTATCCTGCTGACACCAACAATTTCCTTGAGAAATTTCAGGCTCACCTAGATGTGTCCAAGATAAGAGTAGTTTTGAGCCCCTACATAGGCTACTTTGAAGGAGACAGAAATTCCATTGCAATCACTGTTCAACTGTTTTGAGTGCTTTGTACATAATAAACACTTAAAAATGCTTTTTCATTCATTCACAAACAAAGCAGCCTAGTCAGTAATGCTAAAGATTATTAGCCTTTCTTATTACAGATACATTTTAAATAAGGATAGGCATAAGGACTAACTTGAGACACTACTGGTACTGGATGAGGAGATTGGGGAAATGGGGGTCAAGGGAACTAGGATTCAAGGCAGAAGATACATCTGGATCTCAGTAATCTGAGAGACAGGGATACAACCACATCTCAGCAGAGAAACATTCTGAGTTAGCCTGAGGCTTGTGTGATGATATTAGGGTCATAGGAGGAAAAATATTGGTGATTTTGCAAAGGCTATCCTCTATACACAACACCCAGATTACACAAAACTCTCATCACTCTTACTAGTTTAGTAAGGGAATACTTTGAATTTACCCCTCCCTAAGGGTAGTTCAGTACTGTGTGTTAGATTCAGGGTTTTATAGAGTATGAGGTCTCACTTAAGAATTTGTTATTAGTCTCCTGTCTCTAATGTTTCAGGCAGTGAGACACCAGAGATTGGCCAGCAAGGCTCTCATTGCCCTATCACATGAATATTATCAGATATGGAGGGCTTAAGAAAAGGGGTATGGCAGAGGTACCAGGGTGATGCCTCCACAGAAAGCCTATTGCATACAGATTTCTCAGACTGCCACTGTTGTTCAGTTGTTCAGTTATGTCCATCTCTTCATGATCCCATGCATACCAGGCCCTTCTATCCTCCACTATCTCTCAAAGTCTGTCCAAGTTCTTGTTTGTTGTTTCCATGGCACTATCCATATCATCCTCTGCCATCCCCTTTTCCTTTTGCCTTCAATCTTTCCCAACATTGGGGTCTTTTCCAGTGAGCCCAGTCTTCTCATTATGTGGCCAGAGTATTTAAGTTTCAACTTCAGTATTTGACCGTCCACAGTGAATAGTCCAAATTAATTTATTTAAGCATTGACTGATTTGATCTCCTTGCTGTCTAAGGGACTCTTAAAAGTGTTTTCTTGCACCACAATTCAAAAGTATCAATTCTGCAGCACTCAGCTTTCCTTATAATCCAGCTCTCACAGCCATACATTGCTACTGGAGAAACCATAGCTTTGACTTCATGGACCTTTGTTGGTTTACCATAGCTTTCCAGGAACAAGCATCTTTTAATTTCATGGCAGTGATCTTTGAGCCCAGGAAATCTGACACTTCTTCCATTCCTTCTCCCACTATTTTCCCAGAAGTGATGGCATCAGTTGCCAAGACTTTAGTTTTTGATGATAAGTTTCAAGCCAGCTTTTATACCTCTTTCACCCTCATCGAGAGACTTCTTAATTCCTCTTCATTTTCTACCATCAGAGTGGTATCATCTGCATGTCTGAAATTGTTGATATTTCTTCTGGCAACCTTAATTCCAGCTTTTGATTCATCCAGCCTGTCATTTTGCAATAGGTACTCTGCATATAAGTGAAGTAAATAAGGTGACAGTATGCATCTGTGTTGTACTCCTTTTCCAGTCTTAAACCAATCAGTGTTCTTTGTTCAGTTCTAACTCTTGCTTCTTGGCCTTCACACATGTTCTTCAGGAGACAAGATGATCTGGTACTGCCATCTCTTTGAGGACTTGCCAGATTTTGTTGTGATTCACAGTCAAAGGCTTTAGTGTAGTCAATGAAGCAGAAATAGATGTTTTGTGTTTTTTTCTGGAACTCTCTTGCTTTCTCCATAATCCAACAAATGTTGGCAATTTGGTCTTTAGTCCCTTTGCCTGTTTGAAAACCAGGCTGCTCTTCTGGTAATTCTCTGTTCACATACTGCTGAAGCCTAGCTTGAAGAATCTTAAGTATAATTGTGCTGGCATGTGAAATGAGTGTAATTGTTTAGTAATTTGAACGTTCCTTGTCATTGCCCTTCTTGAGAATTGGACGTAAACTCATCTTTTCTAGTCCAGTGGCCACTGTTGCGTTTTCCAAATTTGCTAGTATATTGAATACAGCACTCTCAACAGCATCATCTTTTAGGGTTTTAAACAGCTCACCTGGAATTCCATCACCTCCAATAGCATTATTATTAGCAATGCTTCCTAAGGACCACTTAACTTCTTTCTCTAGGATGTCTGGCTCTAGACCAGTGACTATAGCCTCATAGTTATAGGTGATGTTAAGATCTTTCTTTATTAGTTCTTTTGTGTATTCTTGCTACCTCTTCTTAATCTCTTCTGCTTCTGTTAAATCCCTACCATTTTTGTTTTTTATCATGTCCATTTTTGCATGAAACTTTCCCTTGACATCTCCGATTTTCTTGAAGAGAGAGATCTTGTCTTTCTCATTCTGTTGTTTTCTTCTGTTTCTTTGCATTGCTCATTTAAGAAAATCTTCTTTTCTCTCCTTGCTATTCTCTGGAATTCTGCATTCAGTTAGATACATCTGCCATAGACTGCCATAGTCCCAGTCTTATTTAGACAGCATTGTGAACCTGAGGAAGTCATTTAATCTCTCTCAGACTCAGCTTCTTCATCTGTAAAATAGGGATAATAATAATATCTAACTCATAAGGTTGTCATGAAGATCAAACAAGATAAAATGTATAAAGTACTTTGCAAACCTTAAAGTGCAATGTAAATGCTTATTATTATCTTACTTAGAGGAAATTGCAAATTTATTTTACAAGACATAGCTGAAAAAGTTAGCCTAATAAAGCAGTTAGGGAATGTCCTGTTTTCAGATATGAGGTGGAATTGTAACATCATGTTGACTGATAATGCTTTTATTGAGTATTGGGCGTTTACTATTTGTAAAATCCTAATATGTAGACCTCTTTGTGTCACTTTTCTACTCAGAAAGTTTAGGTACTGTGCTCAGAATACAAAGATGTGACATGAGTCCAGCTCCTAAAGAGCTTACACTCTGATGGGACTCTGGGTAAGGGGCGGGGAGGGGGAAATTATATGGGGAGAGGTATAAATACCCAAAGAGCAAGGAGAAATCCATGACAGGAGCGATAACTGTCACAGGAGGAAAGTTCCTTTTAGGAAATGGCTTTAGGGTTGAACCTTGAAGAAAGAAAAGGCCTTAACTAAAGATGGGGGAGGGGGGAGTCCGAGTCCTTGAAGTAAACGGGAATGGGTGAGCACGGGATGCAGCGCTCAGCTCTTACTACGTTTTTCCCAATAAGCAGTAATAGCTGTGCACCAAGCTCTCGGCTAAGAAGCTGGGTTGATTTTCTCTCCTGGGTGGGTGAGGCTCTTAGCTATAATTAGCAATTCTAACGCCAGGAACAAGCAATAAAGCAATACCTGGGCAACTCTCAAGTCACCTTTTTAATACAAATTCATTTGAGTGGCAAGGAGGCAGGAGTGCAGGAGGAGACCTCCAAACACAAGGCCCTGTAATAATCACTTGCATTTATTAGCACTTTAAGATTTGTCTATTTTCAATAGCCACAAAACGGGTCTGCCTGCCTCAAGTGTCTTCCTACTCCAAAGCTCTTTAAAACCTCACCCGCTCCTACCTTGCCAGTCTTCTTATACCTTACTCCCCAATCCATACTCCTCTTACTCCTCGATCCAGTGACACTGGCCTTTTGGATTTTCATGAACAAGATACTCCATCTCTCAGTTCCGGCCATTTTCTCTGACTGTCCTCCATACCTGGAATGCCATTCCTCCACTCTGACTACTGACTTCCCTGGCTTCCTTTGAGACCCACCTAAAATCCTGATTTTTACTAGAAGCCTTCCCCAACCCCTCTTAAACTAAAAAGTTCCTTCCCTCTATTAATTATTTCCTATTTATCCTATACATAGCTTGCTTTGTGTGTATTTGTTTATTGTCTCCCCCTTAGATTGTAAACTCCTTGAAGGCAAGGACTCTTGCCTACTTTTGAACTCCAGCACCTAGCACATACCTCGTGAGTAGTAATGAATGTTGATTGATTGATTTGCAAAACATTGTACATATATTATTTCATTTGATCGTCACAACAACCCTGGAAGGTAGGTGCTATTATTATCTCCATTTTATACAGGACCTCATTGCAGTGTATGAGACAAGATTTGAACTGAGGTCTTCCTGACTCCAAATCCAGTGATCTTGCCCGTTACACTACCTAGCCCTTTGGTGGGAAGACAGAAACCCTGGGACACTGCTGACAAAGCCATGCCCAAGGGAAGGGAAGCACGATGAGGCTGACCAGAGAGGACTTCACATGGGGTTCAGCTGCCAGGGAGTAGTGTTGCTTCCTATTTTAGTTCAGCTTGCTTTCCTATGTTAACTGTTTATTCTTACTAACTGGATGCTACTTATTAAAGGAGTACAAATGGAGTCAGTGCCCTCTAAAATTTAGGGTCTAGGACAAAGTCTTGCCTCCCTCATGCCCTAGATATATCTCTGGGTTGTGGTCCTGAATTGAGTTAGAGTGTGGCAAGAGACCTGATATCTGGGTCCTCCCTGGTTATACCTGCTCAATGCCTTGAGGCAGAGAAGGATGTAATTGAGCAAAAACTTTGTGAGTATTACTCTCTAGTGTTTAGATACCAGGTCATGAGTTTAAATTTACTGAGTCTTTCTCTTAAGGGGTTGGGACACCTGGGGCTTGCATTACCTATGATCACTAGATACCTTAGAAAGGTTTTGGAGAGGTGGCAGTCCCCTGAGTATGGGTGTCCGACACATTAGTTAATCTAATTAACTTCCTTTGTTATTTACCTTGCTTCCTGTTTTGAGTAAATATTTTGTTGGATTTATATGTCTGGAATATACCTTACTAATAAGAGTAACTTTTGAGTGGGGAATTTATGAGCTGTGAATTTGAATAGCACTCCAAATCTAGGAAGTAATGAGTGGTCCCAGAACCACAGGAGCCTTGGGATATACCTAGAAAATTAGCAGTTATATGAACAGAGTTTTGCATATACAATTTAGGGGTGTGGTCATAGCAGTTAGAACAGTTGTAATGTTTTCAGGAATAAGGATCCCGAGGTCTCTTGCTGTCAGTCAAATTACCAGGGACAAACTAACAAGGAGCAGGAGAAATTCCAAGAAAAAATGCAAAAAAAAAAAAAAAAATATTATGAAAGGGTAGTGGAAGTCATGCTACATTACTATCAGATTTCAAACTGCACTATAAAGCAGTAATTGTCAAAGCTATTTTGTACTCATTAAAAATAGAAAAGTTGATTAATGGAATGTATTAAAATAAACTAGATGCAGAAAAAATCCAGGATACTAGCATAATGTTTGAAAAACCCAAGAATACCAACCATTGGGGTATACCCCAATATTTGACTCTCCATTTAACAAATCTGTTAAGAAAACTAGAAAGTAATATGGAAGAAATTGAGTTTAGATCAAACTTCACACCATATACTATAATAAATGACAAGTAAATAATGTCTTAAATATGAAAGGTTGGTATTAAAAATATTAGAGAAGGGAAAGATGATACCTGTAACAACTATGATGAGGGAAAATTCTTGACTAAACAAGGAAGAGAGATATTAATAAAAGATAAAATGAACAATTTTATTACATAAAATTGAAATGCTTTTGCACACAAAAAGTTAGTGCAGTTAAAAGGAAAAATTAACAAGGTAAAAAATTGTTGTAAATATTTCTGATATAAAAGTCTTAGGTAATTGATATCAACATTAAAAATAAGAGCCATTTCCTAATAAGTAATAGAAGGATATCAATAATGCATTTTTCTTTAAAAAAAAAAAGAAGAAATGTCAGCTATCAACAACTGCATTAAAAAATGCTCCTTATCTCTAATAAGAAAAATGAAAATTAAAACAACCCCAAAATTTCACTTCACAACCATCAGATTAGCAAAGATGACAAAAGAAGAAAATGGCACAAAGTGGAAAGCTATCAGTTGGGGAATGACTGAACAAATTATAGTATAGGAATGTAATGGAATATTATTTTGCCATAATAAATGATGAATATGATGAACTCAAAGGATGATAATGAAACATGGTTCCTTCCTCTTGGCAGAATGGTGATGGACTAAAGATGCAGAATAAGACATCCATTTACAGTCATAGCCAATATGTTGATTTGTTTTGCTTGATTTATTGGTTAAGAGGGAAAGTTTCCATTTGGAGCATGAATTGGTGAGCAGTAATAGAGATGCAAAAAAAAAAAAAAAAGAAAGAGAACATCAATGAAACATTAAAAAATTCACAGAAGAGAGCAGCCAAAAGTTCAGGAGGGCATACAAACAAGCAGGCCATTTTGTTACTATTATTTTAAATTTAATATACACTTTAAAAAACACTAAGTATCACCTGTCTGGAATATACTCCGCCTTGCACCCAAACTCCAGGTTGGGTTGTCAGAGGTGTGGCTACTGTCTCAGTTTCTAAAGAGCCCTGTGGATGGATGCTAATAAAAATTAGAGCTTAGAAGCCCCCACTGGTATGGTTCCCATTAATAATAAACCAGTAGATTCAGTTAGTTCGTAGCTAAGGCATTTTCTCAGATGACATAGCAAGAACCAGTCATAAAAACATTCCTTCAATAAACCTGAAGTGAACTCTCCTATTAATACACACAGCATCCATGGGGAGATTGGGCTCAAGGGATATGTGTATGATAAAGACAACTCACAACTCTTGATATTGTAGCGTCTCATACTTTAATTCTTCGCAGAATCCTAATGCAGTATCTCAAGGTGTATTATCTCTGCTGAGTGGTCTGTTGATCTGGGTTCCTAGAGACTAATCCTCTCCATAGACCAACTATCTTCTCTAAAAAAAAGGGGGGGAGCAGCTAGGTGGTACAGTAGATAGAGCTCCAGCTTTGGAGTCAGGAGCCCCTGAGTTCAAATCTGGCCTCAGACACTTGACACTTACTAGCTGTGTGACCCTGGGCAAGTCACTTAACACGAATTGCCTCACCAAAAAGCAAAAAAAAAAAAAAAATAGGGGCAGCTAGGTGGTGCAGTGGATAGAACACTGGCCCTGAAGTCAGGAAGATTTGAGTTCAAATCTGGCCTCAGACACATAATACTCACTAGTTGTGTGACTCTGGGCAAGTCACTTAAACCCCAATCCAATTGCCTCACCAAAAAAAAAAAAAAAAATTGGGGACAGCTAGGTGGTGCAATGGATAGAGCTCCAGCCGGGGTGTCAGGAAGACTCGAGTTCAAATGCAGCCTCAGACACTTGACACTTACTAGCTGTGGGACCCTGGGCAATTCACTTAACTCTGATTGCCTCACAAAAAAAGCTATTTCCCCAAAAGTAAAAACGTCCAAGGGTCATACTCCTTGAAGCTGCTTCCTACCTTATAAGTTGAGTGTCTCTGTATTTAGTGTCTCTGCTCCATGCTGGATACAGTTTCTCCTAATAGTCATTAGTTCCCCTTCAAAACTACATACCTGAAATTTGCCCAAGGCTTAAGTATTGGCATGGCTAATTTGTTCAGTCAACCTCATTGTTTCCTTCTTGACTCAAAGAGAGTTAGTTGTTTGCTTCTCAGAAAGGGATCACAGGGTGTTACATCTTGTTAACACGTTAAAACTGCAATAGGCATAACTATGTCAGCTGAGCTAGGGGCAGGAGAAGGGAGGAGGTGCATATTCCTCCCTAGCTTATATGTACCTGGTAGAAGTTCTTAATTCATATGCAATAATGATTTTTCCCCTTTCTATATTTTAAGGTTCATGTTTGTTGGTGTTACAGTTCCTAATTTTGAGGAAAAAATATTTTTTAAAAAAGCATTGCACTGGAAGTCAGGAACACTAAGCTCTGATTCTTGCTCTTGAGTGAGTCCTTGAGTGAGTCCTCCAGGATTCAATTTCTTCACATATAAATTGGCAATAGTAATACTATTCATCTCTAAAATATAGCAGTTTATCAATCACTGTGTAAAATTTTTTTCCAAATTACTAATATGAGAAATGTAAATTTTAAAAAATTCTGAGATTTTACTTCACAACCACCAAATTGATAAAGATGATAAAAGACAAATAATTAATGCCTAAATGGCTATGGGAAGATAGCAGCTGTTGGTGGAACTGTGATTTGTATCAAACATTCAGAAAAACAATTTGGAATTATTAAAGATAAGTCATGATAACATTTAACCCAATATTTCTGGTCCTGGATATACTTGAAGGAGAGGAAGATACAACCGTCCCCCCACCCCACCCCCACCAAAAAATATTCCAAACGATCTAAGATATAGGAATAATTTTTTGTTGTTCAGTTGTGTCCTATTCTATGTGACCTCATTTGGGTTGTTGTTGTTTTTTGTTTTTGTTTTTGTTTTTTGTCAGATGCTGGAGTGGCCTGCCATTTCCTTCTCCAATGTGTCCCCATTTTACAGATAAGGAACTAAGGCAAATAGGGGTTAAGTGACTTTCCCAGGGTCACACAGCTAGTAAGTATCTGAGGTTAGATTTGAACCCAGGTCTTCCTGACTCCAGGCCCAGCACTCTATCCACTGTGCCACCTAGTTGCCCCAATAATAATTTTATTCATTAATGAATAGTGTCAAAATCATGAAAAAGTGTGAGTAGAAGGTGAAATAAGGTCAATATAAGAGAGACAGAAAAACAGCCACAAGTGTTAATTGTCTGTGGAATGCTTTGAAATGTTACCAGCAGAGTAGAGATATTCAGAGGGCTCTGGACTTACGGACTAGGTTCAGCCTTAGTGATAGCCTGACCCTAAAGAAAGCAGTCACGCTTTTTTTTCTCATATATCTTAATGTTTCCCCTCATAAGGATTAAAAAGATCCCTTTTAGAAAAAATCCTTAATGTACAAAATAGATATCACATGATATCAATTTACTTAATCTGTATTTTATTTTAAATTATCTATATGTTTATTTTCTCTACCACAAAATAAATGCTTAAAAAAACAAATGACTCTTGAATGTGCGTTAACAAGTGCTTCACACTGAAACACCACATCACCTATTATGATCTGCTGTGAGGTAGGCAACTGTGTGGGACTGGGGAACAAGTATTCCACATTGACCTTGGATCTTCATTTTCTGAGCAGCTCACAAGGTTTTGAACTTCTTATTGGTCTGATATCATTCTTTATCCTAGAATGCCACCACGGGCCCTTCAGCAGGAAGCTAGTATGCATACCAGGATCCATCACCCTTGCTAGACGGGTAAATATGTATATATACCCCTCACCTCCAGGCACATGCTTTTTTGGTTTGTGGTTTTTCAGCCAGGAAAAATGCATTCTGGTTAGTTGTGTACATAAGACCCTCACCAAATTATTCTGCAAACACTTTGATTTCATAGCCAAAGCCTCAGATTTTACAATAGAAAATTCACAATAATAGTCATGCTTTTCTTTCATGAATTTTCTGTCATCACTGTTAAATGCATATGGAAATATCACAATCCATAAACTAAAATGATGATCATCTGCCAACAAACACATTTTCCCTTATCCCCCACTAAAAAAGAAGAGAGCAAAGAGAGTTATATTCAGGGAAGAGTATATAGCTCAGTATTTGCAGCAGTTGATGACTAGACTGTCATAGAGAATTAAGCAGCTGGGAAAGACCTCAAAAGTGATAATATTGTGATGTACCAGACTGGTTACAGAAAAAAATATGTATAACCAAAAAAATTAAAAACTATAAATAAAAAGAGGATTATGCTTAGGCTTAAAATGTTTTATTGATGCATTTTGTCTGTGTATCATAGTAATTTCTGAGACAAACTCCCTATAGTGAACACTATCTCCCTAGCCTATAGTGAATCATCCCTTTTGACACAAAGTAACAAGCAAAAACAGAGAGAAAACCCAATCAAAGAAAATAGAAAAAGGAATGGCAGTCTGAACTATGTTTCAAGAATTAGCTAGGGATGTTTAAAAAAAAAAAGTTGAGAATCACTGTTCTCATTAAAGCTTTAGTCCTTCAATTAATTCTATTTTCTATAGCAGTAGAAAGAGAATACATAGCTTAGTTCAAGAGACACAAAAAGTGACCCCAGTAACAGACTATCTGAAAATCAGAATGAACCAAACAGAACTTAATGACCCTATGAGATAATAAATTCTAAAACAAAGTAAAAAGACTGAAAAAATGGGGAAAATAACACCTAAAACAACTGATCAGAAAAATAGATCAAAAAAAGATAATTTTAAAAAATTAATTTGTTTTCAGTTTTCAGTGTTCACTTCCACAAGATTTTGAGTTCCAAATTTTCTCCCCATCTTGTCCCTCCCCCCACCCCAAGATGGGCATGCATTCTGAATACCCCTTCTCGTAATCTGCCCTCACTTCTATTTCCCCCCCCTTCTCTTATCCCCTTCCCCTTCAGTTTTCCTGTAGGGCAGGATAGATTTGTATACCCCATTGCCTGTATATCTTATTTCCCAGTTGCAGGTGAAAACAATTTTTTTTTTAACTTTTGTTTTCAAAACTTTGGGTTCCAAATTTTCTTCCTCCCTCCCTCCTCACCCACCCTCATTGAGAAGGCAAGCAACTTGATACGGGTTATACATGTGTAGTCATGCAAAATACTCCCATAGTAGTCATGTTGTGAAAAACTAAGTATATTTCCCTTCATCCTATCCTGACCCCCATTTATTCTCTCTTTGACTTTGTTATTTTTTTCTGGTTGTATGTTTTGATCTATGATTTGTCTCTTTTTGTGCTGCTTGCTCCTTATTCCAGCCAATTACTTGAGTTATAAACTCTTTGTTAAGGTGGGGGTCTGCTTCCAGTGTGGAGAATGTACTGTCCCAAGCTTTGGGGGTTTTGTGCTGCTGTTTTCAGAGATATTTCTAGGGACTGTAAATTATCAGTTCTTCCCAGGTGCTATGATGAAGGGCAAGGTGTTTACTCCTTTCCTGGCCTGTGCTTTGGTCTGTAAGTGACCACAAGCACTCTTTTCTGTCATGGAACTGAGAGGAGGATTTCCTCTCCACCTCCACTTCAAGCTCCACCATGCCAGCACTCCTCCTCGCCCCAGGACTGCCACCCAGAACTGTGACCCAGATCCAAGCATAGGCATAACAAGAGAATCCTGCACCAGCAGAGAGATCCCGGCAATCCCCCTCTGATCAGCCACTGAATTCTCCCTCGGTCTGTGGGCTGGAAGCTCCAGAGGCAGCCGCTATCCTGGGGCTAGGACCGTGCTTCTCTCTCACCACCACAGACACAAACTTTTCCTACTGACCTTCTAAGTTGTCTTTGGCGTTCATGATTGAGAAGTCTGGAAACCACCACACCTCCCTGTGATTCAGTCCTCTGAGGGCTGCTCCTGGTTCAATGAGGCCTGCGGCTCAAGATGAACTGCGCTCTTCTTCCTGCCCAGCGCGATATACCTTTTTAATCAACCATCCAGGTTGTCTTGGCCTGGAAATTTGTTTCACTCTGTCTTTTTGTGGGTTCTACTGCTTTAGAATTTGTTTGGAGCCATTTTTACAGGTATTTGGAGGGGTTTGGGGGAGAGCTCAAGCAAATCACTGCTTTTACTCCACCATCTTGGCTCCACCCCCAAAGAAAAATAATTTAAGAAACATTGAATTATTCAAAATTCCTGAAACTTCACCCCCCTTCACCACCCCCAAAAAAAGCCTGGACAGCATCTTTCAAGAAATCATGATTCCAAATGATTGACGAAGAGTATTGCCTATCTCATGACTTAATAGATGATGAACTAATGTGCAGAATGAATATTGTATTTCTTTTCAGAAAAGAGAACCCAATACTATGTTGTTTACAAGATAGTCACTGACAGTTGCAATGAGGAGTTGGAACAAAATCCTTTGTATCTCAGCTAACCTCAAAAAGGGCAGGTAGGTGAAAGAGTAGATAGAAAGCCAGGCCTGGAGTCAGGAAGGCTTCCTGAGCTCAAATCTAGCTGCACACACTAGCTGTATGACCCTGAGCAAGTCACTTAACCCTGTTTGCCTCAGTTTCCTTATCTGTAAAATGAGTTGGAGAAGGAAATGGCAAACCAGTTTCTTTGCCGAGAAAACCCCAAATGGGGTCACAGAGTTGAACACAACTGAAAAATAACTGAACAACAACAGCAGCAGCAAACTTAAAAAAAAAAAAGGAGGGGTAGAAATAATGATTTCAGACAAGACATCTGCAAAATTTTAAAAGCAATAAACTGAGAAACTACATTTTGCTGAAAAGAACTAGACAATTTCAGTTCTTAACATAAAGGCACAGTTGACACAGCATAAAAAACACTTAAAGGAAAAGCTAAATGACTTATTGGGAGAAATAGTAAACTATGATAATGGGGGTCTTAAATATATGCCTTCCAGAATTAGACAAATCTAACCAAACAAAAGCAAGGAAGAAGTTGAGGACCTGAATAGAATTTTATAAAAGTTAGATATTATATACTTCTAGTGATTATTCCATGAGAATTGAAAAGTTTGCATATTTCTAAACTATGCACGACACCTTTTAAAATGAAGCATGTGTTAAGGCATAAAAATCTCACAAACAAATGCAGAAAAGTAGTGTTAAACACATTCTTTACTGGTTACAATGAAATAAAAATTATATTCAATAAACAATGCAGAAAAGTAGTATTGAACACATCCTTTATTGGTTGCAATGAAATAAAAATTATATTCAGTAAAAAAGAATTACGAGTCAACTGAAAAATAAGTAACCTAAAGAATTGGTGGGTTGAAGAACAAATAAAAATGGTAGAGTTTCATTAAAAATAATGATGAGACAACATACAAAAATTTGGGGGAGCAACCAAAGCAGTAATGGGGGAAGATTTACATTTCTAAACACTTTAATCAATAACAAAGGCATCAATGAAATGGGCATAAAACAACCCCAAAAAATCAACATCAAAATCCTGAAAAGCAAAAAAGTAGCAAAAAATTTTTAAAACACCATTGAATTAATAAGTAAAACTAGGTGCTATTAAAAAAAAATAATAGAATGGATAAACCATTAGCTAGGTAGCTAGGTAGTACAGTGGATAGAGCACTGGGCCTTGAGATCTGAATTCAAATTCATCCTCAGACACTAGTAGCCATGTGATCCTGGGCAATTCACTTAACCTTGTTTGCCTCAATTTCTTCATCTGTTAAAAGAACTAAAGAAGTAAATGGCAAACCACTGTAGTATCCTTGTCAAGGCAATCACAAATGCAGTTGCAGAGAGTCAGACATGACTGAAATAACTGAACAACAGTGAAAATTTGATTAAAAGAAAAAGGAAAACTAAATTACCAATGTCAAAAGTGAAAAAAAAGAATTCATAGCAAATGAAAAAAAATAATATTAGAAATTTTTGCTCAACTATACATTAACAACTGGCAACATAAATGAAATGTATGGATATTTTCAAAAATATGAAATAAAACAGAACAAGAAATTGAGAATTAAAAACCCCAATCACAGAAAAAGAAATTGAATAAGCAATAAATGAACTAAAAAAAAAGCAGGACCAAATGGATTCATGTGAATTCTATCAAACATTCAAAATACAATTAATTAAAATATTTTATAACTATTTATAAAAGTAGCAAAAGAAGGGTCCCTACCAATGTCTTCTATGATACAAATAAGGCCATGGTACCCAAACTAAAGAGAATCAAAATAGGTCAATATACCTAATGAACATTGAAGAAAATTTTAAAATAAAATATTATCAAGAATCTCTGGCAATATATCACAAAAATGAAACATTATGACAAGTTTGCATGGTTGGTATAGTATTAGGGAAACTATAAACAAAACTAATAATAAAAATCATCTGTTTAGATGAACAGACAAATGTTTTTGACAAGATATAACACCAATTTCTATTTAAAACAACAAAATAGAAAACAAATAAATGGAACTTTACTTAATGTAATAGCTGGAAACCATTGTGGTCCTAACTGGTGGCAGTTAGGGAAAGATTAAGCAAATTATGATACGTGAATATAGGGATACTATTATGCTCTATGAAATGAAGAAAGAGATAGTATAGTCGCATAACTGGAAAGATTTGTATGAACTGATGCAAAGTCAAGTGAGCAAAACCAGGAGAACAATTTATAAAATAACAGCAATATTGTAGAAATGAACAATTCTGAAAGACTTAAGAACTATAATCTATGCGTTGATTGATGTTTCCAGATGACTGATTATGACCTCATGGCAGACAGGTGATGGATTTATATGCAAAATGAGACACATTTTTTAATATGATCAATGTGAGAATTTGTTTTTCTTGACTATGTTTATATTACAAGGGGTGTGTGTGTGTGTGTGTGTGTTTTAGAGATGGGAAGGATAGAAAAATACTTGACAAATAAGTAAACAAACAAAAATTTAACCCTACAGCTGGATTTGGAATAAAAGGACTTAGTTCAAATCTCAACTCTGCTACTTATATGTAATCTTGGGTAGTAAGTAGTCCTTAACCTAGCTAGGTCTCAGTTTTCTCATTTGTAAAATCAGAGGTTTGAACTAAATGATCTCTGTTTCTAAACTGATGAACCTATTTCCCAGTTATACAAATATGTTAAGGTAGTTAACATTTCATTGTCTGTAGTACACTTTGAAGTCCTACAAGAAGAAGCATTAAAATAATATGAAGAATTAAAAATAGCCAATGTTATTACTAATATTATCTTGGATTAGCCAAAGACAGCATCTGAGTGAGTAGAAATTCTAAACCCAAATTCCAATGTATAGTTGTCAATAGAAAAAATAACAAAACAAGTCAAAACAAGCCATGTTACCATTTTCAAATTTTTTATAATGACCTCATACCTGGAAAATTGATCCAGATTAAAGAGAAGTTTCACAGTTTTAATCATCCACCTGTCAATACCATTTTCCATTCTAATCTCAGGAACTGTATCATAATGAAGTTATTAATATTCATTAAGGTAAAGGAGATCAGAGTGACATGACAGAAATATTTCCTATCAGATTGAGAAGGAAATGGTAAATCATGATGCTATAGATTAATAGGATTGGAAAGGTCCTAAAGAGATCATCTTTTGCATTCTGTTGCTTCCAGGCAAAATAGATCTAAACCATCCATCACGATACATAGAAAGAGGTTTTTGTCTTACTGATAAAGATTTTTTTTTAAACAGTTCAAAAACTTGAGGATAAAATATAAAGACTGATAGTCTCTGAGTCTCAGTTTTCTCATCAGTAAAATTAGAGAATTGGACTAGGGTCCTTTCCCGTTTTAAATTCTAGGATCCATTATGCGTACATACATTACATATGTGTGTGTATATGTGTGTATTTATGTACAAGTATTTCTGTATGTGTGTGTGTGTGAGACTATAAGTTATAGATAAGTTCCTTACCTGTAGGAGAAAGATAAAGGGAATTGCCACATGAGTTCACCACACTAATGAAATCACATATCTAGACCAAAAAATACGTATGTAATAATTGTACAAATATGCGTATGCATATCTAGCCACAGGGGCTGAGGCACTTGCCCATTTTCTATTCTCTACCCAGAGTTGGAGTTTGGACCAGGTTCAATTCTAGGAAGCCTGTTCTCTGGTGAAAGAGAGCTACCTTTTTTTCCACACATTGACTCATTAAGTCCCTCACTCTGGCTAGTAAACTAAATGGTGACTCAAAAGTCCAGGAGTTCCCCAAAAACAGAGAATAAAAGAGATATTTTGAAGGCACAGTGTGAATTAGGTATGAGGTAATTTATTCCTACACATACACACAAAAGAAATGTGACACAATAAAGGCAGCTGACATTAACAAGATTAAGTAAATTTATAACTACTATTACAATGTGGTGGGAGGCTAATATTTAAATGTCATCAGGATATAAAGCAGTTTTTCCAAGATTACTAATTAGGTATTTTACATTTCACCTGGGCACTATACTATCCTAACACTCCCATTACTTATCTGCTGATTCATTGGCTTGGGTCAATCCTTGTTTATGGCCATCCTCTCTGATGCATCAGCTTCCTTTGCCATCCTCCAAGAATAACATTGGCAGAACATATGGACCTCCCAACCCTTTGAACTCACAAGATCACTTCCTGGACATGTCCACCTTGAGGTTACTGTTTGGTTACCTACTCAGAAAAGGAAACACAAAAGAGCCAGCCCTAACCCAGACTCAAGCAAAACATGTGCTCTCCACAATGTGTTCATAGTCTTATGGAGATCAAGGCAGGGGAATGGAGCCAGCCAACCCCTTTCCCACTGGAATCTTGGAATGAAGCTCAAACATAGTCTGCATTATTAGAAGCTAGAAAGGAAAATGGAAAGGCTGATTGTATCAGCAGGCAATTAAGGGAACTCAAACTTCAAGCCTTTTAGCCATAAATCATATCATGACCAGAAGCCTGCTCCAAAGCTCCTTTTGACAACAGGAAGCAGGCAGGGAGTATCTTTGCATGCTCTGTACAATGCACATTACAGACACACACATCCAATTGGTGAAAAGACAATGGAACAGAAATATTGATGCATATTTTCAGGAAGCATTATACTTAAGACAGAGAAACACTGTAAGATATACTATTAAATCTGCCTAAGTAAATGAATGAAATTTGATAGAACAAAAGTTTTTCTATTTTAACTCAGGGTTGGAAAGGAAATTAACCAGAATAAAGTTATGAGAAGGATGAAAATAGACATATCATATAATGGAATAGTTTCAAATTATTTGCATGCATTTTCAGAATAAAATAATTTCTATTTTTGTTACATTATATATCCATTATGTCAGGTTTTTAAGAACCTCTATTCCTCAAAAATAAATAAATACCCCAAACCTTTTGATTTAGAATTAGGAGTAGCAAACATTGTCACACAACTCTACTATCATCTATAGGCTGTTTTGCTATCTCTATTTCACTTTCACTTTCAAAATTCTTGAATGAGTAGTCTACACTTACTGCCTCTGATTCATTAGCTCTCACTCCTCAGCTCCTTGCAACCTGGCTTCTATCTCCAGTTACATAGAAATAGCTATCTTACTGCCACATACTTACACATATTTACCCATAAAGCTGCATCTTTTTCTTACTTCTGATCTCTATTCATGGCACCACCATTCCCTGACTTCTACTCCTGGATTCCACACATCCCAAATCTCCTAAATCAATTCCCTTCTCTTATTTCAGTATGTGTCTTATCATCAGAGCTATAACTATGACTTTCTGTACTTGCTGCAAAAGGCAGGAAAAGCACCTCTTGCTGGAAGGAAGCCAGAGACCACAGTATGCTAAGCAGAGGCAAAGAATGAGAGTATAAGAACTCACGCTAGTTGGATCTTCTGGTAATTTCTAATACAAACCAATACAACAAGCATTCATTAAGCTCACAATTGCAAGGCACTGTGCTAGGCACAGAGGGCTTCAAAGACAAAATGAAAAAGTCACTGCCCATGGGGAACTTATGTTTTACTGAGAGTGATAGCGATGGCACAGCCTGTATCCTTCCCTCAAAACTCACCTTCCTTCTAACTTCCCTACTTCTATTGAAGGTACCATCATCTTTTCAAAGCCCATGTTTGCGACCTTGGAGTTGCCCTTAACTCTTCATTCTTCCTTCCCTCCACCCCAAGGTTCAATTACTTTCAAATTCTGTTCAATTTGCCTTCATAGCATCTTTCACAACTATCCTCTCTCCCCTCAAATGGCGTAGTTCAGGGCTTCATCATCCTTATCTGGGCAATTATAAAATCCTCCAGTACTAGTCTTCCCTCCTCTAACCCACCCTCCTCTCAAATAGCCTTTCTCGACACGACTGCCAAATTGCTATTCCTAAAGCACGGGGTTGGCCACGTTAATACCTTCACACAAAAATGTTCAGTGACTGGCCCCTAGGATCGTATTCAAACCCCTTTCTTTGACTTTTGAAGCTCCTAAAAATCTGGCACTAGCCTATCTTTTCCAGATTCATTCCCTATTATTCCCCTTCACACACTTTCTATCCTAACCAAACTGCCCTTTGTGCTGTCCCTCACAAGATTCTAGCTTCCTTTTCTGTGCCTTTGCTTAAACTATCTTCCCATGCATTGAATGGTCTCCCTGCTCTCCTCTCCTTCTTGGATTCCCTAATTCATTGCGAGATTCAAGTCAAATGCCACCTCCTACACAAATCCTGACATTTTGGGGAGATTCTCTAGCTGGTATTGGTCCTCTCCTTCCCTTTGCCCCATCTCCCACAGTACTTTGCATATATATTGAGTCTCCCCAATAGAATATGAACTCCTTGAATTCAAGTTTTCATCCTTATTTCCCTACTACCTAGTACAGTGGCTGGCACAAACTAGGCAGTTAATAATTGCACCCTGAGTTGAATTGAATTGAATTGAATTCCCACATTTTACAAATGAGGAAACTGAGTCCTAAAGAGATGAAGTGACTCACCCAAGGTGACATGTACATGGCAGAACTGAAAAGCAAACCCAGGCCCTTTGATGCCAAATCCAACATTCAAAACTACAGTTTGCTGCAACTCCCCTTCTTCCTACCTATCCTAGGTTATTTCATACTCATTAGTGCCTCATTAGCACCTCCAAAAGACTGCTCAAAGGAGCCACCACTAATGGGACACAAGCTTCCTATTAGTGTCTCAGTAGAATTAACAATGTTTTGGTGGGATTTGGTTACACTGTACGAATGGTATTTTTCCATTAGTCAGGACAATAATACACAAAATTGCCTTTATTAAGGTGTAGACAGTGGTTTACAAATAAGATGAGCACCACTTCCTAGCCCTCTCCATGCCATGCCACCTGTTTTCCAGCTTCCCCTTGTCTGGAACTGAAGGCCCCCCCACTGTGACTCCTGGACTCAGATTGCTGAGCTGTCACATTGATTTCCTGGTATCAGGCTCACCATGCCATTCTCTAGCTGTCTCTTTCCCATGCTGCTATGCGCATACCTCTCCCTTCCCCCTTTCCTAACTCAAACTCTGAGAACAATCATCAAATCAACACTGTCATTCGTGGTAATGACATGCCAATCAATTACCCTTTGTTGTTCAGTTGTTTCATCATGTCTGACTCTTCATGACCCCATTTGGGGTTTTCTTGACAAAGATACTAGAGTAGTTTGTCATTTCCTTCTCCAGGTCATTTTACAGGAGAGGAAACTGAGGCAAACAGGATTAAATGACTTGCCCAGGGTCCCACAGCTAGTAAGTATCTGACGCCAAGTTTGAACTCAGAATCAATATATCTTACTCACAGGTCCTGCTAATCCCACAAAAAAAACCTGAATATTTCTGAGGCTCCATGAAACATAACTTCTATACATAATAATATATAAATCTTTAGGAAAAGTCTTAATTGCCGAAAATCAATCCTTCAGAATGTTACCTAGAGAAACAACAAAAGACAGAGAAAGAAGTTAGAGTGAAACTAAAAGAGATGGTTCCTGCTATTGGCCTCCATTTCCACTTGCCATAGGAGTAAATCCTGCCCAGCATGTTTGAGGGCCAGATATGTTCACCCATGTCGTTGACGAAGCGAAAGGTTCTCCTTTCGACAATTGCTGTCCAGGGCCAAATATTTCTCACTATTCCACTGTAGTTGAATAGGTGAATTCAGTCAAAACCACCTGACTGTTCACCTGAATTATTATGACCATACGATGGATGAGATTTGTCTTTGTCTCTTCTTTACCCAACATGGTTGGTTGCAACAACCCAATCCTAAAAACTCTCTTAAGGTCTTAAGATTCAAAAACCTTTCCATATAATTCAAAGTACTCTTTGACTAGGTTTCTCTTTTCCTTTTTTTAAATCTGAGACCTGTGACATTAGAGCATACTCTAGTGGCCATCCAGCACAGCAAGTATCTGAGGTTACTGGGTTTGCTAGAGCAACATGAATAACAAAATAGATTGCTTGTTTGGGCAAAAGGTTGTTCTTGCCTCCTAATGGGATAGGACCTTAATAGAACATTGCACGATCATTCAAACCTTAGCATTCTCCGCACAGAAGAAATCATGCTCCATTTTCTTCTTCCATTATCCAAGGCAGTATTCCATGCCAAGAACAAACAAACAAGAATAATTATCTTAGAACATCCTGAACCCCTGACCTAGCTGGGGCTTAGTAAAGTTTTTTGGTCTTTTTCTTTCTTAAATCAAAATCATGTTTAGATTTCCTCTTCAGAGAGATTCTGTTTAAAGGTGATAGAGAGAAGGGGGTAATACTTGTAAATACTTAAAGCAAATTTTGTTCATTCGTGTCGGTGTTATTACAAACTTGAACGAACACCATTATTACAAATAAATAAAAATGAAGGATCAGAACCAGTTTTGCATGAGAAAATACTGTTCAGCAGGCTGTAATTCTTACTTAAAGCCTTCCCCTTGTCTATCACGTATTATAATATGTGTATACATAAATACATAAATATTATATACATTTATCTATATACACACATTTGGTCAAACAGAATATGTATTATATGGACATATACCTGTACTTGCTCAGAGTGCATATATGTAATATATGCATGTATATATACATACATACATATAAGTACACATGTATATATGCATGTGTGTTTGTGTGCATGCACACATATTTTTTTACATATACACAAACACATTAACTGCACTTGCTCAAAAATAGCCCATTTGAGGAATATGACCACCTCTGTGTCTACATAGAATGAAAGCTGTCCACCTGGTTTTAACAGTAAATTATACTCTTAAAATAACACAAAGTGGAAACAAACAACAACATACACCAAAAAAAAAAACCAACCTTTTTTTTTTTAAAGCTAGAAGCTTTGTGTTCTATTGTGTTTAGGCTTAAAATATGGAACTATTTAGAATGAATTAAAGAGATTATGTTTATTTGATTTCAGGTTATCTCAGCAAGAAACACATTTTCCATACCTCTTTGGAAGAACAGCAGGTCAAATGACACATTTGTGATTGACTGTTGGAAATATTTCAGCCACACCACAGGTTGCACCTGACCTGAAAGCAGCAGATTGACCGAACAAAGGCTTATGTTTTAAATGTTCCTACAAGAGCCTTTCTGGGCTGGTCTTGGGCAATTGTCACAAACTTTGCTTTTTATTTCTATCCTATGACACTAATCAGTCTAATTATATTCCTAACCCAAGATTTTGGACCATAATTAATTTGCCACAAATGCAAACATTATGTAAAATAATTGTGTAACTTTTACAAACTAGTTTGCCTCAAAGTCACTATATCCTTAACTGCAGAACATTTCTCTACATATATAAATTTGTTCTTTTATTTTAATGTTTATACTTTTTTTGTCTGAAATCATTTAAATAACAGAAAAGAGACTCTTTTTTTCTTTTGTCACTAAAATAAAGAGTGAAGCAAGATTAGATAAAATGGAGATTAGAAATCCAAAAATTAAATATATTATTGAGTAAGTAAAAATCATATTCTTATGTGAGGTCTATATGATTTCCTTGTTAAAGTGAACCTTTCATACTACAAGTGCCTAGAGAACACAGTTGAGTAACGGCTACTTCTAATACTTAGTCCTCTAACACCTGTTTTCTTCACCTTCTTTACCCTCAGGCCTTTATAAGCTATGGGGAAAAATGAATTTAGTTTCCCAAATACTAGAACTTCTGGTGCAGAACACAGCTAAATATCAGCAGCTGTCCTATGGCACCTGGGGCATGAAACGCAATCTTATGAAAGATTTAGTTGTGAAAAAGATTCCTTTTCTCCACACATCTTGATTGTGTGTGTGTGTGTGTGTGTGTGTGTGTGTGTGTGTGTATGTGTGTGTGTGTGTGTTTTTGGAAATGGAAAGAGAATTCCAAGTTTATCCAACTAAAAGGAAGACATTCTAACAAAGAGAACAGATAGGTTCCCAGGAAACAAAATGAAGAGCTACATCTTTTGAAACAGTTTTTTACACTCTTTTAAAATAATCACTTCCCAAGATGGTGGAGTAAAGGGAGGGACTCAGTTGAGCTCTGCCAAATTCCCCTTCAAACAACTTTGAAATAACACTTCAAAATGAATTCTGGAGTGACAAGACCAACAAAAAGATGAGGTGAAATAATTTTCCAGCTGAAGACAACTTAGAAGATGGGCAAGAAAGGCTGGTCTACCTGCGGTGAGAGTGGAATGCATGCTGCACTGGCAAGCCAGCAGTAGGCCTTGAGGTGACTTCCAGAGCTCTTAGCCCATAGACCAAGGGTGGGGAACCTGCAGCCTCAAGGCCACATGTGGTCGTCTAGGTCCTCAAGTGCAGCCCTTGACTGACTTGTGAAGTTTGGATTCAGTCAACGGGCCACACTTGAGAACCCAGAGGGCCAGATGTGGCCTCGAGGTCACAGGTTCGGCCCCCCGCCCCACCATAAATGGTAAAGGAATCAGACAACTAATCTGAAGGAGATTACTAGAAACCTTTTGTTTGCACTGGGTGCAGCATTCTGTTGCATTTCCCATGTGTGTTTCTGGGTCTCAGTCTCATGGTGACAAAGAGCCATAGCACACAAAGGCATTCAGTCACAGGGGACTGGAGAGCCTGGTCACAGTTCTAGGGCAGAAAAGAGTGCTTGTGGTCGCTCACAGACCAAAGCATTGTCCAGGAGACAAGTGACTGCACTTCTCCTTAGACCATACTACCTTGCAAGAACTGAAAACTTATAGACTTCCAGGACTAGATCTGAAAACAGCAGCAAAAAACCCTGAAGCTTAGATCATTGGCCCCTTCACCCCAGGAACAGAGCCCAGCTTTAACATAAAGTTAAAAGTCAAGAGATAGGCTGAGGAACTAAGCAAACAACAAAACAAGGACCTAACCATAGAAAGTTACTGTGGTGACAGGGAAGATCAAAACACAAACTCAGAAGGAGACAACAAAGTCAAAACTCCTAAATCTAAAGGCTCAAAAATGTGAATTGGTCTCAGGCCCAGAAAGAATTCCTAGAAAAGCTCAAAAAGGATTTTTTAAAAATCAAATAAGAGAGGTAGAGGAAAAATTAGGGAAAAGTAATGAGAGTGATACAAGAAAATAATGAAAAAAAGAGTCAACATCTTGGTTAAAGGTGGCACAAACAATACCAAAGAAAATAACACCTTAAAAAAATAGTCTAAATAGTAAAAGAGGCACAAAAATTCACTGAAGAGAAGAACTTCTTAAAAAGTACAATTGCTAGGGGCAGCTAGGTGGCACAGTGGTTAGAGCGCTGGCCCTGGATTCAGGAGGACCTGAGTTCAAATCCGGCCTCAGACACATAACACATTGCCAGCTGTGTGACCCTGGGCAGGTCACTTAACCCCATTGCCTAGCCAAAAAAAAAGTACAATTGCTGAAATGGAAAAGGAAGTACAAAAGCTCACTGAAGAAAATAATTCCTTAAAAATTAGAATTGAGCAAATGGAAGTTAATGTCTCCATGAAACATCAAGAAACAATAATACAAAATCAAAAGAAGAAAAAAATAAAAGAAAATGTGAAGCATCTCATTGGAAAAATAATTGAACTGGAATTGAGAAAAGACCATTTAAAAATTATTGGACTACCTGAAAGCCACGATCAAACAAAGAGCCTGGACATTATATCTCAAGAAATTATCAAGGAGAACTGCCCTGATATTCTAAAAGCATAGGGTAAAAGAGAAATTGAAAGAATCTACCAAACACCTCCTGAAAGAGATCCCAAAATGAAAACTGCCAGGAATATTATAGACAAATTCCAGAGCTCCCAGGTCAAGGAGAAAATATCACAAGTAGCCAGAAAGAAACAATTCAAATATCATAGAGCCTCAGTCAGGATAACACAAGAATTAGCAGCTTCTACATTAAAGGGTCAGAGGTCTTGGAATATGATATTCTGAAAAATAAAAAACCTAGGATTTTAACCAAGAATCACCTACCCAACAAAACTGAGTATAATCCTGCAGGGGGAAAATTTATATTTAATGAAATAGAGTATTTTCAAGCATTCCTGATGTATATCTATATTTAACCAGAAGTGAATAGAAAATTTGACTTTCAAATACAAGACTCAAGAGAAGCATAAAAAAGTAAACATGAAAGAGAAAACATAAGGGATTCAATAAGGTTAAATTTTTATATTCCTCCATGAGAAGATGATACTTGTAACTCCTAAGAACTTTATCACTATTAAGGCAGTTAGGAGTATACGTAGACAGAGGGCATGGGGATGAGCTGACTATGTTGAGATGATAACTCTGGGGTAAATTATCTCACATAAAAGAGGAGCAAAAGAGCTTTAACAGTGGAAGGGAAGATGAGGGGTGGCAGACAATGCTTGAACCTTACTCTCATTGGAAGTGGCTCAAAGAGGGAATCACGTACATACTCATGTGGATATAAAAATCTATCTTATCTTACGGGGAAGTAAAAGAGGAAGAAGATAAGAGAAGTGGCAGGCCAGATAGGGGGGAGGAGAGGGCAGTATTCAAAAACAAAATGCTTTTTTTTTCCTTTTCCTTTTTTGGTTGGGCAATGGGGGTTAAGTGACTTGCCCAGGGTCACACAGTTAGTAAGTGTTATGTGTCTGAGGCTGGATTTGAACTCAGGTCCTCCTGAATCCAGGGCTGGTGCTCTATCCACTGTGACACCTAGCTGCTCTCAAAAACAAAATACTTTTGAAGAGGGACAGGGTGAGAGGAAGGAGAGAGAAGGATATAAAAGGGGGAGATAGGATGGAGGAAAATACATGGTAGTCATAACTGTGAAAAAAATTTACAGCAAGTTTCTTTGATAAACATTCCATTTTTCAAATACATAGAGAACTGAGTCATTCTCCAATTGATAACTGGTCAAAAGATATGAACAGGCAGTTTTCAGATGAATACATCAAAGCTAGCTATAGTCATGTGAAAAAAAATGCTCTGAATCAATATTAATTAGAGAAGTTCATGTTAAAACAATTCTGAGGTATCACCTCATACCTGTCAGATCATGACAGAAAAGGAAAATGACAAATGCTGGAGGGGATGTGAAAAAATTGTGACACCAATGCACTTTTGATGAATTGTGAACTAGTCCAATCATTTTGGGAAACAATTGTGAACTATGCCCAAAAGACTATCAAACTGTGCGTACTCTTTGATCCAGCAATACCACCGGTAGGTCTATATTCCAAAGAGATTTTAAAAAGAAAAGAATAGAACTTATGTTGAAAATATTTATAGCAGCTCTTTTGTGGTGGCAAAGAATTGGACTGAGGGGATACCCATCAATTGAGTAATGGCTGAATAAATTGTGGTATATGATTGTGATGGACTACTATTGTGCCAGAAGAAATGATGAGCAGGATGCTAAAAAAAAAAAAAACCTGGAAAGACTTACACGAGCTGATGCAAAGTGAAATGAGCAGAACCAGGAGAATATTGTATGCAATGACAGCAATATTGTATGATGATCAACTGCAAATGATTTAGCTAGTCTCAGCAATACAATGATCCATGACAACTCTGAAGGACTTACGATGAAAAATGCTATCCACCTCCAGAGAAAGAACTGATAGAGTTTGAATACAGATTGAAGCATACTTTTTAAAACTTTTTTTTTGCTTGGGTTTTGTGTGTGTGGTTTTTTGTTTTTATTTTTTTTTTATTTTTGGTCTGTGTTTTCTTTCACAACATGACTAATATGGAAATATGTTTTGCATGACTGCACATGTATAACCCATATTAAATTGCTTGCCTTCTTAGTGAGAAAGGAGAGAAGGGAGGGAGAAAATTTGGAACTCAAAAAAATTTTTAAAATGTTAAAAATAGTTTTTACATGTAATTGTAAAAAATAACATTAAAGTTAAATAATCAGTCCCACTAGTTTTATCCTCATTACTACTCCAAAGTAATTTCATATGTTTACACTTGATTTCCATGACTAGATTATAAACTTTAAAAAATTATTAATGATTTTTTTATTTATACATCATTTCTTGACACATTTTACTCCCCATGCCCCATATACATTGAACCCTCAAGTCAAAACAGTTAAGGAAAACAAACCAATGAAGCAACTTGCTCATCTACAATTTTCCACACTGTAGTGCTCCACCTCTTTACCTAGAGGACAAAAGTATGTTCATTCTCTTTTCTCTGGGACTGAGATTGGTTGTTATGATTTATCTGAGTTCAGCTGCATTTTAGTGATTTTATTTATATTATTAGATTAATTGTATATGTTGTTCTCTTGTTCTTGCTTTATTTCACTCCTTATCAGTTCAAATAAGTCCTTCCATGTTTCTCTGAATTCCTCATTTATGGCTTAGAACACAAACATATTCCTTATATTCTCATTCCATAATTCTTTTTAGCCATGCCTCAGACACTTTCTAGTTCTTTGCTTCCATAAAAGTACTATTATGAATATTTTGGCATATATAGTATAGAGAAGCAAAGAAAAGAAGGAAAAACATGCTAGCAAGGAGAAAAGTATATGAGAATGGCACATTGAAGGCAAATTATGGTGAAAAAAATTAATAATAGGCTAAAGATATTATTAAGACTTTATTTTAGGCAATGAGAAGCAACTATAGGCTTCTGAGGAAGTAAATGACATGTCCAAAACTGTTTTAGGAATATTAATCTGACTACTTCATGTAGGATGAACTGGAGTGGAAGTGGGGAAAACTGGAGGCAAGAACTCTGTTGCCTTGGAACCAGTGGCATAATAGCCCCCAAATGCTGACTGTCCTCATAAGAACTTCAGTCTGAACATTTGCTCAGAGTGAACCTAAGTTGCCCATGTGGGACCTAGATTCACAACATTGACTTTTTTTAGCATCACACTCTAACCTAGTGGTCTGTTGACTTGAAAGTTTGGAGACCACTGGGTTAGTGAATGATCAGTAAAAAGAAACAAAAAAAAAAAAACACTTTTGAATACGCACCACCAATATATGTGTATTCATTTATGTATAAATTATATTCATGTGCTACTATAATTAGGTACATTATAAAGTTGATCCAAAACTAGACATTTTTAAAAGATGAGGTAAAGATGAAATAGTATGTGATCCTAGAGTCAATAGGGAGCCACTGGAATTTATTGAAAAGGGGCTGACATGGTCAGACCTGTGCTTTAGGAAAATCTCTTTGGCAGCTGTGTTCAGGATGGATTAGAGTGGGAGAGGCTTAAGGCAGGGAGACCAATTAGGAGCCTATTGCAATAAATAATCCAAGCAAGCAGTGATGAGGGCCTGAACTAGAGTAGTGGCTGTGTAAATAGAAAGAAGGAAACAGATGGGAGAGCTGCTGTGGAGATAGAAATGACAAGTTTGACAACTGATTGAATATTTTAGGTGAGTGAAAATGAAGACTTGAGCATGACATCAAAGTTTTGAATTTGGGTGACTGGGAAGTTAATGGTGGTGCCTTTAATAGTAAGAGGGAAGTTTAGCAGAAAGGTGAGTTTGGGGGGAAAGATAATGTAAAGAGTGTAACCCATCCATGTCTGCTTATTCTGTGCTATGCTGTATATCACAATGAAAACACAAAGGGCAGGGATAGCACTTTTTCCTCACAAGCAACTACCCCGGAGTTAAGAGGCTAGCCAGGATGTGAGCAGGAGGTAAGAGTACAAGTATGCTGTGAGTGGGAGAGATGAATTTGGCCTGCAGCAGATGCTAGGCCAGGAGTTAGGTTTTAATCACCCCGAGAAGCCAATGCCTGGTAGAAAAGAGGAGAGAGGTTGGCAGAGCATGCACAATCATGAGAGACAAATGATGAGCAGAAGGTGGGAGTGAAGTGGGCTAAGTTGCACCATAATGGGTAAAACCATCTTGTATTGGTCATGTTAGAGAAAAGCACCATAATTGTAGGAAGGTTGTGATGTAATTCTCTTTCCCTCCTTCACTTTTACTTCCCTCCCCATTGGTTGATTGTGCCATGATCGGTGTTGTGCCGCAGCTTCCCAGGATGCTAGAGATGACTGCTTCAGCTAAGCCCAATTACATGTTCCAGTGAATGACAAAAAACCTATGGTTATTTCTTCCCTAGGGATCCTTCTCATCCATTACAAAAGTTATCAATCTTAGGGAGAACAGTTTTGAAAATGTAAAAGCCCCAAGCTTCTTAAAAGTTCTACTAGAAGTGTCCACAGGGTACTTTAGCCACTAAACTGTTGGGGGATTTCAACCACAACTTGACATAATCAGGAAGGCTATTTGATATAAGAGAAGAAATATTTCCTGTGAAAGGGGGCTTCTGGACTCTATTTCCAGATATGCCTCCTCCCTCCTGAGTAATGGCTAAATTTCTAAAGCTCTCTGAAATTCCATCTGCAAAGACGGACAATAGATATTACCTGAAGAAAAGTATAAAATCCCTAGTTATGGTACAGATAATTAAGTGGAAAAAACTGTTTTACTCAAGAGGGAGGATGAGGTGATTAGTCAATAAGCTAACCATTGAGCATTTACTCTGTGTCAGGCACTTCTCACCTATGCCACTTAAGTTCTTGGGGAAGGGGGGCCCAACCTTAAAGCACTTCCTAAATCATCTCAGTCAACGTCCTTGCTCAGCTCCATCAGGCAGGTTGCTCCTCACCAGGCTCAGCTGCCCACAAAATCTGTCATACTCTAGGACGCAAGAATTTCTAGGGGTTTTCCCTCCCAACCTGTGGAAGCTCACAAGATTGCTTCCTCGTTTTATATTCCCTTCAGCAGAGACTGGAATAAACAAATCTAAAGTGGCAAAAGAGAGGGCCTGTATTCACAAATGGGAAGACCTTGAATCCTCTCCTCATCCAGAGTATGACCTCCTCACTAGAACCAGTCAAGAAGGAAAGAAATGAGAATTGTTCTATCCGCTGTCTATTTCCTTAGTCGAGCTAATAGACTAGCTGCCTAATCAAGAGAGACTAATCATATAATAAGTGTGTTTAGTATTTATAGTTCTAATTCAAGGTACTCTTATAATCATATAAGATTATGTGAAAGGAACTTAGAGATTCCTGCCTTCCTTTAAATCACTATTCCAGCCTCATTTTTTCTACTGAAAGTCCTGATTCTTCCTCCACAGTTACTAGTGCCTACCTCCCAATATTATCTTGTATTATTTTGTAAATTCCTCTCTCTCTGTCTCTGTCTCTGTCTCTCTCTCCACACACACATATACATGGATGTACATTGATATGTGTGCATGTGTATATGTGTTTTTTCTCCCCTGACTGGTTTGTAAGCACACCGATGACAAGTACCATTTCATTCTTGCTTTTGAATCCCAAGTATATAATAGAGTGCCTGCTCAATTAAGGATTATCAATTGATTAGAAATCAATTTTATTTTACTCTTCCATTTTGCAGATAAGGAAACTGTGTTTTGGAGAAGTTGAGTGAATTGCTTAAGATCACACAGGTAGTAAGGAGGTATATATAGGTATCTGTACTTCACATTGTTAAATGGGCATCTGGATATCATACATATGTATGTATACATGTACAGAATTATTAATTCAATGTGCCTGTGACCTCCAAGGTTCCTTCTAGCTCCAAATCTGGAATCATATGATCTATGATCCTCTAATCTCTTCTATGTAGATACTTTCCCAGCAGTGCAGGTTGCAACCTATTCATGCCTTCTGATCCTACGCAATTTTTCTTCATGTCTTTCCTTAAGTAATCCAAAGAGAGCCCACCCCATGTGCTGGAGTTCTTCCTCTGGGTCTCTTTCTTTCTCTCTCTTTAAAATTTAGTATTTATTTATTTATTTTTGACAGTCATTTAAAAATTTTTTTGATTTTCAAATTCTCTTCCTCCCACCCCTGCCTCACCCATTGTGAAGGTAAGAAATGTGATGTCAATTATACATGTGAAATCATGCAAAACATATTTCCATATTAGCCTTGTTGCAAAAAAAGCAGGAAAAATAAAGTAAGAATTTTATGCTTCAATCTGCATTCAGATTCTATCAGTTCTTTCTCTGGAGATGGACAATATTTTTCACCATTAGTCCTTTGGGATTGTCTTGGATCATTATATCAATCAGAATAGCTAAATAATTCGTAGCTGCTGTTACTATATACAATCTTTTCTTGGTTCTGCTCACTTCACTTTGCAGCACTTCATATAAGTCTTCCTAGATTTTTCTGAAACCATGCTATTTGTCATTTCTTACAGCACAGCAGTATTCTATCACAATCATTTACCACAACTTGTTCAGCCATTCCCCAATTGATGGACATTCCCCAATTTCCAATTCTTTGCCACCACAAAAAGAACTGCTCCAAATATTTTTGTACATACTGGTCCTTTACCTTTTTCTTTGATCTCTTTGAGATATAGACCTAGTGGTGGTATTGCTGGGTCAAAGAGGAAGCACAATTTGGTAGCCTTTTGGGCTTAGTTCCAAATTGCTCTCCAGAATGGTTGCATCAGTTCACAACTCCACCAACAGTGCACTAATGTCTCAATTTTCCCACATTCTCTCCAACATTTGTCTTTTTCCTTTTCTGTCATGTTAGCCAATCTGATAGATGTGAGGTGGTATTTAAGAGTTGTTTTAATTTGCATTTCTCTACTCAGTAGTGATTTACAGTATTTTTTCATATGACTATAGATAGCTTTGATTTCTTCATCAGAAAACTGCCTATTCATACCTTTGACCATTTATCAATTGGAGAATGACTCACATTCTTATAAATTTGACTCAGTTCTTTATATATTTGAGAAATGAAGCCTTTATAAGAGAAACTTGACTCCAGGTTCTCTTGATATTTAGTTGATTCTTGTGCAATACTCAAGATGCCCATCTGTTATTCTTTGTTTTTAGCACATGTGTATGTATCTCTGTATATACTGTATGATTGGCCAACAATAGGTCCCAGGCCAAGCCCCACTTGGTCATTGTCTGGGCCCTGATTGGCTCAGAGTGAATGTAAATAGCAATTGTTTCTGTTTTGGCCAGAACCACTGCAGGTCTTCCCCCTCCCAGATTGATTTTTTTTTTTTTTTGACCAGGTAAAGAGACCATTCTCTGCCTCATTTCTTCTCTAGCCTTAATCACTGAATGGGCATTGCCTCAGTCAAACTGAGACCTGCTAAAGACCTTAGCTTAAAAAGACCAAGATCTCCCACTGCATCTAGACTCCAGAGGGGAAAATGATACAGTCCTTCCTCACTTAAATCCAATTCTCTTGCATGTCATGGCATCACCTCGATGATGTCATGGTCCTCTTTGAGAACAAAAGACAAACAACAACGAGAGAGACACACACAGAGAGAGAGAGAGAGATTCTTTTCAGAAGGGGGACTATGAAAAAAGATTACAAATAAATTATTTCAATTCTATCTCCACTAACAGAAAACAAATCAAAGTATTGATAACAGGTTGATAGTAATAGCCAATATTTATCTAGCACTTTAAGGTTTGCAAAAAACTTCATATATATACATATATATATATGTATTATATAATTTGATCCTCACAGCAACCTTTTGAAGTAGGTGCCAATATTATTTATTAATTATTATTTTACAGATGAGGAAATGAGAAGACTATGTGACTAGTTCAGGGTCACACCTAATAAGTTTCTGAGGCAGAATTCGAACTCAGGTCTTCCCAACTATATCTACTGTACCACCTCATTGAATAGGAAAGAAAACATAGAATTAGGTCTTCTGACACTTGAAAGAGTTAATTTAGCTTCCAAAGGTAGCTTGTTTACAACTTGGGCAGTGCCTGAATTTGTAAGATGGGCAAATGAGATAAGTCAGAAGATCATCCTACTTTTTAATGAGGTTGAAATCATCCCACGATTTTTTAGTACTTGCACGAAAGGACAGTTCCTAGGAAAAAACTATCCTTTTTTGTTTTTTTTTCCACTTCAAACAAAACACTTGCTAACTTGATTTATCCTTCCCCCCCCATCCAATTCTTTTCATCCCTCAAGGCCCAGTTCATTTTCCACCTGATTCATGAAGACTTCTCTGGACACTGACTCACAGTGAGTTCTTCTTTCTATGAATTAGTAGTACTTTTGTCTGTACCACTCATTTGATATTTAATTATATATTACCTTGAGGTATTTGTTATGTCATTGACTTGTATTTTTCAATTCAATTTAATGAGCATTTATTAAGTTCCTGTTATGTAAAAGGTACTATGCCAGGTGCTGCATATACAAAGACAAAAAGAAAATATTCCCTGCCTTCATGGAGCTTACATTCTATTAGGGGAAAAATATGTCAATATAAATTAAAGGAATACAAAATAAATTCAAGAATGAAAGAGTGCTAAAAATAGGGAGAATCAGGAAAAGCTTCGCATAAGAGGTGGCACCAAAAGCTGCTGCTTTTGACCAAAGATATGGATTCTTAGAGTCAGAGGTGAAGAGAGAGGCCATTTCAAACATGGTGGATAGTCTATGTAAAAGCTTGGAGATGAAACAGAATATTTTATAGAGAAAACAGCAAATAGGCTTATTTGACAGAGATAGAGAATGTGGGAGTAATGTGAAATTGGGCTGGAGTCACATGTAGGGCTCTAAACATCAGGTTAAGGCTTTTGCATTTCAGAGAGGCAACATGGCATAGTAGCTAAGAGGGCTGACCTTGGGGTCAGGAAGACTTGGATTCAAGTCCTGGTCCTGATACATACTACATGCATGATGATGGACTAGTTGCTTGACATCGCCATCCTTCATAGTAACACTATGAAACTACAAGTTACAGAGGAGTTACCCTCAGAAAACTCTTCATAACTGTGAGCAGCTAGTGTTTTCAGGGTATGCCCTATGTAGCAAGATGGTGTGTCCTACATGAAAGAGACGGGGTAGAGTTCAGCTTCTAATGGATGATGTCACTGGGAGAGGAGGGCGTGTGGGTGGAAGGCAGGTCCAGTATGCAAGTAGATCTAGTACTAGCATTGTTCTATATCAGAGTATAGAAAGCTGGTCCTGACTAGCCTCAGCTCACATGTTTCATGAGCTCATCTCAGTTAGATCCAGAGGTAAATAGTGTGGCTCTCTTCTTATGAGTTCTCCTATTTATTGGAAACTCCCTCTTGCTGGGGTAGGGATAGGGAGGTAGGGAAACACAGACGGGAGCAAGTAAAGAAAAGGAATAAGCATAAGCACCTACTATATGCCAGGCACTTTTTACAAATATCCCATTTAATCCTCACAACAATCTTATGAGGTAGGTGCTATTATTATCCCCATTTGACAGTTGAGGAAACTGAGGCAAACAGAATTTTAAGTGAGTTGCCTGGGGTCACACAGCTAGTAAATGTTTGAGGTCATATTTGAACTCAGTTCTTCCTGACTCCAAGCCACTTTATCCACTGGACCACCATTTGCCTAACATAAATGAGATGAATTGAGCAGTTGATGGGGGGAGGGGCTGCTCCTTTACCCAGAACAGAGATGGAGGAATGGAAAGTGTCCTGCCTCAGTGGATGTACTATCTTGCCAGCTGACACTCTCAGCTCTTGGTAATTTATCTGGCACCGCACAACGGTGAATGTTCTGTCTTGTAACAACAGCCCACCAAAGTCTTAGAGCGAAAGGACAGCAGAGCAGCAGATATCCTGAACGGACCCAGAGGTTGACCCAGACTCATGTCCTTCCATGCCAGATGGAATTTTACCAGCTTTCTTTCCCCTTTCTAAAATCAAGTTCCAAAAGGCATCACCAAGCCAGCTAACTCTTCAGCAGAATCTATTCTCCATTTTTGGAGTTTAATTTGATTATAACAATACTTTCTAAGAAGGAGCCTAGAAAGTTAGAGTTAAACCTCCATGCATGAAATCATAGATTTGGACCAAAAAACAAATACTGCTTACAAGAAAATGTGTAACTACTGAAGATTTCTGACCAGGTGACCGCCATGATCAGATCTGTGTCATCATGTGAATAACATTTATTGTGTATGCTGTGTATATATTTGTTTGCATGTGGTCTCTTCCATTAGAGTGTAAGGTCCATGAGGGCAGGGACTGTCTTCGTCTTTTTTAGTATCCCCAGTGTTTAGGACATTAATGTCTGGTACTTCATAAATGTATATTTATTGATTGTGTATATATGTACACACATATATATACATTATAACTTAATCATACCATTACATATATACCTGTATGCATTTGTGTGTGTGTGTACGATTTCTCCAGCTAGATTATAAACTTCTTTAGAGCAAGAACCATGTATGTTCTATAATCTACATTTTCTAATTTCTACAATAAATATTTTGTATGTAAATATGAATAAATAAATGCCCAAGTGATATCTCAGACACTGGCAAAAATCCAAGTAGTTCTATGTAAAACATTTTAGACTCTTGCCTATAAAAGGCAATATTTTTTTTTCTAAATACTACTTTTGTTTTTAAGGAAAATTAATTTGAATACATGTAACCCCATGTTGAAGCTGGGGTAATACTAAAGGTTAATTCAAATTCACTTGGTAACTGCACTGTCTAATTCGTAGTCTTCAGGGGCCCAGGAGAGAGAATTTCCCATGACTTATCCGTTGCCAGTCACAGTATTTCTTAGTAGCTGAACCTTAGAAGAGTGTACAGTTCCATCCATCATTAACAGATGTCTTTCAATTCTCAACCGATCAAAGGCAAAGGCAAAGACAGTGTTGCAAAGTCTGTCACAAGTTAGTCTACTTAATCCTCTGCCTCTGTAATCAGTTTTAAAATGACTATCCAATCTTTCTTCTACTACTTACTGAAAAAGTGATGTAAACTGTAATCTGTTCTCCCTGACAATCTCACTCTACAGATCTGTGTGGTTTCTGCTAATGCACTTTTTTTTGCTCAGCATATGTTTTAACACCAAGAAGAAAGCTCCATCCATATTGTCCCAGTATGCATGGATAATGGATACTCATGCTTTAAATATTTGTTTTAATACTAATGTCAGATTATTTAGGGCTTAATCCTGTCAATTGATTGGGCCTTGTATAAATAGAGGGATAAAAGTGTGTCTCTCTGTGCATTAAAATGTTTTATGGACAACAAAGCCACTTCTTCCTAAAACATAAGGTCACGAATATACTTTCTGATAATTTCAATTTGTTATCGTATTTTTTTAAATAGTGTAGTACAAGCTAAACTGCTGAATAGGATAACATTTGCTTTATGGTAGCAACACCAAGTAAACAAAAAGGAAATATGATTTTATGAACTTTTGTGTTTTTAAAAACTATCTGTGCCCCTTAAAATGTTCATATTAAATAGGTAGGCACAAATGTTAAGAAGCATTTTGCTAAAAGCAGCTTTATGCAAATGTTCTGTAAAAGACTAAAATAAAGTGAGCTACCAAATCTCCCTAGAGAGGGATAAAAGGAGAAAAAGGAGAAGCCTTTTTGTTTATTAATATTTTTCTCCCAAAATAGATGGTATTTAATACTTTGCTACATACACTATTCTCTCTCTCTCTCTCTCTCTCTCTCTCTCTCTCTCTCTCTCTCTTTCTCTCTCTCTCTCCCTCTCTCCCTCTCTCTCTCTCTCTCTCTCTCTCTCCCTCTCTCTCCCCCCCTCTCTCTCTCTCTCTCTCTCTCTCTCTCTCTCTCTCTCTCTCTCTCCCCCTCCCCCCCCTCGGGCTTTCATTGTGCATCTGTTTCTGTCTCAATTAATGCTAATTATGTGGATTGCTTGGCAGAAGATGCAATGGAACAAAGTAATTGGCATCATAGTCCTAAAAAGTAAGCTGGTCACCTCTCTCTTGTATTCACCAACTGCCAGGCTGGTACCTGACCACTTAAAAGGCTTTCCCACACCTGCTTCTCCCTTTCCTAAATGCCAGGGGTTTGCCTCAGTTCCACCAAAACAGCCTACTCATCCTCTTCCTTAGAACAAGAAGTGACAGGGTTCCTGAAAGATCTAGGACAGAGTTGGCTGATATGACCCACTTTCAGTTTATTAAGTTACTAACCGGGGCTTCTGATCCTGGAAATTGTTTTGAAATTTGAGGCTTTGGATCAAGAAGGCTGAGCTTGTTATGGAGGTGATGATGGGGTCATTCTCCCAGGGATGTGCGAGGGCCAGCTGTCTCTTTCCTTTGGCAAACCTACTATTAGAGTGAACATAAGGCTTACCCTTTTCTTTTAAAATGAGAAAATGTTGCTGTTGGGGTACAACCAATATAGAAACTTAAAGAATCTAGGAGCCAGTCACATTAAAAGACTCTTCTTGGGTAGGGTGAAACTTACCAGGCGAGGCCTTCCTTATATGATGAAACATCTCCCTCACCTCTCATAACCAATCAATTATTAAATTTTTGACATTTCTACCTCTGAAAAGTCTCTTGCATCTAAGCCCATTTTTGGATAGTCAGTGACATCACCATAGTATAGAACCTCATCGCCACCTACTGGGACTATTGCAACAGCCTTCTAACATCTTCCTACCTCTACTCTCTCCACCCTTCCAATATATTCTTCATACCGCTAATGGAACAATCCTTCATATGTACACTTCTGATCATGTCACTCATCTACTCAAAAATCTTGGCTGGTTTCCAGTTGCCTACCAAGTAAAATTCAAATTATTTTGCCTGGCTTTCAAGATATTATAATCTTATGCTGTTTCCAGCTGCTTTATTTCATAGTATGCCTTGCTCTGGTCTAGTCAAACTGATCTATTCTCTGAATTCCTCCCTTTGCCAATAAGACAAAATAAAATCTTATGCTTCTGTGTTCTTCTTTAGTTATTCTCTGTACTTAGAATGCACTCCCTTTAATGCATTAAAAACCAACTTCAAATCTACCTTTTCCACCACCACCCCACTTCTCCTGATAATGACCCCACATACACTTCAAACAGAATTTTCTTTTGTTACTCTCTAATGCACTTAGCCTACAATGAGTATGTGTTGGTTTCTGATCCCAATATCAGATCCTTGTGAGCAAGCTTTATATTTTATCTGAACTTTGTATGTCATCCATTACCTAGCACAGTATATTCATATCATAAATGTTTGTTGTATTATTTTGAATAACCATTCTCCTGATCTATCAATACCCTGAAACTGTAACCCTAAGCATGATGTTACAGAGGGACTTAAGGATAGTGGAACAGACACAAATTAAAACATTTGTAGTGTTCAATACTTTCCTTCCCCAAAACCACTGAAATACAAACTCCAGGATTTTATACAGGGCAAAACACTTTGAAAAACAAACATTATGCATTAAACTGATATCAAGATATACCTCCTTCATCTCAGTTATGGTATATAGAAGTGGAGTTCCCAGGTCTTTCTCCTCAGAGTCAGTTGAGGATATGAGTCATGAAGATAATGTCCTGAGTCTCAAATTCGATGACATTTCAAACTCTGCAAGGTCACACAAATAAAAGAGCCTGCTAATGTACATTCATTTCATATTACTCAACTCTCTATATATGTTCCTGAATTGGAACTCAGCTAGCTAAATGCTCTTCAAATTCTTTTTGGGGGAGTGGATCTTTGGAAGATCCCCGATCTTTATCTGATCCTAGAAAACTTCTTTCCTTCTATTCCAAGTTACAGGGGAGCCTGAAAGATGTCAATATTACTCTGGAAACCTTCAAGGAGGTTCATTCGCAGAATTCCTTGGAATATATAGGTGGAGAGGGTAATTTTGAGAGTTCTGAAATACTGAAGATGGGTGAGTGAAAAAGAAGACTGACATTCAAGAAGCCTATAATTTCCCATCTTATATTTGTGTAGTTTCTCTTCATAAGTATATTAACATGTGTTTGTCCTTATTGAATGTTATCTTGTATTTTTCTAGGCACTTTGGTCCTTTTCAAGGTAAGTATGGATCCCACCCTTATCCTTCCCAGTATTATCTTTGGCATAAATACTAGGACCAGAGTAAATTGTGCTACATATCTGAGATTGGTTGAAAGTTTTTGGGTGCAGGTTCGTGCTGATGTAGACCAATGCTAATGAAATCAGTCTTGGAAATAGAAAGGAGAAGAGTCTGGAATAGTATTCAGTCAAACCTAATTCCAAAAATCTTAGGCATACTGAGTTGGCATTGAATGGTCCTAAGAATTCAGACCGAGAAATATAGTTTGGTCTGAAACCTGAAATAAACTCTTAGCAAACAGGGGGATACCTAGAATGATCCAGATATCTCCTAAGTTCCCAGGATCATCTAAATAAGATCTGGGCCCTTCAGGGCTACAGCATACTAGGATGACCCATTAGACAGGCTTGGGTAGGAAATAACAGCCTCATACATCTAGTGAGACAAATTCTACTTACCTTTTAACATTCCTTTTGTTATCTAATGCCTCTTGTTATCCTTGAATATGGTGCTACATTCTATTTCATTATCTAAGTCAATAATAGCCAGTTTTGTACCCATGTTATGGTATCATAGTTCAGATGATTTTTTCTCCCTATTTGGGGCTTAATATGATTCTGAGATCACTGAATAAATCAGTTTAACTTTCTATGCTTCAATTCTCTTATTTATTAAATGTGGTAATAACCTTGACCTACACTAGAGCAACTGTGAAGAATTACTTATGAAAGAGGGAGGCAGAAAAGTTGAGTGGCAGGAATACCTGCCTTAGTTCCCCATGGAGCTAGTCACCCACTCTCCCCAAGTCACCATGACTCCATCTGTAAACTGATGATAATACTATCTTCCTCTAAAGATAAGGGAGACAGTATATAGGTGAGAAGTTCTAGGATATTGGGGAGGAGAGGAGGTAAAAGAAATACAAAGTATTTCCAATTGTCATTATTATGACATGTAATCAAAGGAGCATGAAGCTTCAGGTAAAAATACATTTAATTTAGATGATACATGGTTAAATATCAAAGTCACATGAAGAATTCAATCATACCCCCAACAAATGAAAGGCTGAAACTTCCATACTGTTTAGGAAAGGAAACATGGTAAGGAGGGGTGCTAACAAAGGAGGTTTGGCCACAAAAATTTAAAACATTAACCAATTTGGAAAAGTATACTATTTTGCAGATCAGTGAATATTGAAATGAAATGGGGCCAGAAGCTAATTATATGGAAATATTTCTGTTTGCACATTTCACTGGAAGGCAAAGTAGAGATTTCAACCAATATATCTACACAACTGACAAGAATATTAAGTTTTTTCTCATAGTCCCAGCTATGCTACCTTTCTCAGCATGTATTCTGTCCTAGTTCCTGCTAAGGTGAGAAGAGAATCAAACTCATTAATTGTCTGCATTTTAGATATGATAAGAATTTAGTGGATAGTGTTAATTAAACTACAAAACAACTCCTTTTGCTGTGGTGTGCATTCCAAGTTAGAGCAATTAATTCACTCACTTAAACTGATCAAGATTTAATTACCATCACTCTGTGCAATTACTCCATAATTAAAGTAATTTGGTTCATTCCACTTGCTGACAGTGTCATTGAACAGTCATTCACAGTACCAAAAGAAGTGATAATTAACTTAAAGAATAGCTCAAGGCAATTTTGTACATACAAGTTCAATTATTCCTAAATATATGTATAGTAGGATAGAACATGTGCACGTGTGAGTGTGTGTGTATGTGTGTGTGTGTGTGTGTGTGTGTGTATGTGTATAGGAAGGTGGTGCTGAAAATCATACAATATGTCCATAATAACAACAATAATAATACAATCAACCACCACATTTTTGCTGTTTTTCTAAATAAGGGACCCAAAAGCTGGCAGGTATCTTAGCAATTGAAATGATCAGAGCAGTCATTGTTGTGCCACAACCTTGATTTAGTGTGTGGGCAAAACAAACAGAAATTAAAAACATAAATACTTAAGTGTTGGTTAGGGCTAATTATAGAAAAAAGAATTAGTGCCTACTTAGCTGTGGAGGGAGTGTGGTATAAACACACAGGTGCAAGAAGTGGAGAGGATTCCAATAAAACCAATATATTTTAAAATGAAAGAAAATAATTAAAGAACAACTGGTGTATATTGCCTTACAGATATTGTGGTGGTGATAAGGAGCTACTGAATTGTGAATGTGCCTCACAAAGGTAACTTGTTTAGCAGCCTAAAGGGTGGGATTGGAAAGAGAAGAGACAGCAGGGAGAATAGTTCAGAGACTATGATGATAGTCTAGGAGAAGGGTGATGAAGGCCTGAACAAGGATGGCAGCCTTTGTGAGTAGGGAGATGAATCCAATGTGACATATGTGGTGGTAGAATTGTTGGTTCTTGGCTAGTGCTTGGTTATGTGATGTTGAAAGAGGGAAAGATTAAAGATGACTAAAGTTTTGAGCCTGAGTGATTGGAAGAATGGTCATGCCAACCAAAGAAATGACAAAGCTGGATAGAGGGGAAGTTTTGTGGGTAAAGAAGGTAAAGTTTTGTTTAGGACATTTTGAATTTTAGATATCAATTAGACCCAGGTGGAGATATCCCACAGACAGTGGAGCATTTATTTTTGAACTCTTTTTAATTCTGTTAAAAACCAAATAAAGTAGGCATTTCCAGATTCATAGAACAGAATAAGAGGATTGTACATGAAACTACTCATCTCTTGTACAGCTGACTTTTCTTTTAAAATATATTAGGTAAATAACAAATTCAACGTGTAATTTTCAAAGCAATTTTACTTGACTATGATTCTTTTGGTCTTCGTTCTAGTCTTTTCTGTGCGTTTTTAAAATAAAAATTCTTAAATTACCATTTTCCTTTTTCTTTATTTTTTGCCTTCCCTATTCTTATTCCCCCTCTTTATTATACCTCCTGCTCTCTACCCTAAGTGAAAAACTTAATGTCATACAATGCTTATCTATAACCATTTTTCTCCATTAGAGATATTTTTCCTTGAAAGCTTTTTTTCAGTCTATTTAAAAATGGTAGATAAGTAATGATATTAGAATTCATTCAAGTTATATGGCATAAATTCTCAATATATTTTCAATTCCAAGTAATATTTCATCATCTTAACATACACTGTATATTGCTTGCTTTGCATATATTTATACACAAATATGTGCTTAGCACAGTGCCTTAGGCATTTAATAAACATTTATTGAATTGAATGTTTGTTTGCATTTTCACACACACACACAACTCATTAAATCAAGCTCCTTGAGGGACAGGGACCATCTTTTGCCTCTTTTTGTCTCACCAACACTTAGCATAGTTCCCAGCATATAGTATGTGCTTAATAACAGTTTGTTGGTTGATAGACTGATTGATTATACGACTTGTGGTATTTTCTAACCACTGAAATGGATTTATAGTATTATAAAATGGAATAAAATAAAATCAAAACCACCAATTTTCTTTTTTTTTTGTTTTTTGTTAGGCAATGGGGTTAAGTGACTTGCCCAGAGTCACACAGCTAGTAAGTGTTTTATGTGTGAGACCGGATTTAAACTCAGGTCCTCCTGAATCCAGGGCTGGTGTTCTATCCACTGCGCCACTTAGCTGCCCCCACAATTTTCTACAAGCCATCTAACCCTTCTCCTGTTCAATTCTAGACCCATCTGCAATATTTGTCCAAGATACGTATACACTGATGGAGAAATGTTTCCTGTGGCAGGAAGGCCTAGTAGCCACAAATATATAAGTGCAATGGTGCCATTCAATGTAATTCTTTCTGAATGCCAGTCTTGGACCACTGTTTGGCCAATACCACTCTGAAGCATCACTTTTTCTTCATTTTGTCCCTTTCTGATAAACTTCGCTGATACCTCTGACTGCCATTGTCATATACACTGCCCAAACTACTGACCTGAATATTCTTCATCTTTCCTTCCACCCTCCTACCACTCCAACTCAACTTGAAACAAGAAGAGAACTGAATTTTAGTCCTCATTCTGCCATTCATTAAATGTATGACATTATCCACGATTCACGTAGCTGTATGATATCATGGAAAGAGTTCTGTATTTAATGTTAGCAGACCAGAATCTGGTCCTATTACTCACTATTTGTGTGGCTCTGACCAAGACACTTCAACTTTCTGAGGATCAAGTGTTCTCATATATAAAACAACAGCAGCTAAAGGAGGCAAGGGAAGGGAGAGACAGAGAGGGAGAGACAGAGAGACAGAGACAGAGAGACAAAGACACAGAGAACCACTGAAAATACTAATGTTTGTGCCAGCAGCATGGTCTACTAGATAATGTCTTATACTTAGAGTCAGAAAGACTTGGATTTAGATTCTGCTTTTGACATTAATAACTGTATGATTCACCTTGTCTAAGCCTTAGTTTCATCATCTATAAAAAGAGAGAGTTATATCAACATTTATGTGTATTACTAACAAAACCTAGCAAAAATAAATAGAAAGAGAAATTCCATCCAAAATTACTACAGAGTGTATTGAATATTTGTAAGTCTGCCTACCAGGACACAGACAAGAACTATATGAATATAATTAAAAACACTCTTTAAAAAAGTACTGACCTATATAAGTAGAGAAATGTTCTTTCCCTCTTGTAGATCTGGCACATCAGACCTCCATTCTCAAGCTCACCTCTCTCCTAGTATATGTATCTAGTCTACATAATTGTCCCTAATTTATGCACTCTGTGTTTTCTCCTTTGTGGGAATGAACTTCTCTTTTTACCACCTGATTGCTTAAAAAGGCCAGACAGAATTCCTTGTGAACATTCTGAAATCATTAGTTTAAAAAACTGCTAAGCAAGATTTTTCACCGAAGGTGTAAGGGAAGGAGGCTGTCCCCTTCACTTCTTAGTGAGTTGGAGACCCAAGAACCACTGTATTAGATTCAGCTGTCTTGCTCCATCCCACTAAGGTTGGATAATTCCCCCATGTACATGACCAAGCCTTGTCATAAGTCAAAAATGTTTATAATGTTCCTTTAATCTGTTCAAAGCAGTACCTCGACCTTGACCCAAATGCACCAGAATTCTCTGTTTCCACTTGGCTCTCAGAACTTTCCGTTCCTTCTTCTCATCTAGAACAATCAATTTGAGCTAGAAGAGAACTTAGAGGCCATTAAGTCCAATCCCCTCATTTATAGATGAAGAAACTGAGTCACAGAGAGGTTAAGTGCCTTATATACTTAAAGCTAGAAAGTATCTGAGTGGGATCATGAGTAGGCTGAGATAACAAAAATGGAAATAAAATTTAAATTAATTCGCCTTTCTGGTGCCATACTAATCAAACTTCCAAAGAACTACTTTATAGAGCTAGAAAAAAAATAAAAACAAAATCATCATGATGAACAAAAGGTCAAGGATATCAATTTTAAAAAATGGGAAGGAAGTGGGCCTAGTAGTACCAGGTCTCAGACTATACTTCAGAGCAGTAATCATCCCATGGCCTCGAGGCCACATGTGGCCTTCTAGGTCCTCAAGTTCGGCCCTTTGACCGAATCCAAACTTCACATCCCCTTAATAAGAGGATTTGTTCTGTAAAACTTAGACTCAGTCAAAAGGCCTCACCCAAGGACCTAGAAAGCTACATGTGACCTGGAGGCTGCAGATTCCCTACCCCTGATTCAAAATTATTCAGTGTTGGTTAATAAAATTGAGAAGTCGATAATTGAAACTGATAAAGTACACAACATGCAGAAGCAAGCAAACAGTAGCAGAGTGTTCAATAAACCTAAAGGCCCAGTTACTGGGAAGGGCTGTCATTATTAAAAAAAAAAACTGCTGGAAAGCAATCTGGCAAAAATAAGATGTAAACCAACATCTCAAACCACATACCAAGATAAGCTCCAAATGGATACATGACTTAGAGAAAAGAGACCACATAGTAAACAAATCAGAGAAACAAGGAATAAATTACCTTTCAGATCTATGGATAGGGAAAGAATTTGTGGGCCAACAAGGGATATATAGAGGGCTGCTATTTTGATTACGTTATATATACAATTATATATATAATTTTGATTACATAAAAACTAAAAAGGTTGTATACAAACAAAACACTGCACACAATGCAGTTAAAATTAAAAGGGAAACAGTTAACTGGAGAAAAAATCTTTTCAACAAGTTTCTCTGATAAAGGTCTCATTTCAAAAAAAAAAGAAATGTAAATAATTTAGCTGATTCAAATGCATAAGAGCAATTCCTCAATAGATAATTGGTCAAAGGATTTTGATGAACAAGTATTTTTTTCTCTATTCCCAATTTACTTTCTCATTTTAATTTATTTTTCATTTAATAAGTATTTTCTTTCCCCTCTTTTCATCACCAATTTAAAAGAAAAAAAGAACAAAACCTTATTAAGTGGGAAATAATTGAACCAATTATAGTACATAGATGCAATGGAATATTACTATAAGAAATGATGAAAGGAACAATTTCAGAAAAATCTGGGAAGATTTGTATGAACCAAAAGAGAGAAGTGAACAGACCCAGTAAAACAATTTATACAATAACCGTATTGCAAAGACAGTTTTGAAAATGCAGTGACTAATCAAGATTCCAGAGTGCCAATGATGAAGACTACTATTTGTCTCCTGTCAGAGGTGATAAACTCATGATGTAGAATGAGACACACATTTTTGTACATTTGGATATGGCCAATGTGGCTATTCAATTTTCTTCACTGTACAAAATTGTTACAAAGGTATTTTTTTTTTAATTTGAAAGGGGTGAGAAGGAGAAAAGGGTTAGGTCCTTCCCCCTCCCCTGCAATGAAAAGAGAATAGAAGGAAGGCCAGAAGGAATCACAGATAAGCAGGACAACTTTGGAAGTTTCATGTTGAATTTATCATGTATTTTAAAAAAAGCAAACTCTACAATAAAGATTTGTAGATTCAAGTATATCAATCCTCTTCTGTTCCCCTATGTATAAGTAAATGCTCATTTTACTTGGTGTTTGTTAAGCTCAAAATATAAAGAAAATAAAATGGAAAAAAATTAAGTGGAGTAGGGGAAGGATGGACTATATGATCTCCACAGTCCTTTCCTTTCTAAGTATATGATTCCATGACCCTCTGGCCTGGCAGTAACCAAAGAATCAAGGACCAAAGAAACAATACAACCCAGTGCCCGGAGGTGGAAAATCAGATGCAGACCTTGTTACTCACCAGTACAATAAGTCATATGGATTGGTTAAGTCTAAAGGGTTGGTGCTCAAGCAAATGTCAAGTGTTTCCCCATATTGGAAGAGTTTTCCTAAAATAGCACTCTAAGTTGGAGGAAATAAATAGGAAGACAGAGCCCAACAGAAGAAAGAGTTGTTTGACTCTCTAGCAACTCTGAGTTTATTCACTTAAATTGAGTAGTTATAAAGATTTTTCCTTAATTTTTTTTAAGTTTCTCAAAAAGGTATTCAAGAAACTAGTGAGTGGAAAGGAAACCATTGAAATGATTTAATAAATATCCTTTCAAAAGAGTTAAGAATAAATATTTGTGGACATAATTCTTGATGGAATCATAGATATAGAGCTGAAAGTTTAAACAAAATTCACTAACTCTCTATTACCTCCAAGATCAAATATAAAATTCTCTAACATTCAAAGCACTTCATAACCTGCTCCCCCCGCTTCCAGTCTCCTTACACCTTAGATTCTATTCCCCACCCCCATGTACTCTGATCTAGTGACACTGGTATCCTTGCCTTTCCTGTCATAAGACACTCCATCTCCTGACTCTAGGAATTCTCACTGGCTGTCCCTCATGCCTGGAATACTCTCCCTCCTCATCTCTGCCTCCTACCTTCCTTGGCTTCCTTCAGATCCCAAGTAAAATCTCACCTTCTACAGGAAGCCTTTCTGCCTTAATTCTAGTGCCTTCCTTTTGTCAATTACCTTCTATATATTATCCTGTACATATCTTGTTGGCAAATAGTTGTTTGCATATTCTCTCCCCCATTAGATTGTGAGCTCCTCAAGAGCAGGGAGTGTCCTTTATATTTATTTATATCCCCTTTGCTTAGCACAGGGCCTGACACATAGTAGGTGCTTAATAAATACTTATTGACTCTTTGCCTGCCTGAAAGGTATCTCGTTTTAGAGGTCAACTAGTCCAACCTCCCCACTTTTCAGATGAGGAAACTGTGGATCAGAGGTTAAATGTCTTGTCCAAGTGGAGATTGGAGGTCAGTGGCAGAGCTGAGATTCAAACTCAGGTTCTGTGACTCCAATTTCAGTGTTCCTTCCACTGCACGATGCTGTCTCCCTTGATATTAACCTCTTGAATCTAATACCATAAATTCATAAAAACTAATAATATTACTTCCTCCAAAAATGAGATTAAATATTGGCACCCCTTGTAGTCATAATCTGTGACTGATGTCTCTGAAAGGAACGACTACGTAGCGCCACCAGCCGAGTTTACAGAATATGGTAAATTACAAGTGGAATTCTATTCAGCACCTTTCTCCTTCGAGCAACACAGAATGTCTTTAAGGAAATAATTGCTTTCCTCCCCAAACTGTTAGTGTTCTATTTTATCAACTGAACCAATGGTTTATTTTTAATAACAGCACCAGCACAGTCACGCTATTATTTTTTCTTAACTGCATTTAATGAAAATCAGCAGGCACGATGTTCTAAAGTAGATGCATGAGAAGATTTTCACTCCATCTGACATTTTATTTCCAACGACGGAAATTAAATCCAGCCATTGTTAAGCACTTCAGGTTAAGAATTTTTCAACATTCAACATGATATAATCTGGACTAGAATGCCAGTAAGGTTTTAAATGCTCTCTCTTTCACTATACACAGATCTCATCTTAATGTTGACCCAAATTCTCCACAAGCATCAAGGGAAGACAAATTATATAGCTTTAGGTACTTTTATCCAAGAAACAAATATCCAAGATTTTGTTCCCTAAATCCTGCCCCCAAAAACACCCTCTAAAAGGCCAAAATGCTTATAGAATTTAATGTAAAAATTAGATAACCTCCTACATAAACTGCGTAAGTTGAATACCATTTTCAGAAATGTTCTAACATGCTCAGGGAGCTGAGACTACATAAATAGGAGAATGAGTGGATGCTAAATAACAGCAAACAATCAAAGTAAAACCTGGATGGATGGTTTTGCGTTCCACATAGCACTAATATTCAGAGCAAAATCCATTAGAAGGTTGCAGACCATACTAAAAAGAGAGAAATAGAAACAGAAATAGGCTTCACATTCACATGTTCACAACAACATAGTAATGGAGTAACCAACATCACTTGGATGTTATCCGTCAATATCAGCCTACCAGTTTATTTATTAGTATATATTTAATTTTAAACACCAAGTTCTGTAGGGATCTAGGTATATCTTATGAAAATTTGTTTCTCATTAATAAATTTTTAATCTTTTTCTATTAACTAATTAGTTTGAGTTCTCTACCCTAGATGATAAGTATTAATTATCTATCTTATTTTAATTATGTAATCTCTTTTCCCCAATAGTACTTATTTATCTATAAATAAATATTAAAATTAACTAACACATCCAAGTCATTTAACAAATGAGATGACAGCTCACAGTTGGCTCAAATCCTCAATAAAACAGTAGTTCATTTGAGATTTTGATTAAATCTTTTAAGAATCTTTTTGCTCTTTCTCTTTAAAATTAGTCTTCTCTTCAATAATCACAGGAAACATTTCTTCAATGTCTCCTTCATAGATTCATCAAAAAACTGTCTTTATAAAGTTTCTTTATAACACCACAATTAAAATAGTTCCCAAAAGAAAGAAGTTTCTCCCGACCTTCTTCCTATGTCTTCTCCACAAATCCTTCATAGATCTTCAAGGGCCATAGATAAAACACAAAGACCTTCTCCCTGATTCCAAAAGGAGAAATATTTTAGCTTAAGCCATCTTCTCAGCTGTCACTTGAAAATGACCAGCACCTGCTCTTCATGAAATTATCTGCAGGAAGCTTATCACATATTACAATAGTTTTGATAAGGAAGAAATTGCCTATCACCTCTTTGTTTTCTCCAGATTCCTAATAGTTCCACGTAGATCACACATAAAACATGCCTTTTTCCTGGCTCCATAGAGAGAAGCACTTCATAGAAGGTCATCTCCCTCAACTGACACTTCATTTTTTTGGTATTTTTTATTGTTTTATTAAATATTTAAATTACATGTAAAAACAATTGTTAACATTCATTTAAAAAATTTTGAGTTTCAAATTCTCTTCTTCCTTTTCTTCTCTCTCCCCTTATTGAAAAGGCAAGCAATTTTGATACAGGTATATGTGTTCAGTCATGCAAAACATATTTCCAATTAGTCATGCTGTAGAAAGGAAACAAAGACAAAAAAAAGTAAAAAATAATATGCTTTCATATGAATTCAGACTACTTCAGTTTTTTTTCTCTGGAGGTGGATATCATTTTTCATCATAAGTCTTTCAGAATTATCTTGGATCACTATATTACTAAGAATAGCAACTCACAGTCATTTACAATTGATCATTATATAATGCTGTATACAATGTCCTCCTGGTTCTACTCAATTCACTTTGTATCAGTTTGTGTAAGTCTTTCCAGGTTTTTCTGAAGTCATTCTGCTTATCACTTCTTATAGCACAAATAGTATTCCATCACAATCATATACCACAACTTGTTCAGGCATTCCCCAATTGATGAGTATCTCCTCAATTTCCAGTTCTTTACCACTACAAAAAAATCTGCTATAAATGTTCTTGTACATATAGGTCCTTTTCCTTTCTTAAAAAAATTTTATTTGGGAAACAGACCTACACTGTATCAAAGGATATGCACAGTTGGATAGCCCCTTGGGCATAATTCCCAATTGTTCTCCAGAATGGTTGGATCAGTTCACAACTTCACCAATAGTGCATTATTGTCCCAATTTTCCCACATCTCCTCCAATATTTGTCATTTCCTTTTCTGTCATGTTAACCAATATGCTAAGTGGTACCTCAGAATTGTTTTAATTTATGAAAAGGAAATCAATTAGTATTGATTACTTTTATTTTTAGTTTGATTATAAGATTAAACTCCCTTCTTTAGGTAAAGCTAGCCCTAACAGTTAAGAAAGACTAGTATAGAGGGTCTCTTAAGTCTAAGTTACCTATAGATTTAGTGAATAGATAGATTGAGAAGACTTTGTCATTTAGTATCAGATAATTTAAAATGTCATAATAAAATAATCATAAGATTATAAGGTTTTTTAAAAGGCTAGGATTTCCTTTCTAACAGAAATGGAGTTGACCTAGGCTAAATTCCCCTTTCTGGCAGCTGGAGAAAGGTTAACCAGAGGCTAAATTCCTTTTCTAGTCTCAGTGGGTAAGCTCCCCTTTTTTTCTTGAGTAGAGTTTAAGTTGAGTAATGGAATCTTCCAAGGAAGATGTGGGGGATGAAAGAGTGGGGGTGAGGGGGTACTGGTAACTGCTGACCACAAGTCTCTCTTTTCCAGTATACTTTCTGGTTTACAAAAAGTACCATCTACAAGGAAAGAGCTTCTGGGTAGAATGAAGAAAGCCTGGAATAAACCAATTAGTCAGGTGACTTACCTTGTCCAATTGAATTATGTTCAAAACAAGTTTCTGTCATTTTTTTTATTCCTTTTTTCTGTTATAAAAGTCAGCTCTGTAAATCACTCTTGTCTCTGACCTCTGAGAGTCAGGTGTCTTGATATGGTATGTGAATGTTAGCTTTGCAAATTAAATAATAGATGGCTTGGTAACTTTGTCCTCAGTTTCTTTTTTATTTCAGATAAGTAATTTTAACATTTGCATTTCTCTAATCAGTTGCAAGCATTTTTTCATATGACTATAGATAGCTTTGATTTCTTCATCTGAAAACTGCCTGTTCATATCATTTGACCAATTATCAACCGGTAATTGACTCATATTCTTATAAATTTGATTCAGTTCTCTATATATTTGAGAAATGAGATATTTATCGAGAAACTTGCTGTAAAAATTTCTCCCTAGTTTTCTGCTTCCTTTTTAATCTTTGCTGCATTGGTTTTGTTTGTGCAAACCCTTTTTAATTTACTGTAATCTAAATTATTAATTTTATATTTCACAATGCTCTCTATCTCTTGTTTGGTCATAAATTCTTCCCTTATCCATAGATCTACCAGGCAAACTACTCCACACTCCCTTAATTTGTTTATGGTATTACCCTGTGTGTCTAAACTCAATGGACACTTTAAAAACTGCCAACACAAAGTGCTTTTCTCAACACCTCATTTACTGCTATACTCTTAGAGAAATGTTAATAATCTGTATAACCTACATGAGATAAACATTAAAAGCAGAATTGACATATGCATCTACACATGGCTTTGAAACTTTAATATGGATGAATTATGATAGTAATGAATACTGTTAAGTGACTTGCCTAAGGCCACATAGAGATTCATAGAATTTAGAGCTGGAAAATCCCTTAGAGATCATCTAGTTTGTTGACCTCCCCTCCCCCCCCCATTTTGCCTATAAAGAAACTGAGGGCTAAAGAGGATAAATAATTTTACCTAAGTCACAGATAGATAATAAATAGCAGAGCTGGGAGACTTGAACCTTAAGTCTTCATACGCCAGAACCAGTCCTCTATATGAGTGTGTCCCCCTCATACATAAATATGCACTGGGTACTTCATTCTAGTTCACTGCTCCCTACTCAGGGAATTAATGAGATTTTTCAATATCAGTAAATAGGAGAATTTTATACTGGAAAAAAAAAGGGAAAAATCAAGTCAAAAGAATTTTTTCTAGTCTAGTATGGGGCAACTAGGTGGTGCAGTGGATAGAGCACCCGGCCTAGAGTCAGAAAGACTTGAGTTCAAATCCAGCCTCAGATGCTTACTAGCTGTGTGACCTTGGGCAAGTCACTTAACCCTGTTAAGTTAGCCAACTTAAGTTGTCAACTAGCCCCGTGAAAGAATGATAGAATATGGAGGAGAACAAACATCAGAAGTTCCAGATTTTTCTTCCCGAATTCAGAAGGACCAGTTTCTAGATAAAAAAAATCAGGTCCATGTGGTGAGTGATGCTAAATCTTTACATTTCATAGGAAGTCAACACATAGAGCTATGAGCAAAAAGCGGCACCAGGATCATTGGGACCACAGTGTAGACAATGGCACTTCTGTTCCAGTCACCAATCGTCATCACAGGTCACAGTCATCTATAGTAAAGTACTTATGTGGCCATTGCCCTTTTACATGCAGCCTTGTTATTGTTGTTCAATTGTATCTGACTCTTTGTGATTCTGTGCAGGGTTTTCTTGGCAAAGATACTGGAATGGTTTGCCATTTTCTTCTCCAGCTCATTTGACAGATGAGGAACCTGGGGCAAACAGGGTTAAGTGACTTACCCAGGGTCACACAGCTAGTAAGTGTCTGAGACTGGATTTGAACTCAGGTCTTCTTGACTCTAGGACAGGCACTCTATATACTTAGTTTTTGCCTGGACCTCCCTTTGGAAGGCGAATGGGGGAAGGAAATACCAAATCTTTGCTCCTTTAGAAGCCTCTAATGAGAAACTATCCCCTTCTTTCATGGAAGCTGGATAGTTTCACTTCCCCCTGTCCTTGGAAAGTAAGTCATCTTCCAACAATTTTACCCTTTGGTCGTCCAGTGGCTCCATGGGAAGAAGGCGTCTGTTGACCACTAGGTTTTCTGCTGGCAACAATGTCGACAGACCTTAATAGTTCTAGATTTTAGTGAACAAAAGGATGTGATAAGCCTGCCTAGACTGTTGCCTATGCCAGTGACCACCCTGCTGGGGTCTGGCACCACTGCCTACTCTGTTACTGTTGGGGCCTATAATGTTACCCACTCTAGTGCCACTGGGACCACATGCTGCTGCCTACGCTGCTCCTGCCAGCAACCAAAATGCTGCTCAGTGCCACTGAGGCTGCTTCTCCGCTGCTGCTGGGACCCGCTCTGCTTCTGATTACTGCTAGGACCTGTGATGCTGTGGAACGTCACCGGGGTCTGAATACTGAATTCGGTGACTAGACCTGGTGATGCCCTGGTATGTCAAGACTCACCGCTGGAGCTCATAGGAGCACCCATCTCAGGATTGCTATTCACTCACCTGTGCTCAGAGAAAAAGATCCAAAGCAGAAGAGGTGGCCAGGGACATCCCCAGGCTAATGCATGTGCTCTAGCTGCCATGTGCAAAAACTACCCATTCTGCTGGGGTTGGGGAGGATACCTGAGGCAACTAAGCTGCATTTGGCACATTTACCCCCATCTCCAATTGTGGAAAGTTCTCTAGAGACATAAGCTCTGTTCTTTCAAGTGAATCTCCCAGAGCCTTGCATTGAATACTATCAGTGATTCTAATCCATTCAGAGATAATTCTTAAACCATCTCCAGATCCTAGTCTTTAGTAAGGACTGGGACTTCTTACAGTTGGTAGGACTGGAGATCACTGTCACTCCCACCTACTAAACTTATGCAAATTCAACAAATGACAGCTTGTAATATTTATCATCTTTAGGATATGGTCATTGAAGACTCAGAGCATGGAGCACATTCACATCTGTCTTAAGTACTTGAATGCCTACAGATAGTTTACTTTCTAATGCTTCCCAGGTAAAGGGATGGGAGGGGACAGGAACAGAGGAGGAGATATCTCACAGTATGTGGCCATCAAAAGTACCACCAGAAGCATAGCCGGAACTGCAGAAACCACGTATATAAGGACTTGCAAATTAGAACCTCAGGTCACCTTCTATTTCCCTTTCCTCACATTTCAATCTAATGCTGCCAACTAATGCCAAATATATGTCAAGATAAATCAGGCCTATATGGAGGGTCAGGTTCAAGACTAGAACGAGATGAGTAAACCATCTGACAATGAACAAAAAGAGGTTTACTTGGCTTATGGTAAGGAAGGATATTCAGCCAGGATACAGCATGGATCCAGTTGAACACAGGTCAGAAATGTAAGGAGGCAGTGACTCCTAAACTGCCTTTTGTACCTAGACCACCAGGAAGCTAAATTAATCCCTTAAACCTCAGTCTTCTGTATCAATTTAAATTTTAATGATGGTTTTACTACCTTTAAGGGTGAAAAAAAATACTAGACTAGCCTATGTTGGTAGATATTGCCCCTATAACATACTTCATTAGCAAAATATCAGAAGCAGCACAGTTTTTTGTTATGAGTTGTTTCAGTTGTGTCCAATTCTTCATGACCCCACTTGGGGTTTTCTTGGCAAAGACACTGGGATGCTATTTATTGCCCGTGTGTATAATATTTAAATACAATGCAACAAATATTTATTACCTATGCTTATATAGGTAATTTTCATTTAAAAATGAAAATGTTCATTTATTACATGTATGAATATAGGTAATAAATATTACCTGAAAGAAGCTAGTGAACTACCTTCTTTCAAGGCTCAGCTCATGTTCCACATCCTACCAAAAACCTTTCATGATATCTTTCATTGAAAGTCCTCCCTCTCCCCACTCTAGTTGCCCTGAATATATGTATCTATTTACATTCTGTCTTCTAGTAATATTGTAAGTTCCTCAATTATAGCTACTGACTTTTTGTGTGTATTTCCTAACTTAATTATTGCTTGTCATATTGGATGGGGCTAATATCTCTGTACCTCCATTTCCTCATCTGTACTAGTTGTGTGTACCTGGGCAAGATATTTAACCTCTGTTTGTCTTAATCCACTGGAGAAGGAAATGGCAAACCAAGCCAGTATGTTTGTTAAGAAAACCCCACAAACAATATTGGCATGCTATCATTCACAGAATCACAAAGAATCAGACATGACTGAAAAACAAAATAAGGGTAGTCATTAGATAATTTTTCAAGGTATATTCCAGCTCTAAATTTTATAATTCTTTCTAAAGAAAACCCAGACAAACTATAGATGGAAGATGATTTTTACCTATAATTCCTTAATGCTTGTTATGTTCAGAACCTGTTAATGCCATACTCTCTTCTCTCTTTACTGCTAAAATCAGTAAGTGAGGTTTTAAGGACATTAGGACTTGAACAACAGATATTGTCAGTGGAGGAGCTGAGATTGAACTAGAGTCACTGCTGCTAGAAAATTTGTCTCTCCCTCACTGGTAGGTGATCTATACGGGCTGCCACAGCACTCCTCTGGGAAAGAAACAAAACACCTGTGATAGGTAGATGTTTTGTTTTGTTTTTTGCTTTTTTTTGGTGAGGCAATCAGGGTTAAGTGACTTGCCCAAGGTCACACAGCTAGTAACTATCAAGTGTCTGAGGCTGGATTTAAACTCAGGTCCTCCTGACTTCAAGGCCAGAGCTCTATCCACTGCGTCACCTAGCTGCCCCTGTGATAGGTAGATAGATAGATGGATAGATAGATAGATAATACAGATTTTTTAAAAACTATTGTACATTACAATCATTCCCAGCTATCACTACTAGTCATCCCTTGTAAAATTGAAAAAAAAATACATTTAAACAAAACCAACCAAAACAATGACCATCAGACCATGTCTTATAGTGAATGCTGCGTTCTGCACCCAGATTCTTCCCCTTTCCCACATCTCTGTATCAAAGTGGAAAGGATGATGCCTCATCTCTTCTTCAAAACCAAAATCAGCATTCCACTTTATTTTAATGTTCTTTAACTTATGTTAGAGACATGGAGATGGGCCTGTAGCCAGGAAGACCTGAGTTCAAATTCAATCTCAAAAATGTGCTGTGTGGGCCCGGAGCAAGTCAACCTCTTCCTGCCTCAGTTTTCTCAACTGTAAAATCAGGGTAATAATAGTACCTATCTCCTAAGGTTGTTGTGAGAGTCAAAGGAGATCATATTTGTAAAGTGCTTAGTAGGTACTTCATAAATGCTTATTTACTTTATTACATATGTTAATGTAGTCATCATGCATACTGTTCTAGTCTTACTATACATCAGTTCAAGGGGCAGAGCCAAGATGGCAGAGTAAAAGCAGTGACTTGCTTGAGCTCTCCCCCAAACTCCTCCAAATACCTATAAAAGATGGCTCAATGGTTCAAAAGGTATGGCGGGGAGAGGAGCACAGTTTGGCGTGGACACGCAGGCCACAGCGAACCTGGAGCAGGCCTCAGAGGACTGAATTGCAGGCAGCTGTGGAGGTTTCCAGTCTTCTCAACCCATGAACACCAAAGACAATTTGGAAGGTCAGTGGGAAAAGTCTGTGACTGCGGTGAGAGAGAGAAGCTAGGTCTCAGCCGCAAATCCCAAGTGCGGGCCGGGGCAGCAGCTGCCTCCTGAGCTTCCAGCCCACAAAGTGAGGGGGAATTAAGTGGCTGATCAGAGGGGGATTGCCAGGATCTCTCTTCTGGTGCAGGATTCTTTTGCTTTGGCCGTGCTTGGATCTGGGTCACAGTTCTGGGTGGCAGTCCTGGGGCGAGGAGGAGTGCTGGTGTGGTGGAACTTGTAGTGGCTGTGGAGAGGAAACCCTCCTCACAGATCCAAGACAGAAAAGAGTGTTTATAGACCAGAGCACAGGCCAAGAAAGGAGTAAACACCTCACCCTTGATCATAGCACCTTGGAAGAACTGAAAATTTATAGGTCCCTAGAAGTATCTATGAAAATAGCTGCACAAAACCCCTGAAGCTTGGGACAGTACATTCTCCATACTGGAAACAGACTCCCACCTTAACAAAGAGTTTGTAACTCAAGTAATTGGCCGAGATCATGAGCAAGCAGCACAAAAAGAGTCAGACCGTATTATCTTACTTTGGTGACAAAGAAGATTAAAGCATGCAACCAGAAGAAGGCAACGAAGCCAAAGTTCCTACATCCAAAGCCTCCAAGAAATATATGAATTGGTCCCAGGCCATGGAAGAGCTCAAAAAGAATTTTGAGGAGCAAGTAAGAGAAGTAGAGGAAAAACTGAGAGTGATGGTAAAGGAGACCCAAAAAAATACTGAAGAAAATAACACCTTAAAAAATAGCCTAACCCAAATGGCAAAAGAGGTCCAAAAAGCCAATGAGGAGAAGAATGCCCTAAAAAGCAAAATTGGCCAAATGGAAAAGGAAGTCCAAAAGATTACTGAAGAAAATACTTCCTTAAAAACTACTATACATCAGTTCATGCATCTTCCCATATTTCTCTGAATTGCTTATGGTCATTGCTCCTTACTGTATTTGTTGTTGTTCAATCATTTCAGTCATGTCTGACTCTTCATGACCTCATTTGGGGTTTTCTTGGGGAAGATGCTGGAGTGGTTTGCCATTTGCTTCTCCAGCTCATTTTACAGATGAGGAAACTGAGGCAAACAAGGTTAAGTGACTTGCCCAGACTCACACAGCTAGTAGGTGTCTGAGGCTGGATTTCAACTCAAGTCTTCTTGATTCCAGCCCAGGCAGTCTATCCACTACACCACCTAGCGGTCCATTCCTTATTGCATAATTATATTCTGTTATATTCATAAGCAGCAATTTGTTTAGTCACTGCTCAGTTGATAAGCTCCCACTTTGTTTCCGGGTTTTTGCTACAACAAAAAATATTGCTATAAATATTTTGTTGTATTTGGAGTCTTCTATTCTGTCTTTGACCTCCTTGGAGTACCAGCTATATCTACACCCAATCTGGTCATAAAATCTATGATTTCTTTTCTAGGAATCCTGGTTTGAGACTCTTTCCTACCAGCAGTCCTTCTAATAAATAAATGAAATAAATAAATTTATTTCTTCTAAGAAATAAATTAATTAATTATCCCTTCACAAATAAATCCAAGGGAGTTGTCCCAAAACACAGAGAAGTTAAATGACTTAACCAGGGTCACACAGCTGGTAAACATGAGACATAGGATTTAAACCTAGGTCTTCCTAATTCTAATCTGTTCTATCCCTAATTCTAATCTAGAATATCGAATCATAGGCACTGTACTGAGTTTACTTTCAGAATCAAAAGATAGGTTAAATCAAGTCGTGGCAGGATGTTGACACTTCCTAAAGGAAAATAAAATGAGATGCGGAATGCATTTTTTTAAAAGCTCAACTGGTTAATGCTTTCAAATGAGTTTTATTCTTGTCACATAAATAAGAATTGGGTAAATGAAACTGTTTCAAACTGAGTTAAGCAATCACCTGAGTCAGTCCAATGAACTAGCCTTAATAGCAAGGAAAATACTTCAGCCACCTTGTATTTGGGAAGCAAAATTGTTATCGCAATAAATTGTATTTCCACTGGACAAACATGATTATTTTTTTCCTATTTACTTTTGACCTGTTCCAGCATGTAGCATCCTTAATTGTAAAATGCCTTACTGTTTTTGAATTTAACGTGGAAAATGCATTCCCTTTTATTTTCTACTATGACAATGAAAATAAACGGCTATAGCCTGAGAAATAGTGGCCCCCAACAAGTAACTGTCATAAAAGCACAGAATTTAGAGTTGGAAGGGGATCTTAAAGATTTCATTTTATAGGCAAGGCAATTTTGTTCCAGATAGGTGAGGTGATTTTCTCAAGGTCACACCCTTAGTTAGTAATAGTGACTGGATTCCAACCCGGGTCTCCTGATGCCAAAGCACATACTCTTTTCACTACAGCGTGCTAATTTTTAGATCAATAATGTAAAGGAAACTCAATCTTTATCATTAAGAGCAGCTTTTTTATTTCTAAGAATCTAATAAAAATTACAAGAGAAATACATACATCTTAACTAATCTGTGCTTTGATTGGCCTTACATATGTTTGTCTCTTCCCAAATTTGGCAAGCTTTCTCAAGTTACTATTTTGTTGTTGGATTCCGGAGTTTCTCTTTTTATAATCACCTAACCATTTCAATATATTCTTTATACATAACCTAGGGTGGGCTCTGAAAGCACTTGATTGTGTGAAATGTTTTTTTCTTATTGGATGGTTGTGTACTTCCCTTGTGTTAATCCCTTGTTAATGGACACTTTCTTTGAGCCAGCTGAGACCTGAGTTATGTTGTATTTGTGATTCTAAGAGATTTTATTACTTGGATATCTTAGTTTTCATTATTTTGAGATTTGGGGATTTTGTCTGTTTCACTGATATTGATTCTCTCTGTAAGAGATGGATGCCACCCCTCCACTCTCCACATACCCACTGTTTGTGTTTGTGTTTGATCTACAAACAGTAGGAGGGAATTCTCTGTCAGCAAATATTTTAGTTCTCTACTTCAACTGGGAAACCCATAGTAAGTACCATTAACTGCTTTCTCAACTGAAAAACAGATGAATGTAGTTTTAAATTCCAGATGGGAATTTTTGACATTTAAGTCTCCATAGGTCATTTATTACCTTGGGTCAGTAACTTTACATGGAAACACAACATTTGTGATTCAGAGAAGCTACAAATTATTTCTGGAAACATTTAAAGAGATATAGCTTAATAAGTAGATTTCTCATACCCCCTTGTAATAAAACATCAGAAGACACTTGGAACCACAGAAAACACAAACTTTAAATGACCCAAAGTTCAAGATGCATGTTCTCCTCATCTCTTATCATCACATACCTATTTGAAATTAACACCATTAAGATCACTCCTTTTTAGAGAATGAATGGAATTGGGGCACAGGGGGTTGGGGGGAGAGGAATAACTCTTCAATGCTTTGCTGGATCTGTGATTTCATTGAAGCGGCTCACTCTTTCGCAGGAACCCATGGAAACCCATCCATGACTCATACAGTGTGATTCATCTATACCTCCCATAGGAATCCACCCAATTTGCTGCAGGCCAACTTCAAGATCTCCTGATATTAGATGAATAACCGATAGAGCATGGAGTTCTCCATTGGTTATCCCTTGCCTTGTGTTAGCCAACCTCCATTTCTAGTCATTCACCTCTCCACTGATATTCTTCTTCCATGTCAGTTCTTTATCAGTAATATTCAGGAACCTGTTCATGGACGCTATTATGACTTTTAAAAAATGATCAAGAAGACATCAATAACTACTGATTTACATACCTAATTTCTCATCTCTACAAAATATATATAAGAAGGATTTATTTTCATGTTGAGGACAACTCTGATGAAAATATGAAAAAAGAACAGGTGAGCTTTTACAAATAATATTCTACAGCAGTCCACATCTTTACAGCTACATAATGGACTGAAAGATGTGGGAAATACAAGATTCTTCTATGTTTATTCTTTATCGATTACTCCCCAAACATATGATTCAATAGAGTAAGTACTACCTCCAATCTTCTCCTCCAATAAAGTATTCCCCATGCATATGCTCAGTTGATATAAGGTTCCTTGATTGTTCTTACCATACACACACACACACACACACACACACACACACACATACACCCCCTAAGTCAAGTGAGATATCCTTGTCAAAGGTGTTTCTTCACAGAGTTCAAGGAAAAAAGTGATTCCCCATGAGTGATCATAGCTTTGGAACTGGAAGGGAGTTTTGTTGTTATTCAGTTGCTTCAGTTGTATCCTGTTTTTCTTGACCCCATTTGGGGTTTTCTTGCAAAGATTCTGGAACGGCTTGCATTTTCCTTTTCCAACTCAGTTTACAGATGAGAAACTAAGGAAACAAGGTTAAGTGACAGGTAACATCAGAGGCTAGATTTGAACTCAGGAAGATAAGTATTCCTGACTCCAGGCTATCCACTGTGGCACCTAGCTGCCCCATTGGAAGAGGTAGAACAGAAAATATCAAGAGTAGGAGAGTATGGAAATTATTAAGGGGGCTATACATATCAAGTAAATTTACAGATTATTTCTCAATCCCAAAGTAATAACTCTTACAAGGACAAACCCATATAATAGAAAAACGCCGCCAAGCTCATAAATATGTAATATAAACCAAAGAGCATTTGCATTATGTTCTGACAGTGCAAGTATTTGGGGCATAGTAAATAGTAGAAAGTTAGTTTTATGGTGATATGTGGAGGAGAAGGCTGGCATTATTGAATGCAATATTCACTGGTTTCATTTCATTAAATTTTTGCATCACTGCAAATTACTTAATCCTATTTGCCAACACATTTGCCACAGTGTCTCATTTTCACCTTCAGGAATTTAATACCTTTTGAACCATAGAGCCAAGAAATCTAAACTAATTTAATAAGTTTGTTAAGATTTGGGAAATCTAAACTGCTACTTACATCTTCAGTTGGAAAGGGCTAGCAATATGTTATTATCTGAGAAAAAAAATTGGTCATAGAATACTCTTCCAGTGTTCTTGCATTTTTTAAAAAAACTCTTAGTTTTAATTAAGTTTAAATTATCTTCAGTGGTCATTGATCAGTATTCTCACCAAACTTAGCTTTTATTATATGTTTCTCTCTCTAAGGAAATAATTAAAAAACAATTTTTTGAAATAATTTCTATTACTTCTTTCCCAACCAGAAATAAGGAACAAAGTGGCCTTTAAGAAAGTTCCTTTCTTCAGCTCCATTTTTATCATTCAACATTTGAAGAGCAGCTAGGTAGCACAGTGAATAGAGTGTTGGGCCTGAAGTCAGGGAGACCTGAGTTCAAATCTGACCTCAGACACTTGCTAGCTGTGATCCTGGGCAAGTCACTCAGCCATATTTGCCTCAATTATCTCATCTGTAAAATGAGCTGAAGAAGGAAATGGCAAACCACTCTAGTATCTTTGCCAAGAAAACCTCAGATGTGATTATGAAGAGTTGTACACAACTGAAACAACTAAACAACACATTTGAAGAACTGCTAACTCTTTCTCCATTTTAACTCTTTGTAAAAGTTAAATGGAACCTCTTATTCATAAGCAGTTAAATAAACCGCAGTCAATGTTTTCATGAGTTATGCAAGAACTTTTAACACAAGGTAACACCAACGGACCTGGTGAAGTAGCAACTAGCAGGAAGGACTTCAGGAGTTTGAAGAAGAAGAGGTACTCCTAGTAGCTTTACTTGAGCAGTAGGTAGGGGAGTCAGGGCAAGAAAGAATCTAAAATACCCATCATCGTTGCCAGCATCAGGTGGATGCCTTCTGCCATCTAGGGCTTTGTTCATGTATTACCAGCAAGTCAATGCCCTGACATTGGCAGCCGTTATATGTTCAGGGAAATGTTCTCTAGATAACTATGATGAAGACATTTTCTTGTCCTTCAAAGAAGAGCTCTCCTCCACACACAACAACAAAAACCCTTCACATTTCAATAACAGCTATCCTCACAAATTTATTCAACGAATAAATTGAGACGTCTTTGCATCACCTCGCTTTCCACTACTTAATAATAAGATATGATTCTTATCTTAGGACCTTTACAGAGAAAAGACAGTCTGAGCAACCTTTTGTGGTACAAAGACCTGGTCTCTATACTCCTGGAACATCTTGCTGTCATGGGGATTGTACTGGTGTATACTTCATGGAGTACACATGGGTTCAGTGCAGATGGACTTAAGCTTTGAGATGTTGAAGAAACTGTGGTGTTTAAAAAGTTTAAAAGACATAATTTCTGAGTTATAAGTCATTTTATTAATAATGCCAGTATTTTAATAAAAAGAGGTCGGTGGCACCTTCAAATGCCAAAGATAATCATGGCAGTGGGCTCACAGCTTGTATGCCCTTGGAAAAGGAATGTTCCTGAGGGTGGCAATCAAGTCTGATTGGTTAACAATTAATAAGAGAATGAATATTACAATGAGGGGTTGGACCTCTTCTAATGAACTTTGATTATGTGATTCACTTCTAAGTTACTCCCAGCCTTAGGCAATCTATTCAAAGAATTTATCCCCACCCAAACCTGAGTAGAACACAATGGCTTCCCCACCTGGGTGGGGTCTGAACAAGATTGTTAAGAAAGTTAATACAATCTCATTATCAGTAATGTCCTTCAAGACACTGAACTTTTGAAATGAGGACTTTAGAAAAAGGGATCTCCCCAAGTTCTTGGTTATTGATAATCATTTCTCTCACAATGTCTTTACTGGTCTCCTGGTTCCTGTGACAGCAGCAAGGAAGGTCTAAATCAAAGAGGATTGATCACTGAGTCAATAAGGGCTATTCACTAAATAGACCTTAAAAGGGATGATTCTGCCTTCTTGTACTTTCAGTTCTCATTTGATAAGCATGCCAGGGTCTCTTTAAATTTCTTTTAAATTTTCTTTGGAGTAAGGGAGAGAATCCTTTCTTCTCAAGTATCTGTAGAGGCTATTGACACATTGCAATTGGAGGACATATGCTGATCTAGATTAGCCTGAGATAGGACCTCAAGTCTCTGGCTTGCCTCTTCTGCTTTATCTTTCTTTCCCTGAGTGAAGGTGACTGAACAGTGATCATGAGAATTTTTTTTGGAGGGGAGAGTATGAGTTAATGTGAGTTTAGTAGTCTCTGAGCTCCTCAGTCAAAGTGTTAGCAGGAAGAATTTTCTGTAACTGAATCCTTCTCAGAGAAGACTACCAGCAGGAAGATGAGTCCAAGTCATTTCAATGACTTGTCAGAACATATGAACCTTGAGGGATTTGCTCTGAAAGTGCAAGGGGCCAGGGTGAAAGTGAATGGCTGTCCAGCAATTTCACATGTTTTAAATATCAACCTCTTGGGTAACTATTCTAGAAATTATGGCTTATTGTATCATGTTTTAAGTCTTTGTCAATGAATACTTATGAGTCTTTTGTGTCTTAAGTATAGCAAAGTAAAAAGCTGTCTAACAACTGGTCTTCCATGTACTTCCATGCTTTTCTAGAAGAGACCCTATGATCCATTTTGGGGAGATCCTTAACATGAGCCAAGTATAAGCTTTAAATGATTTTCTTTGGGGGAATCTGGAGGTAGTGATACAAAGAACCAGAGAGAAAGAAAAATAAAAAAGAAACCTGACCCCTTTCTTGACAGTCCAAGCTTCCATAGAACTGAGCCTTGTGAGTCTAGAAGCTAGGGCATCTTTGTAGGGTGGGATACCCAAGACCTCTAAACCCAGGGATTCTACTGTTACACTAATAAATGAAAAACAGGATTTTTCCAAAGCTTATTGAATTTGTTCTTTGACACAAAAAGGTTACTAGTGATAAAAAGAAAGCTGATTATGGTGTCTCTCTTATAATGTCAGAGTTAAATCTCAGAAAGAGAAGAAACACCACATTAGGTCTAATTGGTGGCCCATCCATTCCAGTATGCATCTAATTCCATCCAGCATATATTTATTAACCACCTCTTATGGCCTGCCTTAATTGGCTGTTTTCATTCAGTTTGGTTGTCCGACTTGTTTACTAAAGCTATAGAAGTTCTGATACTTTTATGCCTTTTGATGTTAAATCAGTTCTTTTAAATCAGTTTCTATTTGTTTCTCTGAAAAATGCTAACAATATTGGCCTAAACGCAGGGGCAAGGAACCCCTGCCACAAATCCTTAAAAAGGATTTGTTCTGTGAAGTTTGGATAGTGTCAAAGAGCTACGCTTGAGGACCTGGAAGGCCACATGTGGCCTCAAGGCTGTAGGTTCTCCACTCCTGGGCCCTAGAGTATCATAAGAGTTATAGGTTAATAGTGGTTAGAAGGCCTGCCCTGGAGTCAGAAAGACTTAGTTTCAATACCAGTCTCTGACAGGTGTATAATCCTGACCAAGTCATGTTACCTCTTGGTGACCAGGAAACTCTCTTACAGTATATATTAAGGACGATCTGGCTATCTGTATTAGTTGAATGAGTTCTTTACACCAATGAAATCTCAGGTTGAGATTATACACACATACACACACACACACACACACACATACACATATACATACACACACATATATAGAGAATATTTACACACGTATATACATATACGTGCATACACATATATACATATACATATACATACACATGTGTGTGTGTGTGTGCAAATCACTGTGCTAAGGCCTAGTTGGGAATAAAAAAAATGGTAAAACTTAATTCCTGCCTTCAATGAGCTTATATTAAGTGTATGACAGTGGCATTGAGAAACCTTTATAGGAATGCGTAATAAAAACTTAAAATAGCATTGTCCTCATGGATCTATCATCTATGAAGTTATGTAAACCCTTTTTGGACCTGTTTTTTTAGGGAGGAGCCAAATTCTCCCAGAGGCCTACAATAAGCTTTCAGTGAAAGCTGAATACTCTTACAAGTCACTGAGATGTATCAATTACCACTTTGTTGCACTCAAGTCTACCAAGAAAAACCAAACCTGATGACAACACAAATAAGGCATAAGCTAAAATCAATTTTCTGAAGTGGTGAACCATTTGACTATTCGGAATTCTTCCTTATCCCCTCAGCAGGTCCCCAGAAGAGGAAAACATTCTGATATTTTGATGCTCAATAATAAAAATTGCATCCATCAAAATGACCTTCTGGTCCCCAGCAATGGTTTGGCATTAATCCTATTATTTCATGATTTTTTATCAAGGCAGCACAGCTGCCATTTCATCGTACACTAAGTGAATTGAAGCTCTCAGCTGGTGTACATCACACTTTTAGATGTGTGAAACATTGATATCCACAACATAAATCACCACTCCTTTTCCTCCTGAGACCATGCACTCGATTCTGTATCTACATTAGAGCTGTCAGGAACATATCAGCACAGTGTCAGGAAAATAATCCAACACCATCTCACAGACACAAGATATGATGCTTTTAAAAAACATATAGACATGTTACACTTCCTGAAAACCGGTACATAATAGACGTAATAAATTGGCTGGTCCCTAAGAATGGGCTTGTCAGAAAACTAGAAATTTAACACAATCATCAGTGTTGTTGACATTTCTTTAAGCAGATTATTAATACATAAGACATTGTTTTCCTGAATAGACACTCTTGGGATAGGTCAGCAGGACCTGAGGGCCCCTTCTATCAGAAGGGAAGAGAAAAATCCCACTCTGATCTCGAGTGGCCTCAGGTGTTGGAACAAAAACCAACATGCGGACTGCAGATTTCTCCCACTAGAAGGACAAAAAAATTGGGCAAACAACAAGGACAAAAGGTACTTTTGTTCATTAAAACTTGTGATTCTTAACATTTAGGAACTGGTATAAAATATGGTGTTAACTGTCTTGAAAGTTGGGCCTTTTTTATTCCATTTCCAAACATGAAGGAAGGTAGATAAGCACAATAGTCCTTTTATTGAAGTTGTTCCCTTTTGGATAAAAAGTTCATTATGAATGATCTCTTTGTGGTAACCAATAGATTTCCCAAATCCACTTTTTTGAACTCTCACTGTACCTATGTACCTTGGTCCAAGTTCCTGATGCACCTTTGAGAATTAGAGGGTTTTTGAAGCACCATGTCTTCCTTCCAAGTTATGTGTTCTTTTTACAAGCGAGTGCTAGTTTGGATTCATTTAAAAACATCCCACAATCCAACAGAGAATTGCTGCGCCTCATTTGTCCTTCCCAAGGCTCTGTGGTTTTCAAATGTCTATTAAATCTTATGCAACAATCAATTCAAATACACAAGTTTGGCTATTCAAATTACTTTTCCAAAAGTACTTTAAAATGCATTAAATTATTAATTGCCTGCTGGTACTTTAATCAAATGGGAAAATTGACATGGCCAGAGGCATGTATTTTTGTGGAAAGAAAATTTATTTAAGAAGAAACAGCAGCTCTTACTGCTTAATTTAAACTGAGAAAACTGTGGAAAATCAACTGCTCTGGAAAATTAATAAAACATTTCCAGCTGCAAACAGTGACTAATTGTACAAGATGAAGACTGCCCAGAATTAATAACTTGCAGTCTTCTGTGTGAAGAACCCCCTACTAGTTCAATTTACTGGGAGATTAAATTACTTCTAAGTTTGCCATATTAAAACAAAACATGAATAAAATGTCAGTGAAAGCACATCTATTATTTACTGTCTGTGATACGGATATAATTATTTCCAAACAACTACAATGTGACGTGACCGGTAATATTGAAATTATTTTCTGGTAAGTGAATCTACCTTGATTTTTTTTGCATACACACCCACCTTCCCCACTTGCAAAAGAAATCTTTTTTTAAAAAATGTCCCAAAAGAAATTCCTCAGATGATACTTTCCAGCCACCTTGGGCAATTTCCTGTCTTTTGAAACATGCTTAGCAGTCATATCTAGCACTCTCCTCATTGCATCAGAGATAACTTTTGGGAAGCCTTCTCAGCAGAGAAGCTTGGCAGCTTATTGGCCTGGACCAAAATGAAAAAGAAGTCTTCACCATGGCATAGAGGAAACCCAAAGCTTGAAAGTTTCTCCCACCCATGGTATGATCCTGGGTACAAGGCTCTTAATTAAATAGATTCCTTTTGTAGCTTGGAGAGAACCATAGAAGTAACTGGTAGGTTAACTTCAACTTCCTTGAGAGAAAACAAAGTATATAAATATGAAGAGTACCAGAAGTACTTATTCTTTGTAGGTTGGTTAACCCAAAGCATCTATTTGTAGACTGTGTTGACTAACAGACAGGTATTAAGTCCTTTTTTTTTTTTCCTGGCTCCAGGATTAGACTATTGGAACCACAGGTGTAAAAACAAACAAACAAAAAAGGAGTTAATACCCTTTTGTCAATATTCATGGACTTTAAGTTCTCAGAGATCATCATAAAGATGTCACTACAGAACATATTATTCAGTAGTCCTCATGATAGTGATACATTCTATTCCAAAAAGATTTAAAAAAAAAATCCTAACAGACAAATTTTCTTTTTGTAGAAAATAAATTTTTAAAATGGTCTGAGTTTGACAAGTAATTCAGGAAATACAAGAGGAAATGAACCAAATTGATGTATCCAATGAGAAGACCTATTAAAGATGAAGATTTTCTTAGCCAAATGGCAAAGATTCCTTCAGTCACTTAACCACTTATCCTTTTAATGCATGCATAGAGAACATATTCAATCACCTGCTATTGGATATTACCAGCAGGAATGTCAGAATGTTGGCTTAGAGAATTTAGAAATGCTATTTAGAAATGCAGAGGCTTATTAATTTCAAGTATAACTGGTTTGGGGTTTACCACAAAAGCTACCTGGATATATCATTTAATTTCTGAGTGTAAAAGGTAATTCAAAGCAAGATTTGGGCAGTGCCACAGAGAGGGACATTATCTGACATTGTACACCATTCATGCTTAATATCCTATGAACAAATTGTGTAAATTAGGGCATTCCTGGAGTCCTTGAGGTAAGATTGTCTATGAGAGTCAGATGAGGCTTGCAACCTTCTCACTGTTGCTGAAACAGGAAATCTCTCTCAAGTTATTGATCTCAGGTTTTTCTAACTTTAATTTTCCTTTAGAAACTTTTATACCTTGTACAACAGTGAAGACTTTACACATATATGGCAATGTAGGAAGTTAAGTTTACTTAGTCCTATGAGAGAAATGATTATTAATAACCAATGATTTGGGGATATCCAGAGTTTCCCCTTTTTCTATAGTTCCCATTTCAAAGTTAAGTCTTTTGAAGGGAATTACTGGTAATGAGATTGAATTAACTCTCCTCAATCTTGGTCAGACTCCACCCAGTTTCACAAGGAATTTAATCTAAAGTGGGAAGCCCTTTGTACTCTACTCAAATTTGTGTGGAGAAAGATCCTTTGTCTAGATTGTCCAAAGCTGGGGGATTGTCTAAGAGGAACGTGATGTTACTCTCTCAGCCCCTTGTTGGAGTCAGCCCACTTCTCATTGTAATATTCATTCTCATTGATTGCTAACCAATCAGAGTTGATTGCCACCCTCTGCAACAGCCACTTTTCCAAGGGCATATAAGCCATGAGCCTGCCACCATACAGGTCATTGGCATCCAAAAGTGGCACTGACTTATTTTATTAGTAAAATGCTAACATTGTTAATAAAATGATCAACTACCCAGAAATTATGTTTCTTGAACTTTTTAAATATCACACCTATCTCAGAAGTACCAAGGGCCTTTGCCTACAAAATATGCCTTATAATGTTCGCTGTTCTTTTAACTGGGACAAAACTTTACTTTGGGAAAGTAGTGATAAGGCCTACAATGCCTCAGGAGGTTATCTCCTATGGGCAATTTGCATCAGACAAATTCACTGAAAGATGTAGATGACTGATATCATATCTTTTCCAGAGCGCAAGATTTGATAGGAGGAAGGACACTGGAAATCTGAAAGGGAGGTGAGAAGTTAAGAGGCGCAGAAAGAGGCCATCAGGGAGATCAAATATAAAATTCACCTCACAATTTTGCTTCAGTATTCCCTTAGGCTGAAATGCCTCTCCTGTTTTCACACACCACTGAATTCACATTCAGTAATTTTCTACAAGCCTTAGAAGATGGGAAGAACATATTTTGTATACTTAGAATGAAAAGCGCAAATCAAAAATGTGTTAGTAAATGTGTTCTCCTTGTAAACTTCATATGGGGATTAGGCATACATTGTTTTCATTTGCATTTAATATTGTATTTTGTCATGTTAAGCTCATGTAAGAGTCCTTGGCAGATGCTACCAGAGAGAGAACTTTATTAAATGACCCTCTAAGCATTCACATTACAGTATCTGAGACATAGTCTCAGAGAAGTTATAGTCACTAAAGCCCTTTGTCACTGTCACATAAGAGAGATTTCCTGTAATAATGTTTTCTTTAGCTGCTCCAATGTGCAGCTAGGTGGCACAGGAGATAGAGTGCAGGGCCTGAAATTAAGAAGACCTGAGTTCAAATCTGACTGAGGACACTAACTAGCTGTGTGACTCTGGGCAAGTCCCTTAACCCTGTTTACCTGAGTTTCCTCATCCATAAGATGAACTGGAGGAGGAGGTGGCAAACCATTCTAGTATCTTTGCCAAGAAAGCCTGAATGGGGTCAGGAAGAGTCTGAAATGACTCAACAACAAAGCTGTTCTAACAAAATCAGCCTCAGAAGAGATTAGGCTAGCAATACACACAGGTTAAAAAAAAATTGATGAAGAAATTATATTACCAGGATAATAACATTCAATTAGATTCCAAGCCAATTAAAAATAACATATAAATATCTAAAAATTGCAAAGTTATTTATATGCATTACCTCATTTGAGTTCCACGATAGCTCTGAGATATATGTTACTATCACCATTTTTTTTGTTGTTGTTCTTTGCTAGGCAATGTGGTTAAGTGACTTTGCCCAAGGTCACACAGCCAGTAACTGTCAAATGTTGGAGGCCACATTTGAACTCAGATCCTCCTGACTCCAGGGCCATTGCTCTATCCATTGTGCCAGCTAGCTGCTCCATCCATCATCATTTTATAGAGGAGTAAGCTTAAGCTTAAAGATGTCGTGTCTTACCGAGGGTCACATAACTGGTATATGTTAGAGACAGGAACCACACCGAACTTTGTCCTGACTGAAGATTCATTACTCTATCCATTATACCACACTACTTCTCAGTACTTCATCAGTACAAGTATTTCTTGTGGACAATGGGTGGGGCCCAGGGTCGGATAGGAAGAGTCTGCCCTACGTTTGGGAAATTGTGCACAGTTTTTCAAAGTTCATATATGAGCTACTTACAGAAAAGCTGGTTGAAACACCAGCATTCTCTTGGTGATATTATCTTGCTATGAATGATGGAGAATTATCACCTCAGAAGAATTAAAATTGCAGATAAACCAAGGGATAATAGAAAGACAAATTAATATTATACAAAATACTATAGACTTGGGATAGCTAGGTGGGGCAGTGGATAGAGTACTGGTCCTGGAGTCAGGAAGACTTATCTCCCTGAGTTCAAATCTGGCCTCAGACACTTACTAGCTGTGTGATCCTGGGCAAGTCACTTATCCTTGTTTTCCTCAATTTCCTTATCTGTCAAATGATCTGGAGAAGGAAATGTCTTTGCCAAGAAAACTCCAAATGGGGTCATGTTAAGTCAGACATGACTGAAATGACTGAACAACAACAACGTGTATAGACGATAACAGCATGGCCTGGTGGATAGAGAGAGGGCCTCTGATTTCAGAAAGACCCGAATCTTCTATACAAGTATAGCTTTCGGGAGGAGGGCTTGAGCAAAGAACAACTAGTACCATATTTGTTAAGTGGGACATAATTGAGTTATCTATGCTGGTTCAGCTTTCGGGATGAGGAATGCCCAAGCAAGAAACAACTGATATCACTTGGTTTTTTTTTTAGGATATTTTCTAGATAGATGGGCTGGTAGAAGCAGGTAAAGTTGGATGAAAGATTCCAGGAGCAGCCCTGTGACACCCCTGCTCTCCTCTACTGTTCCCTAGCAATGATCTCTACTAATCTAGTCTTAGATCCAGGTGGGCATCAACCATTGTTGTGGGATGGGGTTATTGTTGTTGTTGCTGTTCATTCTTTCTTCTTGAAGAGGACCAATGACATTTGGGAGGGTAATGTCTTGACTTGCAAGTGAATTAGATTTAAGTGAGGCAGGGCTGTACAGAGTCATCAGCCTTACTCTCTCTTTCAGAGTCATCAGAGTCCAGTGGCAAGATACAGGTCAAGATGACTGGCAATGTCCCTGGTTGCAGTGGGACACCTTGGTCTTTTTAAACTAAGGTCTTTCCCAGGTCTATTTGTCTGAGGCAGCACCCATTCAGTAATTAAAGGATAGGAAAGAATTGAGGCAAAAGATGACCTAGTTTACCTTTACAAAAGAATCAATCTGGGAGAGAAAGACCCTCAGAATTTTTGGCCAGAATGGAAAAATTGCTATTTACACTCATTCTCAACCATCAAAATCCAAACAACAAGGGATGGGGACAAACAGTAGATGCATAGGTGGGATCTGGGCTATGTTGGGAATCTGATACGGGTGTTGGCAGGGAGGAGGGAACAAGGAGAAGTTAAGATATAAGGTGCCCCCTCATCTCTGTCCCTTCAGACCAGTTGTTGTTTTGAGATTTTTACTGACACCCATAATCTCCCACTTCTCCCTCAGCTGAATTGAGTAGAACCAAGTGACAAATGAGCTGACGGTTTCCTGAGTTGTCAATCAACTTCAGTAAACTTGCTTGATGCTGAAACAGTCATCCTCTCCTGCATCTAAGTTATATCATGGCTTCTAGGGATACCTGAGCTAATACCAAACTTCCTGGTTTGTGCAGGAAAGCAATTTAATAAACAAAAACTTGTCATGATATTAAATACAATAAATCAAATCAACAATAGTTAATGAACGTGTTGTGTACCATATAAGACAAGGTGGATAATAAAGAAAACATAAAGTGACCAGCCCAGGCCCTGGAGCTTTTAATATAAGCTTCTAGGAGTATTTGCATTTTTACAGAAGAATTTTATAAAGTCTTACCCCAAGGAAATGAGTCTCTAATGGCAGAATATCAGGTACCACTCAGAAAGTGTATGGAGAAGACAGCTGATGGTAGATTGTCAAAGGGGTTCATGACACAAAAAAGGTCAAGAACCCCTGAAGGGATTTACGTCTTAAAGGAAGTCTGCACAGTGGTAAAGAGAAGAAAACACCATTTAACTATGCAGATCAATTTCCTTAAATTTCCTGTTTTGATATTTCTGCTTTTTTACCAGAATTTCTTATAGTAGGTTATGCTTTTATATAATTTTTGATAAACCCTTACATTTATATAGTGCTTTAATTTTTATAAAATCCTTTCCCCTTCAACAATACTGTGAAGTAAGCAGTCCGAGTATTTTCATGACGGATGTCGGGAGTGTTCAGGGAGGACTAGCCCTCTAGTAGGAGGGCTTGTCAAGCCCTTTTCAGGGCTGCTTATCCTCCTTTGGCATCCAACCGGCCTCCCAGCTCCCACCAGTGGCTCCAAAGAAACTGTAGCATGCACAGCAGCCATACCCCGATAAAACTGTCTTGGCAGATGGACAAAACTGGGTTAAGAGTGACCAATAGGTCTCAACACGATGAGTTGGGGGATGTCCACCCCAAGCATGTGAACACTTCCCTTGAGGGACTGAACAGATGAGAACAATTTGTTCCAAGAGTCATGAAGGTGGCTGGAACAGGTGCTCCACCGCACTTAGAGGTTGGTCAGACCTTGTAGACTCCAAGGTCATCCACTGCATCCCAGACCATCACCAGTCATCCTGACTTTTGTCTTGCCACTGGACTTCAGTGACTCTGAGAGAGAGAGAGAGTGAGGCTGATGACTTTGTGCAACTCTGCCTCACTTAAATCCAAATTCACTCTCAAGACATCATCCCATGATGTCATTAGTCCTCTTTGAAAACAAAAGACAAACAACAATAATAATCATCATGAAAAGAATATTGTATTTAGGTCCAGAAGGCCTGGGTTTGAATCCTAATTCTATCATTTACTACCTGTGTAACACTGGGAAAGCCACTTCATCTCTTTGGGCTTCAGTTTCCTCATCTGCAAAATGAGAGGATAAAACCTTTAAGATTCCTTCCTACCTTAAGTCTAGGATTCTATGTACTCTCTGTGATTTCCACTTGACATTAGAAAGACCTGAGGCTTGGAGATGTGTTCCTGCTTACACAGCTGATAACCCTTAGAGCTTAAACCAAGGTCTCCTGACTCCAAGTCCAGGGGCTCATTCTAGACCACACTCTTTCATAACAGATTTGTTGATGACACTTTGATTAGAGTAATTATCAAAGCTAATCTTTGCATATTATTTTAAAGGCTTTAAAACAACATTTTAGATTTTAAACAACATTTTAGATTATCTCATTTTATTCTAAAAACAATTTTTTAAGGTAGGTAATACTATTATCCTTTAACAGATGAGGAAACTGAAGCTGAAAGAGGTTAAGAGATTTGAGATTCAAATTGACATCTTTACTCTGAGTTATTGTTGTTGTTTAATAATTTCAGTTGTGTCCAACTCTTCATGACCCCATTTGGGCTTTTCTTGGCAAAGATACTGGAGTGGTTTGCCATTTCCTTCTCTAGCTCATTTTACAGATGAGGAAACTGAGGCAAACAGGGTTAAGTGACTTGACCAGGGTCACACAGCCAGTAAATGTCTGAGACCAGATTTGAACTTAAGTCTTCCTGATTCCAGTCCCTGGGCACCCTGTCCACTGCCACCTCATTGCCCCCTTAACTCCAAGACACACTGCCTCCCTGATGGAAAATTATACAGGGTTTGGAGTCAGAAGGGCTGGGTTCTGACCTCAGCTCTGTTACACTGTCACTATGTGACATGAGGCAAGTCACGTCACCTCTCTCACCTTCAGTTTTCTCATCTGTAAAATAAACATGGGCAACTAGGGGGCTCAGTGGATAGAGTGCCAGGCCTGGAGTCAGGAAGACTCATCTGCCTGAGTTCAAATCTGGCCTCAGACACTTAGTAGCTAGGTGACCCTGGGCAAGTCACTTACCCTGCTTACCTCAGTTTCCTCATCTATTAAATGAGCTGGAGAAGGAAATGGCAAATCACTACAATACCTTTGCCAAGAAAACCCCAAATTAGTCGGCAAGGGTTGGACATGACTGAAAAAAGGCAGAACAACAACAACAACGAAAATAACCATGTTGGACCAGATGACCTCTGCCAGTGATTCTAAGATCTATGGCCACTGTGGGTTTTTTTATGACTAGTAAATGAAATCTAAATTCTTTTCTGAACCCTGATCTTGTTTTCCTGTAACAAGCAAGTAATGTGTTGTATAAAGCTTTGCAGTATACCACTAAGGGCTATGTGTGGGGCTAATTATTATCATGGGTCATTATAAGATAAGAACCCACAAATAAATTAGTTATGGCAAAGATATGTGCTGTGAATATATAGTACATCCTTCATTGGGGACATATTTTTCCAAAGAAGCTTTCATATATCTGTAATTAAGTGTGTCATATTAATTGCATGGCCCTTTTGCTATGCAAAAAAGTGAGAACCTTTCCTCTTGATATCAGATTAGAACTGATTGCCTAATTACATTACCTGGATAATTAAATACACATTTAGTAGCCTCAGAATTTATAATATTGTGGTTTCATTTCCTAATAGAATTACCCTGCCTTTAGAGTAGAATTCTAGCTAAGAAATGAGGATCTAATTACTTAGTGACACTATATTAAGTCCTCAGGGACCTTTCCTCAAAGAAAAGGCTTAGGTGAAAAAGGATTCAAGGGGTTTCTTTCTTATTCTATTCCTGTAATCTGAATGATTGAAATTAGAAATATGAATCATCCACTAACCTTTCTTCTCTCTGTAGGGAACAGGGTAGGGTTTCCTTTCCCCCAGCACTGGTCCTCTCTGGTTAGGTCCAGTATTAAGACCCAGATGACACAGCACTTTGGATGTGTAAGAAGTCGTTAGGATGACTCATTTGATCAGCTCCTATAAAACTCATCATTAGCATCCCTTCAAAGATCACGTGATGATGACCTACTGCCCCTCCCCCGCCACTACAGGATGTTAACAGGGACCTTTTCCCTAATGGTAATTCAGTCCTATCTGCAGTGAATTGGCACACTATTATTCAGTCATTTTTCATATATGTCTGACTCTTTGAGACCCCAGACAGGGGTGTTCTTAGCAAAGATGCTGGAGTGGTTTGCCATTTCCTTCTCCAGCTCATTTTACAGATGAAGAAACTGAGGCAAACAGGGTGAAGTGACTTGCCCAGGGTCACCCATCAAGTAAGTGTCTGAGGCCAGATTTGAATTTTTAAAGACGTCTTCCTGACTCCAGGCCCAGCACTCCTATCCACTCTACCAGCTAGCTGCCCTGAATTGGCACACAGGCATACACGACACAGGAGGCCCTATCAGTCATATTATTTGATCTACCCAAGTACAAAGTGTGACTCTGGCTTTAACTCTTTGAAGAGGAATCTCCCACAGAAAATTTGAAGAACAATATCCTTTGGGGGCAGCTAGATGGTGCAGTGGAAAGAGCACAGGCCCTGAAGTCAGAAGGACCTGAGTTCAAATCCGGCTTCAAGCCAAACACTTGACACTTACTAGCTGTGTGACCCTGGGCAAGTCACTTAACCCCAATTGCCTAAAAAAAAAAAAAATCCCAAAAAAACCAGTATCCTTGGTTTCCTCTATAAACCCAGATGTGGGTGGAGTCAGACCTTTCACTGCTGAGAACTGGTTTCAGTGGAATTTCCCCAGGGCAGAATACAATGCTTAAGTAGTCAGAGGATATGGTTCAAATCTTTAAGCTGCTGTTTATACTGCCTTATGAAAGTTACTTTCCCCTCTGGGCCTCAGTTTCCTCAACTGTAAAATGCAGATAATAATAGCATCCATCTTCCAGTGCTGTTATGAGTATCAGATGAGATAATATTTTTAAACCCCTTAGTACAGTGTCCGGCCCATAGTTGGTACTTAATAAATGCTTGTTTCCCTTCCTCCTCTTTTCTTCTACCTCCCTTTCTCTTCCCTTTCTCCACCATGGTCATGGCCTACTTCCCATCTTCTTATCCTCCCTTTCTCTCAGAAGTCTGATGTAGTCACTCATTTCAGGCACAAATGGGATTGTTCCACGTAGAACATAACATAGTAATACACATTAGGGAACATAAAATGCTAAATAATGATTGTGAAGCCCCTACTTTAGAAGAAAGGACACAATCTTCTGGCTAGATAAAAATGGAGTCACTTCTTTTATAAATGACAAGGTATTAAATGTGATTTATTTATTAGAAATGTGATTTTATAAGTGGCAAGGTACTAAATGTGATTTATTATTAAAAATCCCAATTTATTATTATTATGAACGGTAACATTCTCCTTGACCCATTATAAAATAAAAATAGAGCCAGGACCAAGTAATGACAGGAGGCCATGAGCTGCACGTGACAGAATTAGAGAGGATCTAGGGAAATATATAGGCATTAGAGTTAGGCTAGGAGGGAAACTGGAGAAATCAGAGTGATGCCAGGTAGGGGCTTGGCCAATGAGGTTGGAGAAGATTGGAGAGGTTTGGGAAACTTATTCCACTGAAAGATCAGCAATAGGGTAACCTCATTTCCTGGCCAACAGCATTGAAGGTTGCTGATAGCTAACACCACCAATGCTTAGAAAAGATCACTAACATTTCATGACATTAAGTTTCCTGTGGGAAGGGACTATGTCTTATATTTCTGTGACCCCTTATGATGCCAAAATTATTTTCGAAATTCAGTTCACGATATTCATCTATTACACTGAAAGAAAGCTCCATGAAAGCAAAGACTGTGTCCCCTAGTTCCCAGTGCTCTAAACATTTCATAAGTATTTGTAGAATTGAATTGCACAGTGATTGACACATAACAAGTATTCAATACTTTTTTTCTTTTTTAATTAATGGATAATAGAGACAACATTAATGTGCAAAGTAATTTCAAGAGGTCACAAACTAGAACTTGAGCTCTCTGGTTCTAAAGTTAGAAGAACTGCCTTGAGGTCAAAAACCAGTCTGCCAATCATTCCCTCAAGTTTCCAGAGGGGCCACGAAGAGTTAAAATGTCTCTCCTCTACGGTCATTGGCTCAAGCCTCCACTCCCCCCATTGTTAGAAGCATGTGAGTAATGCTCTAGTTCCATTTAACCACTTAAATAGAACTGGTCTTTTTTTGGGGGGAGATGGAGGAGTGTTGAGACCAGATTTCCCTATCTTGCATAGATTGGAAGGGTAGCATCCATTCATTGGCCCAATTCCACTATTGATTGGCATGGAAACTTTGACCTTCTACATTTCCAACCTGGGCCAATTTACCTTTCCTTAGGTAACTGAGTGGCTCCCTGCTCCTAGGGATTCACCTATTGGTGTCAGACTTAATGAAGACTCTCAATCAGCTTTAGACCTGATGCAACTCAGAACTCCTGAACTCAAGTGATCCACCAATCTTAGCCTCATGGTAGTATGCACCACCATGCCTGGCTTAGAATAGCTTTTTTGAGGGAAAAATGCTTTGATATAGCATGAAAAAATACATAAACGTTTTCTTCCAAACAACTCAAGGGAGCATTCTCTACCCTCCATTTCCTCAGTCTCTGGGGGAGTAGGTTCAAAATTTAACTCAGTTACAACATAACATTAATTTCACTAAGTTCATGTCCAAAGGCTGCATTGCTGCTGGATGAATCCGCTCTTAGCTACTGCTGGGCTGGGGTCCCAAAAAATCACTCCCAAAGAATTTGCCTTTCTCCTCAGATTATCAATGCTACACTTACTGAAAAACCTGGCTTGTATTCCAATTCCCAGAATTCTGTGACTCCCTCTCCTAAACACTGAAACTACCAAGGTTGGAGACTACACTCCCTTCACCTAGAAGAGAAAAACAAACAATTAGACTGAAAGTACTGAGGTCTATTTTTTGAGACTAATGGCCTCAGAGGCCCTAGGACTTCTGTTTTTACAGAGTGGTCCTTCACTAGATGCTATGGGCGATGGCATATCTATCTGAATGAAGCCAAACAAGGGAATGAGGCAAAGAAGAGGTGGCTGATGTTAACAGATCTTTTGGAATGCTTCCAAAGCCAATGAAAGAGCTTTCTCTTCACTACATGATTAACCAGCCAAAGTCAGTAACAAATGTCTACGTGGGCTCCACAGGCTGCCGAGGCACTTCCCTTAGAGAAATGACATGTATACACACAAAGTGAATACAAGATAATATGTTTTGTGTGAGGTGTGGAACTAGCTAGGGAGGGGAGAATCAGGAAAGGCCTTATGTAAGAGGTGGGCTTGAACTGGGTTTTGAAGGAAGCTAGGGATTGATTCTAAGAGATGAAGTTAATGATGACATGTATTCTAGGCATGGGGCCCAACCTGTGCAAAGGCTTGGGAAAAGGAAAATGGAATGTTTTACCTGAGTCTTAGCAAGTAAGCCAGTTTTTCTGGACCACAGAATTCAGAAGAGAAGTAACATAAAATGAGTCCAGAATGGTACCTAAGAGCCAAATTGTAAGGGCTCTAAATGCCAAACAGACTTGTTTATAATTGAAATGGTTATTATTACAATGGCATTAGATTTTGAGTAGCCTATTAGCCTAGCAAACTTAAAAACCAGAACCAGTCCCTAACTTCAAGCAGTGCTGTGCCAACTGCATTTCTATCTTGGGAATTTTCATTCCAAATATCATCTCATGAATCAAAAAGTCAAGTCCAGATGCCTTGACCTGATCAGCTCTACACACTTTTCTTATTTTACTTCTTTGTTGCCACTAGTAGGCAGGTGAGTGATGAAAGACAAGGAGGTGCAGAGACCTGCCTGTCATTGGATCAGAGAGATGCCTTGTGCATCTTCTTTAAAAAAAACAAACAAGTAAAAAAAAAAAAAAAGAAAATCATTCCCATTAGGATCTTTTTAACTTAAAATTTTTACCCTGGAGTGGAAGGGGTGATGTATGGGGAGGAGGAGGGGGAAACTTGTCCTGTCTCTTTATTGAGGCAAGCAAATTGAAAGTCACAGAGGGGTGTGCCTCAAGGCTGTTTGTAAATCCATTTCCTTTGTCATAACAAGAACAAATCCCACCTTTGAAGTTTTTCCTTCTTGTTACAAGGGGAATGTCTTTTGTTTAATCCATTTTAGCCTTTAATACCTGACCTGGATCAATCCTGTTGGTTAGATTACACAGTGTTCATGCTGATTTGAAACTAGCCTACAGGATTTTTCTGCCTCATTGGTTTGAGAATTTCAGGAATAATCATCATCTACAATACTCAGACTACCTTTTACTTTGAACCAACAAATGGTCCTTCTGCAATAAAAAACACAAACATATCAAGCATAGTTAATCAGCTTTGGGCTTATTTTTGTAAGTATTGTATTTTAGTCCTAGATAAATTATTCTTTGGGAATAGGGAAGGAGACTGGTGGTATTCTACAAGTAAATGTGGGCCATTCATTTAAAAGTCAAGGTCACCCCAGCTTTGGTTGTGGCTCCAAGTATAAATTGTTTCAAGTTTCAGTTGGATTTTATTCTCTTTGCCTTAAAGTATAGTGTACTATCCTTTTGACTCAAACCTAATAAGAGGAAGGACCTCCAACCCTCTTTTTCCTTCCTAAGGACAGGAGTTCTTTCATTTGTAAAAGGTCTTCCTAGACTGCTTTGTCCCCATCACTTACATGCTTTCTCAAAGCTGGTGGCTTTTGGGGGGCTGGTCTGTGCCAAACTTGCAAGGACTATTTCCTAATCATTTGCCCTTCCAAGATAAGTGGCTATGAATTGGATCCATATGTTATCATTAGTTTCTCAGATTGATTCAGGGAAGAGACATTTCATTTCATGAGGACAAACGAAAAGTTACTAAAGAGGGAGGAGCAGTAATTAGGGCAAGATACAATTATTAACATGACTTTCATTTATGCAGCAGCTATAAGATGTCTCTGACTCTTGTTATCAGCAACATTCAATGCCAGAACAAAGTCAGGAGTTAATCTACAACAAGAAAATGACAGAGCAGTAAGGAAAGGATTAACAACTTTTGATATCCAATGGTGGTTCTGACTGAAACCAAACTATGAGATTGTACTACTTCTGGCTTCCTTTCTTAGGCTGACTACACTCTACAATCAAAGACCTTAGAAAAAGGAAAAGAAAAAAAAACCAGACATTGATTATAGAAATAAAACACTAAACAAAAATTAATACTAACTAGCTTAGTATATTGGCATTCTGGGCTGGGTCAGGTACCTTGGTAGTTTATGCTCAATATTGGAATGGAATAAAATACTCATAACTCATTAGCTCATTTGACGGTAAAATTTTTAAAAAAAGATATACTTAACAATAATGGAAAGATATTCAACAAGGATATGCACTAAGTATACCCTGAGATGATTCAGCTAAGCAAATCTCCTCTGCCTCTGAGTTGCCCATCATGGTCCACTAGCCAAGCAACACAATGAGCCTCAGTTTTATGCTAAAGTGATTGGAAAGTGTGGTCAACAGCCTGAGGCTTTACTCCCCTGAGCCAATCAGCTATCAAGTGTGGTTTCAAAACCTTTTAAGGAAAAACTAACCTAACGTGTATGAGGGCAAGGGTTAGAATATTGTTCTTACTACAATTGGAAAGAGCACCAGAAGATCAAAAAAATTTGGATTCTAGTCTCTACTTTGCTACTAATTCGCCTTATCATCTTAATCTAGATGTATAAAGCCTCTGGACTCAATTTTCTCACCTGTAAAATAATGGATGTGGACAAGACAATTTCTGGCTTCCTTCTAGCACTAAGGACTCGATATATTCTTTAAAAAGCAAAAACCCATTATTTTTATTGGTATATTTTGTTAAGATACAATAGATACTTCCAAACAAACTACAAAGCAAACATCTCCTACCAAATAGGTTCCTCACCACCTAAATGGTTAAGCAAAACCATCTCACAGTGGGACTGATAGTATAAGTCACTTTGCAATTTTTTAGTTTGCAAGTTACACTATGTTTAAGACTTAGAGCTCATCGCCCTCTGAAGAGCCTACGTTCTGTCATGGGGAAACAGCTCCAATTGGTAAACACTTGCATGAAATCATGACCATCTTTATTGCAAAAGGACACTCTATCTATTTATATCAATTCTACTGCCTTATGATTTTAGTCACCCAATACATCATTAATACACACTAATGCATCATAAGAAGTATCACTAACAAACTAGCAACCTGTCACTCGAGAACAATGTTACTGAGGTCTATGCACAATCTTTTTCATTCATCCTCAGTGAAAGATGAAATGAGTATAAACTCAACAAATATATGTAATTTCTTACCAAAAAGGTACAAATTAAAACCATAGTATTTTATAGAACTTACTACAGAGCAGAATAAGTAGTTCCTCCCCTCATAGATGTGCCCAGTAACCTTGTGGCTCCAATCTCCTGCTCCCTGCCTGGCAAAGGACAGGAGTGGGTAGAGGACACTCTGGAGAAATTTTTTCACACCTCTCTGTGAGCCATATTTGGGCAAACCTATGGGAACACATATAAACTACATACAATCCTACATATACATGTTATATCTCTTGTTACAATGTAAACTTTTTAAAGGCAAAGACTTTCACTTTTTCCTTTGTTACAACCCAGTGCTGAGCAAAGTGGGGTCTTCAGAAATACTTGTTGATTGATTGATTGATTCATTCACTGTACTTGACCTCAACTTTGCTGTCTTTGTGTTGTCTTTATTTCCATTCTTGTAGTCATTTTACATATTATTTCTTTATTTCTGCTCCCTTAACTTTTTTTGTTTTTGTTTTGTTTTGTTTTTTTGTTTTTGGCAATTGGGGTTAAGCGACTTACCCAGGGTCACACAGCTAGTAAGTGTCAAGTGTTTGGTCTGAGGCCAGATTTGAACTCAGGTCCTCTTGACTTCAGGGCAGGTGCTCTATCCACCGCGCCACCTAGCTGCCCCTCCCTTCACTTTTCATTGCTTCATTCATCTTTCCATTTTTCTCTCAATATTTCATTTCTGTCATTCTTAATATAGCAGTTACAATCCATTATATTTATATTTCATAATTTGTACAGAATTTCACTAATTTAGGGGACACGTGCTTTGCTTCCACCTTTTGGGTTTTTTTGGGCTTGCAGTTTTTTCTTATCAATTTTGTTAACAATGCTGCCAAAGCAGTTACTGGGAGGTGGAGATATTTTGTCTTAACAGGAAAACTATCTCCTTCCTCTTGGACTGGGCAATGCCACTCGATTACCCACTCCTCCCTTCAAGTATGACTTTCTCCTTATAGTCAACTCACTCAGTTCTCCCCTCAGGGGAAAGGGCGGCTTTATGCCTACATTCAGCAAACAAAGGACAAGTTCTGAGGTGCCCAAAGTGATGCCTCTGAAGGAAATGAGTCCTGCTCTTCACTCACCAGGAGTCCTTTCCCCAACACCATTGTTTAACTCAATTGTGCTCAGAGGAATCCAAGAATGAACAGGATTCATTTTGATCTCTGCTTTTGGGGAATTTAATAATATGCTTTCAATAAAATCTCTTTGATTCAGCCAAGCTTCCAGCTGGTAGCCCAGCAATTTAGCATGAGAGTTTCCTTCTCTCTATGTGTTTATAACTGACCATTGCTTCTGACTTAGCTACTTTTATTTTTTCCCTAAGGACCCCCACACACTTGATGAATAGATAAATCAGTTTCTTTTGAGAACGTGTGACAATAAACTATAGAAAGTGAACAGACCTAAGAGAAATGCAGAATGGGATGTAGTGGGTCTGTGTGACAGCCAGTGTAACAGTTAGGATGGTAAAAGTTTCATCACTGGAGTTCTCAACAAACTAGGATAGCCACCAACATTCTCCATGGATTCCAGATGGTTCTGAATCACTCAGCTGTGGTGTTCACTATTGTTATGTTGCTACTTTCTCTCCCTCTCATTCTTTATCCTTCTATGGCTCCACATTAAGAAGCTGTTGAGTGTGGAGGGTAAAGGATGTGGCAGAGCCTTGTGGGGACCCATAGGCAGCCTCTCTTTCTTCCACCCACAATCATGTCTTCAATTCTTGTTGTGTTCTTCCATGATTATTTTTGGGAATAATTGAACAAACAAACATCATCAATGAATGCCTATCTTCCCACATTGGCCACAAAAATGAACTCTACCTTCTTGTACTATTATTATTAATTTGCTAAATGTGAGGTGATACTCCAGAGCTTTTTAAATTTGTATTTCTCTTTTAATGAGTGGGTTTTCATGAACTTCTAGCTTAATATGAATTAACAGTTTAATATGGCAAATAAAATAGCCCAATGTGATCTTGAGCTATTATGCATACCTTCCAGGAATAAGGACATGCTATTTCTGCTGTATTTTATCCTGGTCAAAATAAATCTGGAGTATTGTGTTCATTTCTGGGCACCACATTTTAGAAAAGCTAGCATCCAGAGATAGACTATCATCCTGAAGAGCAAAGGACCTCAAGTTTACACCATAGGGTTGAGGCAACTGAGGATTTTTAGCTTGAAGGAGAAAAGATTGGGTTGGATTTCATGATAGCTTTATGTACTTAAACTAACTCTAGGAACTCCAAAGGCTATTATGTAAAAGAAGGATTAGATAGACTTCTTCAGTTTGGCTCAAGAAAACAAAATCTGGAAAAAAGAGTGGAATTTGAGAGGACACTATGTAGGCTTGATGTCTGATATCAGGAAAACCCTTTTCAACATACAAAAGTGGAATGAGTTCCCTTGGAAGGGAGGGGTTTTTTCTCATTTGGACACCCTCAAAGACTGGCTAACCACTTATTGGCTGTGTTGGGATGAAGATTCTCTTCCAGCTATAGATTAGACTAGATGGTTACTGAAGGCCCCTCAAACGTAACAATGCATAATTCACCTTTGGAGTATGATTTTCTGATAAATGTTTCCTTTCAAGATAGATCATTTTAATTTTAATTTCTAAGAAAAATAGCCTTTATTCAATTAATTAGTGGCCAAAGAAATCCAAGAGGTTTTCAGAGGAAGAAACCCAAGCTATCGATAGCCATATTTTAAAATATGCCAAGTAACTTATGATTAGGCAAATGCAAATTAAAGCAACTTGCATTTCACCCCATGCCTATCAGATTAGCAAAGCTGACAAAAAGGGAAAACAACTAGCTGAGGCTGCAGGAAAACAGGAATGTTGATGCACTGTCGGTGAAGCTGTTAATTAGTGAAACCATTTTGGGAAGCAATTTGGGACCATTACTAAAGTTACCGAGCTGTGCATATCCTTTGACCTAGTGATAACACTATTCATTTTATACCTCAAAAGAGACTTTTTTTTAAAAAGAGGAAAAGGGCCTATGTATGTGTATGTGTATATGTATGTATGTATGTGTGTGTGTATGTATTTGTGTGTGTGTGTGTACTCTTTTTGTGATAGCAAAGAACCAGAAAATAAAGGGATAACATCAAGTGGAGATGGCTGAACAAATTATGGTATATGAACATAATGGGGTACTACTGATAATTGGCTATAGATATGAATTATGGTATGTTAATATAATGGGATACTATAAGAAATTATAAAAGGCACGGTTTCCAATAAATTTGGAAAGTCTTGTATGCATAATGGAATGAGTAGAACCAGAAGAACAATTTATAAAACAACAACATTATAAAGACAAACAAGTGAAAAACAAGAATTCTGTTACCTCATTTGATAAAACAACTCTCTGAGGCAGATGCTATTATTATCTCTATTTTACAGGTGGAGAAACTGAGGCAAGAGTGGCTGAGTCTCTCCTGCTCAGAGTCACACAGCAAGTAAGCATCTGAGACAGAATTTGAACCTGAGCTTCCTACTTGTCCACTACACTACACTTTGGCTCACAACCCTGAGGTTCCTTTCATACTGAAATCTATTGTCCTATGAGCCTTAAAAGATTTTTAGATGTCAGTGAACAGTAAACGGGACAGAAAATCATAAGGCACTTAATAAAGTTAAACATTTATATTAAACATAGGTTTACAGTCCTACATGGGAAGATGGTACTTGTAACTCTTAAGAACTTTCTCATTTTTAGGGCAATTAGAAGGAGTATATATAGACAGAGGGCATGGGTATGAGTTGAATATGAAGGGATGATATCTAAAAAAAAAATGGGTGAGGGAGGAATATACCAGGAAAAAGGAAAGGGAGAGGTAGAATGGGGTAAATTATCACATATAAAAGGGACAAGAAAAAGGTTTTACAGTGGAGGGGAAGACAGAGGAGGTAAGGGGGAATAAGTGAACTTTACTCTCATCATAAATGGCTCAAAGAGGGAATGACATACACCCTCAATTGGGTATAGAAATCTATCTTACCCTACAGGAAATGAGGGGAAGGGAATAAGGGGGAAGTGATAGAAGGGAAAGCAGATTGGGGGAGGTGGTAGTCAGAAGCAAAGCACTTTTGAGTAGGGACAGGGTGAAAGGAGAGAGAAAATATAATAAATAGGGAGAGGGAGAGAGAAATAGGATGGAGGGAGATACAGTTAGCAATAGTAACTGTGAAAAAAAATTTTTGAAGAAAGTTTTTCTGATAAAGGCCTCATTTCTCAAACACAGAAAACTGGGTCAAATTTATAAAAATAAGAGCCATTCTCCAATTGATAAATGATCAAAAGATATGAACAGTTTTCAGATGAAGTAATCAAAATTATCTATAGCCTTATGAAAAACAATGCTCTAAATCATTATTGACTGGAGAAATGCAAATTAAAATAATTCTGAGGTGCTACCTCATACCTATTGGATTGGCTAATAGAACAGAAAAGCAAAATGACAAACATTGGAGGGGATATGGAAAAAATGAGACATTAATGCATTGTTGGTGAAGTTGTAAACTGATTCAACTGCTCTATAGAACAATTTGGAACTATGCCCAAAGGATTATAAAACCATGCTTAACCTTTGACCTAGCAATACCACTACTAGGTCTGTCCCAAAACAAAAAAGGAAAGGACCTATTTGTACAACAATATTTATAGCAGTTCTTTTATGGTAGCAAAGAATTAGAAATTAAGGTGATGCCCATCAATTGGGGGATGGCTGAACAAATTGTGGTATGTGATTATGATGGAATACTATTGTGTTATAAGAAATGATGAGCAGGATGCTCTCAGAAAAACCTGGAAAGACTTACATGAGTTGATGCAAAGTGAAATGTGCTGTGTACAAAGTAACAGAAATATTGTAAGATGATCAGCTGTGAGTGACTTAGCTATTGTGAGCAATATAATGACCCAAGACAACTCTGAAGGACTTAAAATGAAAAATGCTCTCCATCTCCAGAGAAAGAACTGATGGTGTCTGAATACAGATTGAAGCATGCTTTTTTTTTTTTTTTTTTTTTTACTTTCTGTATTTTTCTCAACGGTTTTCTTTGGTTTTTTTTTTGATCTGTATTTTCTTTTATAACATCACTAGTATGGAAATGTTTTCATGACTACACGTGTATAACCTGTATGAAATTGCTTGCCTACTCAATGAGGAAGTGGGGGAGGGAGGAAGGGAGAGAATCTGGAACTCAAAGTTTTAAAAATGAATGTTAAAAATTACTTTTGCATGTAACTGGCAAAAAATAAAATACTAAATAAATTCCCCAGCGGAAAAAAAAAATCCCCTTTTCTATTTCCATGAAAGATAAAACCTTATATTCTCTACTATTTTTTCAATATTGTGACTTTTTTATTTTTAGATAATCTAATCACATATTCTTTTGGAATATAATGTAGTATGTTGAATAAGATGCTGGCCTAAATTCAATTTTCATTAGATTCCTTTCCAATTTTCCTAGAAGTTCTTGTCAAATAAAGAGTCCCTTCCTTAGTTAGTTTGTATTCCTGAGATTACCATACAGCAGACAACTATGCATATTTGCTTCTTGCTTATCAAATCTGTTCTACAGTTTAACTTTTCTATTTTTTATCTAGTCCCAAATAGTTTTAATAGTTACTGTTTTGAAATATAGAGGAACATTTCCCTAATTTTTATAGATTGAAATCTTTATCCTCTTAAAGATTATATTCCTTGATCTTTAAAATCTTTTATTTCTTTAAATGAATTTTGTTTTTATTTTGCCTAAAGTATCCCTTTGGTGATTTGATCAATATAGATCTTAATGTAGGTGTTATCATCATTTTTTGCATTGCCAAGCCATAAACATTTAATATCTCTCCAATTATGTAGCTCTTCCTTTAATTCTGTAAAAATATTTTGTAATTTATGTGAATCCTTGGTGTATTTGGTAGATTAACTCTCAGATGTTTAATGCATTGGGGGAAAGAGGGAGGAAGAGCAGTATTTTAAAATAGAATTTTTAATCCTGTCTCTTTCTCCTAGATCTTGTTAAGTAACAGAGAAATATTGGTCTTTTTAAAGGGTTTTTGGATCCTGCTCCTTTATTGACACTATTTTCTCCTCTAATGGTTTTGTTTATTCCAGAGTCGCCCCCCCCCCAAAAAAAAGCTATAATGTCAACAAATATTTCAGCTCCTCTGTTTCCATGTATCTTTAAATTTCATTTTTATTGCTATAGCTAACATTTCTAAAACTATGTCAAATAATAATGGAGATGGTGGGCATCCTTGATCTTTTGGGGATTGCTGATGTTACTGAAAAAGCTTCCAATGTTTCTACATGACAAAGAATGCTAGTGCTTGGATTTAGATAGATGGTTTTTATCGTATTGGGGCAGCTAGGTGACACAGTAGATAGAGTCCCAGGCCTTGAGTCAGGAAGACCTATGTTCCTGAGTTCAAATCTGGTTTCAGACACTTCCTAGAAGTATGACCCTAGGCTAATCACTTAACCCTGTTTGCCTCAGTATTCCCATCTGTAAAATAAACTGGATAAGGAAATGGCCAACCAGTCCAGTATCTTTACCAAGAAAACTCCAAATGAGGTCACAGAGAATCGGACACAACTAAGAAATGACTGAACTGAATTTTTATCATATTAAGAAAAGATTCTTTCCTTTTTATGTTTTTTTTAAAGCATTTTAACATGTTGTAAAGCATGAAGAATGGGGCAATCAGGATAGTAAAAAGACCAGAGTTCATGCCATATGAAGATTGGCTGAAGGAAATCTACTTTTGGCTTCTGTAGCTAAGGTTGTAGGAGAAGGAACAGAAGGAAAGAGAAGGATTTGAACCAAATTAGAAGAAGATAATTATGTAGTTGACTTGGAGAGGTTTGATCTAATGAAGTAGGTTATCGGTAGAATATGATGTGGAGAAACTTAGAAAGATGTGGGAAAATTGTAGAAATAAACAGAAATAAGGATCCATTGTGACATTTCTCCCCATAGTAATTACATAAAAAAAATTGATGGGTATTAAGATTTCAGTAGTACAGATGATTTGCACATGAGTTAAAAGTATTTATTAAGTCAATCATGTTAGGCAGGATACACTCGGTCCACAAAGCTTGAGCCTTTTTGCCTTTTTGAGACCCATGAGGATCATTTGTAGCAATGAACTAGAAGGGAACCTCTACTTTGAGGTCCCTCCTTATTCCTTCCTGGCCCTGCCACTTTCTGTGCTATTGTAAGGGTGCAGTTGATTGAATAAACTAATCATAATCGAATAATTAAATAATCATAATTATTATTATAATTAATCATAATTGAATAAATCAAACAAGTAACCCCACCCCACTTAATGTAAGTAATCAAGTGCTAATCCCTTACACATTTATCAGATGAGAACACTCCTCTATTGAATAATCAATGATATGCTTTAGACTAAGGATCTAAAGTCTGTGATCAACTAAATTGAGACTACACAAGAAATGTATTTGAATTTACTGAGGAAATTTGGTCGTACTCTGTGGGTCATCTATAAAATTTCAAGCCATTTTATGCCTGAGAAGAACCTGACAGAGAAGACGAGAGTGTTTCAGCTGAACCTCTGAAAAGAAATCAATTAGGGGAAGAGGGAATAGATTCCCTGGTCAGAACACTGGTCTTGGTCTTTTGCAAACCATGACTTAAGAGCAGGCTCAGTTAGGGTTATGAAAGACTGTAAACAAAGATGAGGCTTCTTCCAATAGCAACTACCTTTTCCTAGCACCTTTCTCACTGCAGTTGCCAAAGGCATCTACTTATATCAGAGCTATTTAAACAAATCCAGGGGATAAAAGAACAGAGTTGGCACTAGAAGTCCCCCTGAAGCACAGCTACCCCAAATGAGCTCCCCTCAGAACCAGACACTTTATTCCTTAGCAAAAAGTAGATATGACTTCTACTCACCTGCTTTCCTGACTACATGGACCCTATAGGTCCAGACTCAGGCTCCCCACAGTCAGTGGATACACATAAAGAAACTCATTCTAATATTAAAGCAGGCAATTCCAGAATCAGATTGAGTCAAGTTTTTACTATGTGAGCCCAAACTCTTCATGTACTTGCAATGGGCAAAGGCAACCCTAGGAGAGGGAGTAAGAAGTTGACCAAAATGGCATGGCAACAGATCAGACTGTTCTAAATTAGAAACCAGGGCAGCTAGATGGCATAGTGGATAGAGCACCGGGCCTAGAGTCAAAAAAACTCATCTTCCTGAGTTCAAGTTTAGCCTCAGAAACTTTCTAGCTGCGTAACCCTGGGCAAGTCATTTAACTCTGTTTGCCTCAGTTTCCTCATCTGTAAAATGAGCTGGAGAAGGAAATCGCAAACCACTCCAGCATCTTTGCCAAGAAAACCCCAAAAGAGATTAGGAAGAGCCAGACTAAAATGACAAAACAACCAACAAAAACAAATGACGGGCCAAGAACAAGTAAAGTGACATCAACAAAAAAGCCTCATTTATTATTTAATTTTGGGGGTGGGGTGGTTTAGACCTTTGGTGTCATTGATATAGGGAAGTTCTAGTGAGGAAACTCCTTCTACCAATAAAAATTAGCACTTACTTTTCAATTTTTAGTCTTAGAAAGTATCTAGAGCAATTAGAAATTAGATATGTTCCCTTCCATAGCTAGTCATAAGCATGACTTGAATCCATGTCTTCCTGACTTCAATATATGCTCTCTATTCACTCTGCCATGTGACCCCTCATTAAGTATCCACAATAAATTTTTTTTTCAAGTACTTAAATACCTTTGGTTTGAGTATATTGTCAGTGGTTTGTGTATTCTGCATACACTATGTCATAATAATGACTGAGAATTATATAGGCTTCAAAGTTTACAAAATCATACATATTATCTCTTTTGAGTTTCGTAACAACATGGGGAGAGAGATGCTTCTATTAGCGCCTGAGGAAACAGGATCAGAAACTTTAATGATTTGCCTATGGTCCCATAGAGGTAGAATTAAAACTCACTGCTCTCTCACTCCAAGTCTAGAACTCTATCCACTAGGCTAAACTGCGTCTCTAAATGTCCTCTAGGCATGTAAGCAAGTAAACAGACCTTGATGTTTGTCAAGGAAACACCATTGCCCTCATCATCAATAGCTGTTCCAGCCATAAGGCAGTGCTATCTGTGGAAGCCCTTGGGGACTCGATGTTTCACATTGTATTCTACACAGATCATTAACTTTCTTTAAAATCAGTGTCAAAATCAAAATCTGGATTGAAACGAGAAACCAACTTGAGATACCACTTGTTTAAGCTGAAAGACTTAAGTTTCAAAAGTCACAATATTTTTTTTAAAGACAACGTTATTTTTCCTGTCTTCTACAAGATTATATGATATGAAATTGTTGAGTTTTCCTTGGATTGGAAACAAACTCTAATTCCATTAGGGTCAATGCCTTCATGCTCTTTTCAAATGAGATTTTGACTGAATTACTATTCTGTCTCTAGTGACAGGCGGTCCCATTATAATTTTTCACTATTTAGAACAATGCAAGAACAATTTAGTATTTAATCAAATACTTCTACTGCAAATACATTCATGTTGACAAGCTGGCTGCTTTACAAGTTTAAATTTTATGGAGTTTTTTTTTCCATCCTTAATTATTAGATTTATACTTAAAATTGCATTTGAATTTATTTCTGTTGGTTGGCAGAGGATGCCGATTTCCTCCCTCTAATTAGGTGATTTATTGCCCTCTAGTGGTGTAACAGATAAATATGGCAGCAATGTCAACCTCTTGATTTTAATACAAGACGTGGCCTTTTAAAGGAATATATTACTCCCGAATACACTAATTAATGTAAATATTTAAGTTCCTAAGAGGTGTAGAGTAGAAATAGATTAACTTAAAGGTGACTGATAGAGGAAATCTCTCAGCTTTCTATGCAGGATTCTGTGATAGACAAAGCTCTACAAATCAGAGTCTTAAAGTTCAAAATTTTCCTTCTATTCAGTTCCATCAGAAACTCCTAGAGAAATGGTAAAGACATTATCCACTGTTCCTTTGCCTCAGTTCCCTGATGAATAAACTAACATTTGAAGAACCTATACACCTGGATAAAATAACAATAACAATAGTACCAATGCAATATTATTATTATTATTATTTATTAAGTATGTACTTTTTGCTAAGTCTTGTGCTAAGTGCTTTACTGGTGTTATCTCATTTGGTCCTCACAACAACCCTTGGAGGGAGGTGAAGTTGTTATCCCCATTTTATAGAAGAGGAAACTGAGCAAAGAAATGAATGAATGAAAAAGAATTTGCTAAAAGATGTGCCTATCCAAAATGCAGTGCTCAGTGATGGGGACACAGATGAAGAAGTTAAGATCTTCCCTGCTTTAAAAGAGCTCACATTATAATAGAGGGACCCCCCCCTCTATCTATCTATCTGTGTGTGTCTCTGTGTGTCTGTGAGTGTGTGTGTGTGTTTGAGTTTCAGCAAGTCATATGGTCCTTAGGGTATCATGGATTTTCTTTAAAGTTATTTCCAATGATAAAATTATATCTCTTGCTGAGGTACTATGTATTTGTCAGTACTATGAATTTTGATGATGAGAACTTTTCTTCCCTCGGATCTTCAATAACTATAGGTGTATTCCCTGCATGATGAGGTAGGATGAGGTGGAGAAGGAGAGCTGAAAGCAGGACCAGCTGTGCAGTAAGGTATGGAAGCACTGCTATTTCCTGTGCACTTGGGTTTACCTGCCCATCAATGACAGTTGGTCATTGGTTGGTGGTGGGGATGGGGGTGATTAGGATGTCAGATCCATACTCCACAAGGATTTCTCCCCCTTGATAATCATTGCAGGGACCAGGCTGGAAGCAGAGCCAATGGGAAAGTACAATAATTGGTCCAACCTGCTTTAACAATGACATTTCTTACCTTGCAGAAGCATTTTAAATTGTAGAGTAGGAAGGGACCCTAATGATCACTTTATCCAATGTCTTCGTTTTACAGATGAATAAACTAAGGCCCCAATATATGAAATAGTCTTCCTAAGATTATATTATTAATTAGTGGCAAATTGAGAGCTAAAATTTAGTCTAGTGCTCTGGTTACTACAGTAAGCTGCCTTTCTTAAAAAGGACTTTATTAAGAGTTTAACAAATGATAATTATATAAGAATAAGAGTTTATAAAATAAACTTATATAGAAGTTTAACATTTGTAAAGCACTTTATATACACGCTCTCACATGATCCTACTGTAGGTGCCTAGTATAGGTCACAAGGTACCTACTGTAGGTCATAAAGCTGAAGCTAAATCTCAGACAGAATTCAAACTCAGATCTCTCCTGACTCTAAAACCATTGTGAACCAAATGATTTGAAACTAGGATATGGTTCAAGCTAAGATGATCAAGAAAAAGAAACACATAAACAAAAGCTAGGTGGCTCAGTGGATAGAGTGCTGGACTTGGAGTCAGGAAGACCTGAGTGCAAATCCGTCTTCTAAAGTTTACTAACTATGTGACTCTGGGCAAATCACTTAATCTCTATTCACTTCAGTTTCCTCATCTATAAAATTAGATGAATAATAATCTATTCTATAGTTATTATGCAGATCAAATGAAATAATATTTATAAAGCTCTTCACAAACCTCAAAGCATTATATAAATAGGACAGCTAGGTGGCACAGTGGATAGATTACTGGGCTTGGAACCAGAAAGACTCATCTTCCTGAGTTTAAATCTGGTCTCAGACACGTAGTAGCTGTGTGACCCTGGGCAAGTCACTTAACCCTGTTTGCCTCAGTTTCCTCATCTATAAAATGAACTGGAGAAGGAAATGGTAAACCACTCCAGTATCTTTGCCAAGAAAACCCCAAATGAGGTCACAAAGAGTCCTACACAACTAAAAACAACTGAACAATAACAACAACTATATAAAGGCTAATAATAGTAGTCATAGCATCAGGGGCAACAGAAGTAGTAATAGTAGCAGCAGCAACAGTAGTAGTAATAGTAGTAGTAGAAGTAGTAGTAGTAGTAGTAGTAGTAGTAGTAGTAGTAGTAGTGTAAGTAGTAACCATCATATTCTCATTTATAATAACTCTTACTGGAATCTGTCATTCTGCCCTTCAACTCAGAGGGTTAGATTATGCCTAGACGGGTTGCATGTCTTCACAGAACAGACCAAGCAAATACTTTTGACAAGATCTAAACCAGATCTTGATAAAAGTACAAAGAGAACCTAGTTTGCCTTTGACCCCTACCCTTCCTTTTGTTTTCCCTCTCTACCTCTGTCTCTCAGTTTTCCAAATACAGTAAATAGTAAGCACAGTCCTATCCTCTTCATGAGTATCATCCTCAGGGTACAAAAAATATCTCTCAGGTGCAAGGGGGGAAATGGGGGGTAGAATTCTGGCAAGATGTCTATATAGGAGGTCACATGCCTAAGCCCAGCTCCCTTCTATCATCTCAAAATGGCAAAAATTATGTCAAGTAGAGCAAAATAATAATAGAAAAAGCAAAGAGAAAAATAGGAAAAAAAATTAGCAAAGAAAAGGCAACACAGAAAAACTAGGAGAGAGACTGGTTAAAACAAAACTGAATAAACAATCAAGAAAAGGATCTAACAAAACTCATTAAAAATATAGAGTTTCCATGAATTAATGAATAAGTAAAAAACATGCCTTCTATTTGCTAAGCACTGTGCTAAACACTAGAGATAGGAATACAAAAATAAGAAAAGGCCTGCTTTCATGGAGGTTAAGTTATAATAGATGGAGACAAGACAGATAGGAGAATGTTGGCTAGGGAAGGTTGTCTCCATCTGGAAAGTAACAGTGGGTGGTGAGTGGAGCACTAGGGCATTTAATTAACATGTACTTTCTAGAAGCAAAGGTAGTATTGATGTGATTACTGTTCCCAAAGGAAGAGGTAGAAAGTAGAGGTTGGGTGTGGGAACATACTTGGTGGTAGTGTAAATGGTGGAATCCAGTATGGATGGCTAGATGGAATGTGAAGCATGGCCTGGTCTGGAGCCAGCTAGATAGAGTAGGTTATGTGAGTTTGCATGTGCTCATTCATCAATAGGGATAGCTCAGTCCCAGGGCAAGAGTTCCAACGTTGTGTGGATTAACTAATGAAAAGGGAAAATGCCTCATATCACTCCCAGAAATGATAGCACAACTCTAAAAGTCTTCAAAATGTTTCATAATACAACAAAGTGATTAAAAGAAGAAATGAGAATACAAATTACTGTTCTAAACAAATTAATTTTTAAAAAGAATAGACAACTGAGAGAAAAGCATAGAGAATTTCTCCAAAATAGATTTATCACATTTGGAATTTAAAAATGCAGAGATGGAAGAAAAGTTGACCAAAGAAATTATGAGACAATTACATTTGAAGAACACAGGAGGGTGTTACAAGGAAAATCAGTAAACTGACCTTGAATATAGAATATATAGCTAAAATCTGAAGATCATAGGTTTTTTTTTATCACAAAGGAAAAAAAAAGCATGAATAGGAAACTTCAGATACACAGATTAGGAAAATATCCCCAGAAATAATAGAAACAAGGCATGGCTAGATCAACAGTCCATAGAATGCTGACAGAAACAACAATTTTTACTTGCCAAGAAAAATTGTGGTCAAGTATTAGAACTTCACTATTGGGTAGGCAGCCAGAAAGAAGCCCTATGTACACCAATGTAAATACTTCAAATCACTTTATTTATAAAAATTCAAAGAAAAAAATTAGATCATAATAGTCTGAAAGTAAGGGATATCAGTTTACATCCCAAATGTAAGATAACTTTTAAAGTTGAGCTTAATTTTTATGCACACACATGTATTTGTATATGTGTATATATATGTATCTATGTATACACATACAAATAGATTTTCAACAAAAAGAGTTCTTCAAAGGAAATAAGAGGGTATTTGATTTACAAACTGTTCAAAAAAAGAGACATAAGGATAGTAAGCAATCACAGCTGACAAAAAGGTCTGAGCAATATCAACCAACAAACATTTTTGCCTACTATGGTGCCTACTATGTACCAGGCACCTTGCTAAGTGCTGAGGATACAAAAAGAAGCAAAAGACAGTCCCTGACCTCAAGGAGCTCACAGTCTAATGGGGGGGGGAGGGAGATGACATGCAACCAAATATAGACAAAGCAAGCTATATACAGAATAAATAGGAGACAATTAACAGGGAGATGGCACTGAAATTTAGAGGGCTTAGGGAAGACTTCTTTTACAAGGTGGGATTTTAGTTGGGGCTTAGAGGAAGCCAAGGACATCAGTAGTTGGAGTAGAGAAAGGAGATCATTCCAGGCATGGGGAATAGCCAGAGAATTCCCAGAACTGAGATGGAGTGTCTTGCTTATGGAATAGCCAGGAGGCCAGTGTCACTGGATCAAAGAGTATATGTCAGAGGAGTAAGGTGTAAGAAGACTGGAAAGGTAGCAGGAGGCTAGGTCATGAAGGACTTAAAATGCTAAACGGAACATTTTGTATTTGGTCCTAGAGGAAATAGGGAGCCACAGGAGTTTATTAATTGGATGGTGAGACCTGAGCTTTAGATAAATCACTTTTGTGGCTGAATGGAGAATGGACTGGAGTGGGGAAAGACTTGAGGCAGGCAGAGCCACCAGCAGGCTATTGCAATAATCCAGGCATGACGGGATGAGGGCCTGCACTAGAGTGGTGGCAGTGTCAGAGGAGAGAAGGGGGCACATTTGAGAGATACTTCAAGAGTGAAATCAAAAGACCTTGGCAAAAGATTGTATATGGGGGAGGGGGTGAGAGATAATGAGGTATTCAGGATGGCTCTGACGATATGAACTCATGCTAGGGCTAGACAGTTCTTCCAGGGCTAGACAATACTATTGTTTTTAAAAACTATAATCTTGCTTGAAGACCATTAAGAGATGAAAAAGATAATATCCAAGGAAAAGTCAAAGGAACTAGAAGAAGGAAAGGTAGAATAATTCAAAGAATATTTACTAGAATCTGTTACCTCAGGGATGTAACCTTGGGTGAAGTGGGAGGATGAAAATATACCAAAGAAAATAACGTATGAACAGATAAGCACATTTGCATGGTACTCTGAGGATAGAGAGAGAGTACTAACTGTTTTTATTTTTCTATCCCCTCCCCCTTCTATTTTCCTATGGGGCAGGATAGATTTCTATACTCCATTAGCTGTATATCTTATTTCCCAGTTGCATGTGAAAACAATTTTTAACAAGAGTACTAACAATTAAGGAAGATCAGGACAGGCTTCCCAGAGGAAATGACACATGAGCTGTCTTGAAGGGAGTAAGGCATTCTAAAATGAGCAGGTGAGGAAGGAGTGAATTCAGGCATGAGGGACAATCTGCACAGATATTCATAGGCAGGAGATGCAATCCAAGCCTGGAAGTCAGAAAGGAGGACAATTTGGAGGGAACATATAATGGCGAAGAGAAGCAACGTGCTAACATCCTGGAAAGTTAGGATGAAGCCAAGCTGAGAAATTTATACATTAACCTAGAGGCAACAGGGAGCCACTGAAGGTTCTTAAGCAGAGGAATGACATGTTCAAATTGGATGACGTGTAGAAATCACTCTGAAACCATAATCAGTATGTAAACATAACTTCTTACTGTTAACCTAAGTTAAACATACTGTTCCATTGTTTCACCATGGTACAGATGCGACCTTGGATTCTCAAAGGCTATGTAAACGGAACACAAACTTTGGGAGGTTCTACCATATTGAGTGGGAATCTGGACAATATGACTGTTATTTGGGGCACCAGATTAATTTCAGTGAAGTTCATTATCAGAAGGTTGGCCCTGAGGTGCTGAATAGTTTTGACCTTAGTAGCTCATGAAGAGTTTTTGTTAAGCTAGGTGGCACAATGTGATAGGGCACTGGACCTGGAGGCAAAGAAACCTGAGTTCAAATTCAACCTCAGATTCTTATTAGCTCTGTGACCCTGGGCAAGCCACTTAACTTCTAATTGCCTCAGTTTCCTTGACTATAAAATGGGCATAACAACAGTACATACTTCCTAGTGTTGTTGTGGGGATCACATGAGATATTTATAAAAAGTGCTTAGCACAGTGCCTGGCATATAGTAGGTGCTTAATAAAATGGTTATTAAGCTATATTAAGCTTGATGAAATAATAGAGCCTCAAAGTATTAAAGTATAGTGCTTTAGAAATAACATGATATAGTGCAGTGGTATCCAAAGTATGTGTTCCCCAGCAGGGTGTACAAGGCTATCCATTGGGATACAAGAAGAAAATATTAGAATTTCTCTTTTTTAATCCTAAAAATAGGAAATAAATTATTACTGTCATCTAATGCACATATTGACCCTATAATTCTTACTTGGTCTATTTGTTAGACAGTCATATTTCATATATGATACTTGAGCTATCCTGAAGGAAGTGAGGGAGTTTCAAAATGTGGAGAGATTAAAGGACACCCCTTCACTTGTACATTCACTTTCTCAATATTATGATGTCTTGTAGTTTATGTGTGTCTGGTTAAGTGGATTTATAGATTATATTGGCTAGTTTTCACTACATTAGCTGACAAGCAGCTTAAAATTATTCCTGCAAAGAAACTGTGGTTTGAAGATAATACTAGTAATGTGTGTGCAAGTGAATAATCAAGAAATGACAGCTGCCGTTTCTACATGTAGAATGAGTTCATAAATCACATTGTGGGGGGTGAAAAAATGATAATCTAATCAGATAAGACAAGAAGCTAGACAAATAATTTAAAATTGCCACAAAAATTATTTGAAATATGGATATGTATTCATTATCACAAGCAAAGAACCACACCCTAAGTAGACATTATTAGTTAATTATTATGATTCACAAGAAAGTTAAAAATTAAGCTTTCATTGCTGATAGACTTTGTGAGTGTAATACCTATACAAATGCCTATCTACACACTTCAAAAAAATTTTTTTTGGCTAGGCAATGGGGTTAAGTGACTTGCCAGGGTCACACAGCTAGTAAGTGCTATGTGTCTGGGGCCGGGTTTGAACTCAGGTCCTCTTGAATCCAGGGCAGGTGCTCTATCCACTGTGCCACCTAGCTGCTCCTCACACTTTTAAAATTTGTAACCCGAATTTTCTAGGCTGCTTAAAAACCTCCAACCTTATCATTCCACTCAAACTATTCTCTCCACAATTAATAATGATCTCTTAGTTGCTAAATACAGTGGCCTTTTCTCTATACTCATTCTCCTTAATCTCTCTGCAGCCTTTGACACGGGAGCATTCTCTCCTCTCACTTCTCTCTCCTCTCTAGGTTTTTGAGATACCATTTTCTCCTGGTTCTCCTCCTGCCTGACAGCTCCTTCTCTTTCTCCTTTGCTGGATCCTACTCCAGATTATTCCCTCTAACTGTAGGTGTCGCTCAGGGCTCTGTCCTGATCCCTCTCTCTTCTCCCTCTTCTTCACTTGGTAATTTCATTGGCTCCCATAGATTTAATTACTATATCTGTTTTGACAATTCACAGATCTCCCTATCCTGCCCTACTATTTCTGCGGATCTTCAATCTCACATCTCCAACTACCTTTCAGACATTTTGAACTGTATGTCTAAGTAGAAATCTTAAAATCAACACCTCCAAAGTGGAACTCATTATCTTTCCCCATAAACTCTCCCCTATTCCTCCCTTCCTTATTACCGCAGAGGGCAATATCATCCTCCTACCCACTCAAGCTTGTATCCAAAGAATCGTGCTGAACTCTTTGGTATTTCTCACCTGCCATATCCAAACTGTTGTCAAGGCCGGTCAATTTCATTTTTGCAACATCTCTTGAATATGCCTGCTTCTCTCCACTGCCACTTCCACCACTCTAGTGCAGGCCCTCATTTCCTCATGCCTGCATTATTGCAATAGTTTGCTACGGGGCTGCCTACCTCCAGTCTCTCTCCACTTCACCCCAACCCCATTCAGCCACTAAAGTGATTTTCCTAAAAACAAGTCCAAGCATGTCACTACCATCCCCTTCGTTAGATAAACTCCATGGGCTCCCTATTGCCTCCAGGATCAAGTACAAAATGCTCTGGAGATCTTTCTCAAGATCTTTTTACATTTCATGCGCACCAATGAAACATTCAATCTGTCCATTATTATCCTTTGTTCTTAATATATAACTATCCTTTCTAAATTACACACTTCCTTGATGACATGTCTCTCACTGATTCAGTTTGGTTTATTGTATAAAATCAGGAAAATCTGGGTTCAAGTCCTATTTCTGACATATATTGACTGTGTGTCAGATACTGTGCCATTTACCTTTTCCATGCCCCGGACAACAATCTGAATTGCAGACTAGTCGCTGCTCTTCATTGATGAAGAGAGTTCCCTCAATGGAAATAACCCAAGCTGATGTAATTACAGGTCTGGTTCTCCCTCTGCCCTAACTACCAAAAAGCCTTATGCCATTTCTTGGGCTTATATCATTGTTAGAAATGTGCCGAGTCTTCTCATACTCACCACCCATGGATCTCTTGTCCTTTGTGTCATTCAACACTTTGATCCTTCAGACAATGTAGCATTCTAAGATGTGCAATGATCCAATATTACTAGGAAAGCATTTGTATTTTTAAAAAAAGTTGGGTGTTTATTTTGGGAACAGCTTAGAATTTATACCGCACAACTACACCACTTCACCAAATGTAGCTTACACCGTTTTCCCCCCTCCCATTAAATTCTGAATCCAGGTCATCATCCATCAAGATATCTATTTATCTATTCCTGATATATGTATTTATATCAATGGCCAAATTTTCCAACTGAATGCCATAGTATGGACAAGAGACATTTTTCAACCATTTTGTTGTTTATGTTTTTATATAGAATTTTAAGTCAGTCTTTTTTAGTATAATCTGTAGCTCAACCCCCCCCATAGTAGATTCCCATAGATGAGATAAAATATTAAAGGCAGCTCCATAAATATTATTCACTTTGCCTCATGTTTCCCCCATCCAGAAATGATTCTGGAAAATCTATGATACAGCTTGTGACAAAGTCTTCACAGATATGGACAAAAAAATCCTCTAAGATCCCATGTAAGTACCCAAAGTAACAAAGCACGTATAGGATATAAGACCACCTTTATTTCACCCTGGGGGAAAACACAAATGACTCATAGTAACCCAAAAAGAAATGCAGAAAATATATGAAGGACTCACAGTAGCCCACAAAAAGCAACACAATTCTCCATTTCTGCAGATTGGTCCCACAGACTACCAGTATCTTAAAGTTCTCAAGACTGTGTGCCACCCTGATCTATCCCCAAAAGGGAACTGAACTTCTTAAGGCTACCCCTTACTTTGTTGAATCCTATTTTCCTATAGAGTGCTTCACTGGTCCCTTAGACTGGAAGGGCCTCCCTGTGATTTGAACTTTCCTTAGAAGGAGAAATTGAAGATTGATAGACAAGCAATGCTCCAACATTCTGGTGAGTTCCTCTTTCGTCTCATAGACACCTGTACAGATAGTCTTGTTCCGAGGGCATGGGCTGTCTCAAAAGGGAATTTAGAATTATTAGATAGGAAACCCCTGGATTCACACAATCCAAATAATTTACTATAGCAGAAAGATACAAAGTCTGTATCTCTTGATCATACATATCAGGCATGGCTTTAGTCTTTTCTGTGGTCCTCCTAGCATGAAAGACCATTGACTAAATCATCTGCTTTTATTAAGAATCATGTTGCTCAAGAAATTCCTCTTCTTTTAGTAGAGAGCTACATGTTAAAACTCAAACTTGGATCTATGAATGGGGAAATCCTCATAGACTGGTGCTGCCCAGAAATTTTCCCCTTCTCATCTAGGAATTCTGGATTCTAAGACTCTTAAATGTCAGACTTGATGGAGGCAACCATCAGGAAATCTCACTCTTAGCCCTGCAGTTGTAGAGTTAGGCTACTGCTTCTCCAGAAATTTGACATTTTCCAGTAATTATCATCTCAGGTCATGTTATTAAAGATATGACCACCTCTGCCGTATGTTTTTGCCCTCAAGCAGCCATTATTAGCTTCTTAGAGGATAAAGGAGAGGAGGAACCTTCTTCCTCCCCACTACCACCACCACCACAACACTCTCAAGGATCTTTCTGAAAGAAAGGCAAGAGGTAAAGGGGCCAAGTTTTAAATGAAGTTTCCCTTTTATAGGCCAGTACAAAGGTATGGTTCCTCTTGCAAGAATTTATCCTTTTCAGAGTTTGAGTCAACCAATTTACCTGAAAGCAGTTGGATCCTCCAGGAGGTACTAAGGGTTGGAGTGGAAGATGTCCACAATCTCCATCGGAAGACATAAACAAAGGCTCATCAACCCGGAAACTTATCAAGTTGATCAGAAAACTTCCTTGAAAATTCCCCCTACATGAGTAAAAATTGTTTTCATTTAGAAAACTCTGAGGCTTGTTTCAATAAGCACAGCCTTCATCCAGAAATAGAAGCATCTAGAACACTTACCATCTACAATGAAACACTCTTCCGTTTAGACTCTATATAGACTATCTATACAGAATAGAAGTAAAAACTTTGGCAAGCATATTTTCCCTATTTATTGCCTTACTTGGTATTAATAATCATAAATATCACTGAAGATAATTATCTCTGCAGTTGAATCTATCAATCAATTTTGTATGATCTCAATATATACATGAGGAGCTCCTTCTTGGAAGAAAGACCTTAAAAATGCATTTTGAACAATAAAGTAAAACCTCTTTTTTGCTAATTAACAAATAATAAACTAAGCAAGATCTTGTATTCTCTGCACCTTTCAGCCAGTGGTATAAGTTGTGGTTTGCTATAAAATTTCAAAAGCTTACCTGTTCCCTTCTCATATTCTTATCAAGGATACCCTTAACATGTGTATTGATCACTCTTACAATAACAAAAAAGTTAGTATATTGTTGGTACATGTTGAGGTCCTCACAATCACCTTCATGGGATAGTAATAATATTTTTTCTTGTTTTTTTTCTTGATATTTTCCCCTCCCCAAGATATCTTGTAGAAGGATAACAATGCTCTCTGTGGTGAGGGTGACTCTTCTATGCTGCTTCAAAGATAGGATGCACTGATCCCCCTGCATATTTTATTGAAAGCTGAGTATAGTGCCTGTTGATTTGCTTTCTATAGCAGTGGCATAGAATGTAATAAAATGGAAAAAAACATTGATTAAGTCCTGATTTTGTGCCTAGCATTGTGCTAAGTTCTGGAGATACAATAGAAAATTAAAACAGCCCCTTTCACCAACCCTCAGCATACCACTCACCTAGATTATTTTAATAGATTCCAAATGGATCCTCCTGTCTCCATTCTCATTTCCTACATTGCTGCCCAAATAATCTTTCTAATACATCATTATGAGTTTATGATTCCCTGCTTATAGTTTCCCATTGTCAATCTAATAAAGTCCACAATCATTATTCTGGTATTCAAGACTTTCCATAAACCGGCTCCAATCTACCTTTCCACTTTATGTAGCCAAGGTGGACTCCTCTTTGTCTTCATTCTTGTCTTGCTCTCATCTGGCCTTTACCTACACCATTTCACAGGTTCAGAATGGATTTCTCTAGTTCCCATCTCCATATATTTAAATTCCTTCCAGACCTAAACCAGCTGTCACTGCTGCCAATAAATCTTCACTGATTCCCTTTCATCCCAATTGAAACTGAGCTCTCTGTACTCCAATGTCTCGCGGTATTTTCTATTAACCTCCCCTTTATGGTGATCATAGTATACCTTGTATTATTCACAGGGTTATAGATAGAGCTGAGAGGGAACTTAGAGCTCACCTAATCTAACACCATCATCTTATAAATGAAAACAGTGGGCTTAGAGAGATAAAGTAAGTTGCCCAAATTTCCACAGATAGTACGTGGCAGAGGTGGAATTTGAACCTAGGTCCTCAGACCCCAAGTCCAATGTTTCTTCCACTGTACCACAGTTGTATATATGGCCTATATCTCTCCCTCCCCCAAATATATTGTTAAATTTCTATGTTTTCCCCCTTTTTGTACAAGCAGAAATATAAATGCTCTGTGGAAGATTTATGGAAAGACATGAATCAGAATGACAAAGGATGGTTGAAGGGAACATCCATGTTGTTAAGAACATAGTTTTATCGAACAATAGAAGGCAATCAATAAATGTTAAATTAAAATTGAATTATTAATGGGTGAAGTTGAAACTACTGTATTTGGATCTGTAGGGTTAAATTTGGTCAAAAGATGGCAGCAATGTTCAGCTATTTCTTCACTAGTCACCACTAAATATGAGTGGAAAAAGATTATTTAGCAGCTATACAATTGCACCATTTGTCCAGAGATGAAACATGGTGTTGGTTAAATATGTAAAGAACAATAACAACAGCAATGAAAGTTTAAGTTAATGTACATCGAAGGATAGGCTTAAGATGATCTATTTGAGTGGAAGAGGCGAATAATACCGTCACTTCTTAAAAGAACACAAAAGACATCTAAGGAAGAGCTTTTCCCCGAGACTAATAATACAGTATCTCTGCTTGATTGTATATGATGCTGACAGGGTGTAGCTCTACTATGAGAGCCATTGAGTCCTTTTTGGAACTGCTCATCCACTTCTGGTGTTCATCCGTCACCCAACTTTCACCTGTGGTTCCAAGATGCTGTATGTAGCATGTGCAGCAACCACAGCTCAGTAATATCAACCTAGCAGAAAAGCTAAACCAAGGTTGAGGATAGCCAACAAGCCTCAGACCTGTCCATGAGTCTACCCCAAGCATATGAAGACTTCCCCTGGCGGAATGGGTAAATGAGAACAATTTGTTCCAACGGCTATGAAGGCAGCTGAAGTAGGTGTTAGAGCTTGGTTAGACATCGAAGACGCCAAGGTCATCCACTGCATTCCAGACTATCACCATTTGTTTTGACTTTTGTCTTGCCACTGGACTTCAATGACTCTGGAAGAGAGAGTGAATCCAATGACTTCATGCAACTCTGCCTCATTTAAATCCAATTTGTGGGTGAGTCAAACATCAACCCCATTCAAACACCCAAGACATCAACCATACTATTTTACCATTTTTTATCTGCCTCAAAGTCCTGTAGCAAGAAGCAAGTGATGGAGCAGCAGGTGTGCATACACTGGGAGCTGTAGTCACAATCCTGCACACAGGTGGCCTAGGCCAAAAGGTTGTTTTCTCACTGGACTGAAGCAGCAGTGAGATTTGGCAGTCCCCTGGGTGTCTGACTAGCCTTTTTGAAGGACCACACTGCTCACCTCCTAGTGTGAGGAAGGGGATAGAAAAGGTGCCCTAAAAATTGTCCACTTCACCCATCCCTGGCCTATTTACTGCAGCAGGTAGGAATTTCTGCAGTTAAAACACAAAAAAATGTACAAAATGTACAGAAAAAGTACAAATGTACAAAAAAGAATGTACAAAACTTTTGTGAAGATGATCTTACTCACCGTTGGTACATGGAATGTGTGCACGCTTATGGATAGCATGAAATCCAGTAGACCTGAAAGACAAACAGCTCTTGTTGTGAGAGAACTCAGCAGGTATTGCATCCAAATAGCAGCCCTGAGTGAAAGAAGGCTGGCAAATGAAGGCTAGCTTACCAAAGTCAGAGCTAGATAGGTGTTTTTCTGATGTGGCCTCAGTGAAGGGGAGCACCATGAAGCTGGCATAGGTTTCACAATCATGATTAGTCTAGTCATCAAGCCTGTATGCCTCCTCAAATCAGTGAATGACAGGCTCAAGACGATACAATTGCCACTGCAGGAAAGTGCCATGATCATCAGTGCATTTGCCTCCACCATGACAAACCCTGATGAGGTCAAAGAAAAATTTTATGAAGACCTAGAGACCCTCATCATCAATGTGCCAAAAGAGGACAAGCTTGTAATTCTGGGTGACTTTAATGCTAGATTAGGCAGACTATCTGACCTGGCAGTGAGTCCTGGGAAGGAATGGGGTTGGAAAAAGCAACAGCAAAGTTTGAACTGAAAGACTTAGGCATCTCATGACCTTCTCATCATCAACATTGTCTTCTGGTTACCTACATGCAATAAAACTTTGTGGATGCACCCTCACAGTAAACACTGGCATTTAATAGACTATGTTACTATAAGGAGAAGAGACAGACAGGATGTCAGAACAACAAAGATGAAGTGAGGTACAGAGTGATGGACTGATCATAGATTTATCCTGTCCAAGCTAAACTTCACATTCAACAAAAGAAGCAGCCCCAAAGCAAGATGACTAACACTTAATGTCAGCAGATTAGAGTGCTTCTCTGAGGGTGAATTGTTTGTTGTGGAAAGGATGAGCCAACACACAGTTGGCAAGCGTGGAGCAGAAAAGGAGTGGACAGTTTTCAGAGATTTAATGTACAGCATCACACTTACTCATCTGAGTCAGAACACTGGCAACCTCAAGATTGATTTGATGAAAATGCTGGGGAAATTCAGAAGCTGCTAAATGAAAAACAAGAACTCCATAGGGTTTACCAGCAGATAGTTCATCCACCTCTAAGAAGGCAGCATTTAATTTCATCAAAGGAAAGTGCTATCTATAATAATATGAAGTGTTCTAAATCACTTTTGATTGGAGAAATGCAAATTAAAATAACTCTGAGGCACCACCTCATACCTATTGGATTATCTAATATGACAAAAAAAGAAAATGATAAATGTTGGAGAGGATGTAGTAAAATTGGGACACTAATGTGTGGTGGAGTTGTGAACTGATCCAACCATTCTGGAGAGCAATTTGAAACTATGCCCCAAGGGCTATAAAACTGTGCATACCCTGTGATCCAGCAATACCACTACTAGGTCTGTATCCCAAAGAGATCATAAAAAAGGGAGAAGGACCTACAAGTGCAAAAAAATCTATAGCTGCCCTCTTCATGGTGGCAAAATATTAGAAATTGAGGGGATGCCCATCAATTGGGGAATGGCTGAACAAGTTGCAGTATGCAAATATAATAGAATACTGCTGTTCCATAAGAAATGATGAGCAGGCAGATTTCAGAAAAACCTAGAAAGATATGAATTGATACTAAGTAAAGTGAGCAGAACCAGGAAAACATTGTATACAGTAATAGCAACATTGTGCGATGATCAATTATGATCTTCTTAGCAACGCAACAATCCAGGACAAGTACAAAGTACTCATGATGGAAAGTGCTATCCACATCTAGATAAAGAACTAATGCACTCTGAATGCAGATCAAAGCATACTTTTTTCACTTACTTTATTTTTCTCATGGTTTTTTTCTTTTTGATTTCTTCTTTTACAACTATGACTAATATGGAAATATATTTTGCATAATTGCACATTTATAATCCATATCAAGTTACCCACCATTTTAGGAAAAGGGGACGGAGGGAAAAATTTAGAACTCAAAATCTTGTAAAAATGAATGCTAAAAATTGTCTTGACATATAATTTGGAAAAAATAAAATACTATTAAAAAATAAAAACAAAAAGTAAAGTTCAAGTGAAGCTTAGAGAAATGCAAGATTCTTGGCTCAGTAAGAAGGCAGATGAAATTCAGTTTTATGCTAATAATAACAATCCAAAGTGCTTTTATGATGATCTGAAGGCCATTTGTGATCCAAAGACTCATATGTCTCAATTTCTCAGTGCTGATGGAGCCACATTGATTAGTGATAAGGACATGTTCCAGGAGAAATGGACTGCACAAGGCCATAGTGTTCTCAACAGACTACATCAATCAATGCTAAAGCCACTAACCATGTACTACAGGCTGAAGCCAATCCCTCTCTAGCCAAACTTTCAACTGAAGAGGTTTTGAATGCCATTCAGCTCCTCTCATACGGCAAAGTGCCTGGTGCAGATACTATTCCACCTGAGATTTACAAGGCAGGGGTCTACTACTCAGTCTTTTGGATTATATGACTAGAAGAGGTTATGCCCCTGTAGTTCAAGGATGCCTCCATTGTCCATAGGAAATAAGTTGTCCTATGACAATCACAGCAAGGGGGGGGCATCTCTCCCTTAGTCATTGTCCTCCCCGACTAATCTTTCACCTGGAAGATAGTCATCTACCTGAGAATCAGTGTGGCTGCAGAAAAAAAGTCAAGAGTGGTTGATATGGTTTTTGTTGCCCAACAACTCCAAGAGAAATTCCAGGAGCAGAACAGAAGTCTGTACATGCTGGTTGTCTATCTGACCAAAGCCTTTGATGCTGTCAGTCATGAGGGCTTGTGGAAAATCATGGCAAAACTTGTTTGCCCAGAGAAGTTTATCAGTACTGTTCATAAGTTTCATTATGGCATGCTTGCATGAGTTCTGGATAATGGCCAATGCTCTAGCACTTTCCCAATCACCAGTGGAGTGAAACAGGGTTGTGTGCTAGCTATCATACTTTTTAGCAGTGATGTTGTTGGACAACTGCAATAAGAACAGAAATGGCATCAAGGCCAGCTACTGTACTAACAATAAATTGTTCAATTTGAAAAGGTTACAAACTGAAACTAGAATGGGGGGAGAGTTGATACGTGACTTTTTATTTGTGAATGACTGTGCACTCAGTGCAACCTCTGAAGCTGAGATGCAGCAAAATATGGATTGATTCTCTGCAGCTTGTGCTAATTTTGTCCTGAAAATTAACACAAGAAAACCAGTCAATATCATACCATTCATACCTGGAACCATCAGTTTCATCAGATAGAGAAATTTTGAATGCTGTGGATAAGATCACTTACCTTGGTAATATACTTTCCAGGGATGTCCACATAGATGATGAGGTTGACATCACATTGCCAGAGCTAGTTCAGCATTTGGGAGACTCCAAAGGAAAGCGTGGGAGAGAAGAGTTATTAGACTGCCTACCAAACTGAAGGTCTACAGTGCCATTGTATTGAACTCATTATTGTATAGCTGTGAAACCTGGACAATAAACCAATGCCATGCTAGGAAACTGAATCGCTTCCATTTGAATTGTCTTAGGAAGATTTTGAAGATCACCTGGCAAGATCAACCTGTAGTAGAGTCATCCAGGCTTACGTTGGTCTGATTAGTCACAGTCAGATACACTGTATTTTGACCCCAAGATGTCACTTTGGTCCTCTTCGAGAATGGACGACAACCAACCGTGATGCTGACACAGACAGAATGACAACAGTAGGCTATTTTATGCCTCATGTACCCCCACATAAAAGTCCTTGGCACTTTCCGCAGCATTCCCAGGAAGCAGTGGCTTTAGAATTTCTATTGCTGTAGCCTGGGGACTAATGGTAAGAAGGTGGAAGAAATCAGGCTAATTAATTAAATAAGGCAGTAGGAGAGTTTGTCCATAGACAGAAAAAGTAGAAAGAGCATTGGTAAAGCAGCCATGAAATGTATTTCTAATCCCCAAACTTATCACTAACAAGCTGTGTGACCCTATGTTAATTTAAAGGCTTTGTGTATTCTCTTGTGTATACTTTGTGTTTTCTCATTTGTGAAAGAAGGTTAATATAGTGCCTTCATCTCTATGACTCAGTTGCTACCTGAAATCCCTGATCTCTTCCCTCTTTCCTCTAACTCCCCAGACCCCGTGCTAATACTGTTTTTCACTTGCCCCAATGTGGTACTTGTACAGGGCAGGATTTGCTAATGATAGCCCAGTCTTAATTATATTTAATTACCTTATCCTACTGAGTCTTAATTAGATTAGACTTCATAAAATTCCCTTCCAATTGCCAACTCCAGAGGCTCTTGTTCAAGCATGGGCAAGAAGAAGTAAGAATTGTTACTACAATTCCAACAGTATTATTGAGTGATCAATTGAGCAAATGCATATAAGAATATTTTGAAAAGTTTAACAATTCTACACAAATGCAGGGTAACATTAAGGTTGTTGTCATGTTGTTTTACCTCAGCAATGATTTTTTTAAAACAGGAAAATGTACTCTCATAGCCTGTCATCTTGCAGAAGACCAAAATCTCTTCAAAATATGAAACAGAAAACTTCTGTTCATTTAAAAAAGATAAATATGCCATTTAATAAAATAGGACTATATTCACCAATGGATTCTTAGCCAAAAGTAGGAGGGAAAAAATATTTTACCATTAAATCTCAAAATCTGTTTTCAGAGCTGAGGGGATAGTTCAAACTAGCCCTCACAAAGAATAGCACCATATCCTTTTGGTGCTTTTAGCTTTTTTGTTCAGTAATCTTTGAGGAAGCATTCTGATGCCTGGTTATATTGCAAAGCATTTTATTATTGGTTTTAAAAGCACCTGAGAAGTAATCTTGCCACTTCAAAGCAATTTAAGAATTATTGGCATCCCACAAAAACATGATGAAATAAAAGCCTAAATATACTATTTCAAGAAATCATATAAAAAGTTTACAAGAAGTAAAGGAAAAAGTGGATAAAACCTAGAATACTCAACATCTACATGGTACGATCAGAGAGAAACCCCAACTTTAACTCTTCCTGAAATGTTACTTCTAAATTCCAGTGATCTAATATTTTTTAAAAAGAATTTTACAAGCATCCAGGAGAAAACCCCTCACGCATAATAAGGAAAAACAACTCTGCTTGTGCAAGACTTCTAATTAACCATAAGAAATGAAAGAAAAGGTTATGCAAAGTTAGTTCAAATAGCAAAAAGAATAATTTTACAACCCCAATAGAATTTTGTGAAAGATTTCAGTGAAAAAGATGTCATGAGCAGGATAGAGTAATTAAAACCATACTTTCTGGAGAAAACGGGTAGCCTACACTGTGCCTGGAGTCAGGAAGACCTGAGTTTGAATCTAGCTTCAGATACCCAGTAGGTAGGCTATCTTGGGCAAGTCACCTAACTTCTATTTGCCTCAGTTTCCTCATCTATAAAATGAGGATAATAATAGCACCCATCTTACAGGGTATTTGTGAAGATCAAATGAGGTAATATTTGTGAAGCACTTAGCACATTGCTTGGCACATTGTAGACACTGATAAATGATAGCTATTATTAGTAGTAGTAATAGCATTCTTATTATTTAAAATGGAGATAAGCAATGCATTTTATAGACAGATTCACCAAACAAAATAAACTTAAATAAATCCATATAGCAAGAAAAGGGCCAAACAATAAGTGAATGTTTCTAGCTATTAAAAGAGAAGAAAACTATTTTGCCTGTTTGTAGTCTGACCTTGTCTAAAAGTCAAAGAGAAAATGAAGAGAACAAAGAGAAAACATCTGTGGAGAAGTTCATGAAAGGAGTGTAGAGATCAGATTTAAGTATCCTAGAGGAGGGAAAAAGTAGAGAGAAGAACTTTATGATTGGATCATAAAGATAATTGACTTAGAGCTACAAGAGATCTTAGAGATGTCTTGTCCAAATACCTAATTTGACAGATAGCGAGACAGAGACTAAGAGGAGTAGAATGACTTATCTGAGGTCATTGGACACTGGAATAGTTTGATTTGAATCCAGGTCCTGGAAGTTCAGATTTATTACTCTTTTCATTTCATCATGCTACCCCCTGAGCCTTGCCATGTGTCCACCATTGGTTCATAATTTCCACTAAAACTTGCCATCTGTCTTGCTGTTATGCTCTCTAGACATATGGACATTGCCCTCTGACCTGTCATTACACCATAATGACTGTCATCTACACTGATGCTGAATCCTAAGACTATAAACATTTCCTATCTATTCTGTAGCTGGACCCCACAGATGTGTTATTTTATCTAATTAGAATTATGTTCATTGACAGCGGGGACTATCTTGATTTTTTTTTTGTATCTCCAATACTTACCACAAGCTAGGCTTTTGCCTAAAAGAGTATTTTACTGAGACACACAAGGCAGTTGTTCATATGGTGGTCAGAAGAAGAGATGTAAGGACACTCTCAAAGTATCTCTGAAGAGCTTTGGTATCGATTGTGAGACATGGGAGTCACTGACACAGGATTGTCCAGCATGGTGTACCCACATCAAAGAAGGTTCTGCATGAGCAAAGCAGAATTGTAGTAGCTCCAAAGAAACATGAGATGCACAAATCTAGAGACAGCTTCCTCTCAAGTGGTCATATGGATGGTTTGTGCCCTATCAGTGGTAGAGCCTTCTGAGTCTGTATTGGTCTGATCAACCACAACTGGATATACTGTACATTGACCTTGACATTGTGATGTCATTTTAGTCTTCTTCAAGCACAAAGGACAAACAACAATGTATTTATTAGAATGAAGATGAAGGTCTTTTAAGTGAAAAGGAGTAAAGTTGAGATATTGAAAGACATACTCTTCATCTGGCTGAACAAAGGAGGAATCACATCTTTTGTTTTGCTTGAAACAACCTAATCCCAAATATTTCCCCATTGAGGTTCTCTCTTTTTCTCCTCCCCTTTCTTGTTTTTCCACCAGCTTTCATCTAACAGTAATGGTGGAATGTCATACTACAGTTAATTCATAAATTCATGTGCTTTTTTTTATTGAGATGCAAATCCATAGTAGCTGTCTTAAAGTAGTTTAAGATTTGGTGATATTGAAGGTAAGACAGAATCCTTTTCATGTCCAATGGATACTTAATTGTAGTTAAAGTCTGAGAGAGAAGCTGTAGCCTCTGCACTGAGTTACTACTTTTTCTTTGGTCACATAAAGCTTCTGAAGTAACTAATACTAGTTATTTAATTATGCTAACTATATAATAAAACACTTGGATATCATTATAGAATCACTGAAGGGGAACAGACAGAAGCCAGTCTATGGAAACAGGAGTCTCTTCTATAACATACCCAACATATCCAATAAACAGAGCCCTTGCTTGAGATTCTTAAAGCACTTCCAGTGGTAATATAGTTTAACTCTAATTCCAAAATACATAATATCATGCCTAGCAACCTCAGAGTTTCTTGTGAAGATTAAATGAGGTAATATATGTGATAACTGCATCTACCACACCTTCCTATTACCTTAAAGTTCTATCCTAGGTCCTTTTCTCCTTATTCTCTCATTTGGTGACCTCATCAGCTCTCATGAGTGCAACTATCATCTTTAGGCAGGTGATTCACAAATATATATATTTATCCCTAGTCTCCCTCTTGAGTTCCAGTCCTGCACCATAAAGTGCCTATTAAACATTTCTTACAAGTTCCTCTAAAGGCATCTCAAACTCAATCCATTCAAAACAGAAATGATTATTCCTGTCCAATTATTCCTACCTGTCTTTAAAACTCACCTGTTACTATTGATTACATGGTCATTTCTCAGCTCTCAAATTCATAACATATTCATCTTCAACTCCTCATTCTAATTCATCCCACATATCCAGTCAATTGCTAATATATCCCTACTATATCCTTTTCTTTCCACTCACACAGCCACTGCTGTCAGGGCATCATCACCACTTACACACTCTATTGCAATAGCCTTACATTTGTTATCCCTTTTTCAGGTCTCTCTCCACTCGAATACATAATCCAGGCAGCTGCCAAACTGGTTTCCCCAAAGCATAGATCTTGTCACGTCACCCTTCTACTCCATAAACTTTTTATAATCTCTATCTAAAAGGTCTTTCCCTTCCAGATGGATTTTTATGTGAAGGCAAACTAAGACATCTTTTGCCTCCATTCTTACCTAGCCTTTAATTACTAAATGGGTGTTGCCTCAGAGAGGCAACTAACTAAGACCTGGGAAAGACCTTAGTTTGAAAAGGCCAAGGTCTCTCACTGCATCTGGGGCCATTGCCAGTAGTCTTGACCTATGTCTGTCCACTGAACCCAGATGACTCCAGAGGAGAGAGTGAGGCTGGTGACTTTGCACATCCCTGCCTCACTTAAATCCAATTCAAGTAAAGACCTCACCCTCCTGATGTCACTGGTCCTCTTAAAAAATGAAGGATCAACAACAAGAAAGATGGGGCACAGCAATCTTGTAGGCCAGGAAGCTTGGGAGATTAATGGGAAAGGCCCCTCTTGCTCTAGGAGAGGGAGAGCAGTACAGGACAGGAGATGTCCCAGTAAGCCCACCTTAGCATACCAGGAGGAGATCCTGAGACACAGGGTGGTGGAGCAGGCAAGTGCCAACACCAGGACCCCCTGAGCTCCTCAATACAGTCAGGGGAACCAGTAGACACCAGCTTGGAAAACTACTATGGGTAATGGCGTTTTCCAGCAGCCAAATCACCTGGTGCCTCAACACAACTCTGGGAAGCACAACTCCAGGAAGCAAAGTTCCAGGCTGATAGACATCTTCCAGCAGCAAAACATCCCTGTGCAAGGCCCAGGTGAGCAGGCATCCATCAGGGGCCACAGTCTTCACCCACACCCCAAGAACTCTAGTACTGCTGATCCCAGACCAGCACAAGGTAAGCATCCAAAACACTACACCCTCCAACTTCCAGCACCTGAAGCCTCAGCACACAAAACCAGTAACCAGGTCCCAGGCTCCCAGGACAAGAAGCTTAGGTCCTCTGTGTTCCTGCAGGAAAGCTCAACTTTTTTTTTTAAAGTCAAGAAACAGTCAATCATCATGAGCAAAAAGCAGAAACAAACAATGACCATAGATTCTTATTATGGGAACAGGGAAAATCAAGGCACAAATTCAGAAGAGGACAACATCATCAATATGCCCACATTTGAAACCTCAAAAGAGAATATGAACTGGTATCAAGCCCAAAACACCTTCTTAGAAGAGTTCAAGAAGGATTTTAAAAGTCAAGTAAGAGAGGTAGAAGAAAAATTGGGAATAGAAACGAGAGGTATGCAAGAGAGAGTCAATAGCTTGGAAAAGGAAAGACAAAAATTAACTGTAGAAAACAAATCCTTAAAAATACAATTGGCCAAATGGAAAAAAAGTATCCTGAAAAAAACAACTCCTTAAAAAGTAGAATTAGCCAAATGGAAAATGAGGTACAAAATCTAATAGAAGATAACAATTTGTTAAAAATTAGAATTGGGCAAGTGGAATCTAATGACTCTATGAGAGATCAAGAGTCAGTCAAACAAAAACAAAATAATGAAAAAATAGAAGAAAATGTAAAATACTTCATTGGTAAAACAACTGACCCAGAAAATAGATCCAGGAGAGGTAATTTAAAAATTATTAGTCTACCTGAAAATCATGTTGAAAAAAAGAGCCTGGACAACATCTTTCAGGAAATCATCAAAGAAAACTGCACTGAGGTCCTAGATCTAGAAGGTAAAATAGTCATCGAAAGAATCCGCTGATCACCTCCTGAAAGAAATCCCAAATTGAAAACACCGAGGAATACTCTAGCCAAATTCCAAAATTACCAGATCAAAGAGAAAATACTACAAGCAGTCAGAAAGAAACAATTTAAATATCATGGATTACACAGGACCTTGCAGCTTCTACATTAAAAGATCAGAGGGCTTGGAATATGATATTCCACAAGGCAAAGGAGCTTGGATTACAACCAAGGATCAACTACCTAGTGAAATTGAGCATAATCTTTTAGGGGAGGAGATGGACATTCAACAAAATAAGGGACTTCCAAAACTTCCTGATGAAAAGACCAGAGCTCAACAGAAAATTTGACCTTCAAATACAAGACTCAAGAGAGGCATAACAAGGTAAACAGGAAAGAAAAAAAACAACAACAATGTTATTAATAAAGGCATCCCTACAAGGGAAGATGACACTTGTAACTCTTGAAAACTGTATTGTTATTATGACATTTAAAAAAGGTATACTTAGACAGAGGATGTAGGTATAAGTTGACTTTGATGTGATGATAAAAAAATCTAAGTGGTAAAAAGGGATTGTACTGAGAGAAGAGGAAAGAAAGAGGCAGACAAGGTTAAATTACATCACATGAAGAGACACAAAAACCTAATACACTAGAGGGAAAGAAGGGAGGGAGATGAGCATTGTTTGAACTTTGCTCTTATCAGATTTGGTTCAAAGAGGGAATAACATAATCAGTTAGGTATAGAAATCTAACTTACCCTATTGGAAGTAGGAGGGGAAAGGGAAAAGAAAATGGAAGGGGTTAATAGAAGGGAGGGCAGATTGAGGGAGGCAGTGGTTGAAAACAAAACTGTAGTGAGGCGGGACAGGGAGAAAGGAGAGAGAAAAGCATAAATGGGAGGGGGGATAGGATGGAGAGAAAGACACAGATAGTAATCATAACTGTTAATGTGAATAGGATGAATGCTCCAGTAAAATGGAAATAGATAGCAGAGTGGATTAAGAACCATAATCCTACAATATATTGTTTACAAGAAACACGTTTGAAGCAGAATGATACAACACAGAGTAAAGGTAAAAAGCTTAAATAGAATACATTATGCTCCAGCTGAAGTAAAAAAAGCGGGGGTAGCAATCCTGATCTCCAACAAAGCAAAACCAAAAAAAAGATCTAATCAAAAAAGATAAGGAAGGAAACTACATCCTGCTAAAAGGCACCATAGACAATGAAGTAATATCATTACCAAACATATATGCACCAATTGCTATAGCATCCAAATTCTCAAAGAAGAAGTTCAGGGAGTTACAGGAAGAAATAGACAGCAAAACTATACTAGTGAGGGACCTCAGCCTCCCCCTCTCATAGCTAGATAAATATAACCACAAAATAAATAAGAAAGAAGTTAAGGAGATGAATAGAATTTTAGAAAAGTTAGATATAGTTGACCTCTGGAGAAAATTAAAAGAGGACAGAAAGGAATATACCTTTTTCTCAGTGGTACATGACACCTACACAAAAATTGACCACATACTAAGGCATAAAAACCTCACAATCCAATGCAGAAAGGCACAAATATTAAATGCACCATTTTCAGATCATGATGCAACAAAAATTACATGTAATAAAGGGCCATGGAAAATTAATTGGAAATTAAATAATTTAATTCTAAAGAATGAGTAGATCAAACAACAAATCATAGAAACAATCAATAACTTTATCCAAAAGAATAACAATAATGAGACAACATACCACAATTTATGGGATACAATGAAAGCAGTCCTAGGGGACGTTTCATATCTCTAAATGCTTACATCAATAAAATAGAGAAAGGAGATCAGTGAATTGGGCATGCAACAAACAAAGCTAGAATAAGAACAAATTAAAAATCCCCAATTAAATACTAAGTTAAAAATTCTGAAAACCAAAAGAGAGATTAATAAAATTGAAATTAAGAAAATTATTGAACTAATAAATAAAACTAAGGCTAGTTTTATGAAAAAAAAATAAAATAGATAAACCTTTGATTAATTTTATTTAAAAAAAGAAAACCAAATTACCAGCATCAAAAATGAAAAGGGTTAATTCACCACCAATGAAGAGGAAATAAAAACAATAATTAGGAGCTATTTTGCTCAACTGTATGCCAATAAATTTGACAATCTTAGTGAAATGGATGAATATTTGTAAAAATATAAATTGCCCAGATTAACAGAGGAGGAAATAAAATACTTAAACAACCCCATTTCAGAAAAATAAATTGAACAAGCCATCAATGAACTCCCTTAGAAAAAATCTCTAGGGCCAGATGGATTTTCAAGTGAATTCTATCAAACATTTAGAGAACAACTAAATCCATTACTATATAAACTATTTGGGAAAATAGGTGAAGAAGGAGTCCTACCAAATTCTTTTTATGATACAAATACAGTGCTGATACCTAAACTGGGAAGAGCCAGAACAGAGGAAAAAAAATCATAGACCAATTTCCCTAATGAATATTGAAACACATACTAGCCAAGTCACCGTAGGCAAGTCACCTAATCTTTTAGTACTCTAGGCAGTTGTTCAAGACTATGAGTTACAATGAAAGTCATGACCTACTATGGTAGAGGATGTTCCCTAGACCAAAGGTGTCAAACACAGGGTGATTGGCCATAAAGGCCACAATACTCCAGAGTGCAGCCAGAATCAGATTAAAATGTAATTGGGAAATATTTAACAAAATAAATTTTAAAAAACACAATAAAACATAGATAACATTGCATTTAAAAACTAAGTCAATATATAGCCTGCAGGGGTCCATATGTATGGTTTAGAGGCTCATTTCATTTTGAATTTGACACCACAGCCAAGTAAATCACCTGTCAAGCCTTTTCCCAGTCTTGCAATATAGTTATCTGCATACTTGTTTTATGGTTACCAGGCAGGGACCAGTGTCTTAGACAGCTTAGTATTGCCTCTAAATATCCAGCACAGTGCCTTGCACATAACAGATGGTCAACAAATGTGTGTTGATTTGAATTGAACAAGTTAGTTAGGACTTTTGACTCAAAAAATAGTTTACAATTCAAGAGTCTCATTCAAATTAAAATAGTGGATTCGGTGCTTTGCTTTACTCCCAAAGGTAAAAAGATTCAGTGACTACAGAAAGATATTCAGTTGAGACTAGACTCTCATTATGTCACCTAAGGGTTATTTTACCACAACTACTACTAATACTATTACTAATACTAAAACTCTACAGACTCTTAACACCTGTCAGCCACCCAGAACCAGCTGACTGCTTGGACTGAGTGAATTTTCTGGGATTCAGTTCCTGTGTACTCTGGTATGAGGGCTTGTCAACTCCTTTTCAAGGCTGTTCATCCACCTTCGGTGTCCACAAGTCACCCAATTCTCACCTGTGGTTACAGGAGTATCCACAGTGGCTACACCCAGGTAAAACCACCTCTTCAGGCTGGCTAAACTATGTTGAGGGTAAAGGACAGGTCTCAAACCCATCTATGAGTTAGGGGAATGCTTACCCCAAGCACATGAAGATTTCGCCTGATGAAATAGGCAAATGAGAACAATTTGTTCCACAGCCAAGAAAGGAATTGAAGAAGGTGCTGCAGAGCACTTAGAGCTTGGCTAGACATCAAAGATGCCAAGGTTATCCACTGAATCCCAAAGCATCACCAGTCATCCTGACTTTGGTCTTTCCACTGTACTCCAATGACTCTGGAAGAGAGAGGGAGGCTGATGTTTGGTGCAAATTTGCCTCACTTAAATCCAATTCCCAATTCAAGACATTATCCTATGATATCATTGGTCCTCTTTGAAAACAAAGGATGAGAGGAGTGGAGTCAAGATGGCAGAGTGGAAGTGGTGATTTGCTTGAGCTCTCCCCCAAACCTCTCCAAATACCTATAAAAAATGACAACCTGGATGGTTGATCAGAAAGGTATATTGCACCAAGCCAGGAGAAGAGCACAGTTCTGTGTGGGCACACAGGCAGGGCAGGCCTTAGTGAACCTGGAGCAGGCCTTAGAGGACTAATCGCAGGCAGCTGTGGTGGTTTCCAGACTTGTCAACCCACGAATGCCAAAGACAACTTAGAAAGTCAGTGGGAAAAGTCTGTGTCTGCAGTGAGAGAAAAGCACGGGGTCCCAGCTCCATTCCCCAAGTGCGGCCCTGGGGCTGCGGCTGCCTCCATAGCGTTTTGGCCCACAGACTGAGGGGGAATCGAGTGGCTGATCAGAGGGGGATTGCAGGGATCTCTTTGCTGGTGAAGGATTGTCTTGCTTTGCCAATGCTTGGATCTGGGTCACAGTTCTGGGTGGTGAGGGCAAGGAGGAATGCTTGTAGTGGCAGTGGAAAGGAAATCCTCCTCACAGCTCCAAGACAGAAAAGTGTGCTTGTGGCCCCTCATAGACCAGAGCATAGGCCAGGAAGGGAATAAACACCTTGCCCTTGATCATAGCACCTTGGAAGAACTGAAAATTTACAGGTCCCTAGAAGTATCTCTGAAAACAGCTGCACAAAACCCCCAAAGCTTGGGACAGTACATTCTCCACACTGGAAGCAGACCTTATAACTCAAGTAATTGGCTGGGATCATGAGTAAGCAGTGCAAAAAGAGTCAGACCATAGAATCTTACTTTGGTGACAAGGAAGATCAAAATGTATTATCGGAAGAAGACAACAAAAACAAAGTTCCTACATCCAAAGCCTCCAAGAAAAATATAAATTGGTCCCAGGCCATGGAAGAACTCAAAAAGGATTTTGAGAAGCAAGTAAGAGAAGCAAAAGAAAAACTGAGAGTGATGCAAGAAAATCATTAAAACAAGTCAACAGCTTGCTAAAGGAGACCCAAAAAAAATACTGAAGAAAATAACACCTTTTAAAATAGCCTAACCCAAATGTCAAAGAGGTCCAAAGAGCCAATGAGGAGAAGAATGCCCTAAAAAGCAAAACTGGCCAAATGGAAAAGGAAGTCCAAAAGCTTACTGAAGAAAATACTTCCTTAAAACTAGAATAGAGCAATTGGAAGCTAGTGACTTTATGAGAAATCAAGACACTGTAAAACAAATCCAAAAGAATGAAAAAATAGAAAACAATGTGAAATATCTCATTGGAAAAGCAACTGACCTGGAAAATAGACCCAGGAGAGATAAATTAAAAATTATTGGACTATCTGAAAGCCATGATCAAAAAAAGAGCTTAGACATCATCTTTCAAGAAATTATCAAGGAAAACTGCCCTGATAGTTTAGAACCAGAGGGCAAAATAGAAATGGAAAGAATCCACCAATCACCTCCTGAAAGAGATACCCAAAGGAAAACTCCTAGGAATACTCTAGCCAAATTCCAGAGTTCCCAGGTCAAGGAGAAAATAGCGCAAGCAGCCAGAAAGAAACAATTCAAGTATTGTGGAAACACAATCAGGATAGCACAAGATTTAGCCGCTTCTACATTAAGGGCATGGAATATAATATTCCAGAGGAGTAAAGAGATAGGATTACAACCAAGAATCACCTACCCAGAAAAACTGAGTATAATCCTTCAAGAGAAAAAATGGTCATTCAGTGAAATAGGGGACTTTCAAGCATTCTTGATGAAAAAAACCAGAGCTGAACAGAAAATTTGACTTTCAAATACAAGACTGAAGTGGAACATGAAAAGGTAAACAGGAAAGAGAAATCATAAGAGACTTATTAAGGTTGAACTGTTTACATTCCTACATGGAAAGATGATATTTGTAACTCATGAGACCTTTGTGAGTATTAGGGTGGTTGGAAGGAAAAAATTATATGTATGTATATAGATAGATAGATAGATAGATAGATAGGTAGATAGATAGATAGATAGAGGGCACAGGGTGAGTTGAAGATGAAGGGGTAATATTTGGAGAATAAAATTAAGGGGTGAGAAAGGATTATACTGGGAGAAGGAGAAAGGGAGAGGTATAATGGGGTAAATTATCTCACATGAAACAGACAAGAAAAAGTTTTTACAGTGTAGGGGAAACGGGAAGGTGAGAGGGAATGAGTGAATCTTATTGTCATCAGATTTGGCTTAAGGAGAGAACAACATGCACACTCAATAGGGTATGGAAATTTATCTTACCCTACAGGAAAATAGGTGGGGAAGGGGACAAGAGAGCAGGGGGATGATAGAGGGGAGGGCAGATTGGGGGAGGTGGTAATCAGAAGCAAACACTTCTGAGGAGGGACAGAGTCAAAAGAGAGAATAGAATAAAGGGCAGGATAGGATGAAGGGAAATATACTTAGTTTTTCACAACATAACTACTATGGAAATGTTTTGCATGACTACACACGTATAACCTGTATCGAGTTGCTTGACTTTTCAATGAGGGTGGGTGTGAAGGGAGAAATGGAGAAAATTTGTAATCCAAAGTTTTAAAAACACATGTGAAAAAAATTATTTTCACATACAACTGGGAAATAATAAATACAGGAAATGGGGTATAGAAATCTATACTGTCCTACAGGAAAATTGAAGGGGAAGGTGATAAGAGAAGGGGGGAAGAGATAGAAGGGAGGGCAGATTAGAGGAAAGGGTATACAGAATGCATGCCATCTTGGGGTGGGGGGAAGAATGAGATGGGAAGAAAATTTGAAACTCAAAATCTTGTGGAAGTGAATGTTGAAAACTAAAAATAAATAAATTTTTAAAAATTAAAAAAATGAAAACAAAGAATAAACAAATACTAATATGAGTACTATTATTACTACATGAAGGTTTATGAAACATTATTTCATTTGATTGTCATAATAAAGTAAATATTACAGATGAGGATACTGAATTTCAGAGAGGTTAAATGCAGCCAATATGTGTCAGAGGTGAAAGGTGAATCAGTCTGTCCTGACTCTAAGACCATTGCTCACATGACATAAAATTGGGCTGAATATGTAACAATGTCTATTATTTATCATACATACATACATAGACGTAAGTAATCTACTTCACTTTCCATTTCAAGATATTAAAGTTATAAAATTATGGGGATAAATGGGACCTTTATCCATTCCCTTTCTTCAGGAAGTTCTGTGTTCTTGCGTCTTAAACATCTTTAGAGAAAAAGATTTCCAAACTGAGTTATTCCCCTGCCTGCAAACATATCACCTCCGGAAAGAAATTTTTGTAATTTAACATGTAGGATGTGCTCTACTAGTCATTCCTGGCTTCATTCCCAGTAGTATCTTAGAGTTATGAGCCTGTGTGATAAGAAAGGAGGTTGCCAGCAATTCCTGTTGCTTCCCTACATCATCTGTACAAAGAGGAAACTAATTTTAAGTAAACCAAATATGACTAATTTTAGATCTAATCCTATACCGTGGGCTTCACTTGTGTTTTTGTATCCGTGATACTTAGCATACTGTCTACACTACAGCAGGCATAAATATTACATCACATCCTTATGGTTTAGCTATTTTAAAAATCCATTCAAGAAAACAATGGAAATGCAGTGAGAATATAATGGTGATTCCTTGGCACTATAGATCACAGAATTTTTAGGAAGTTGAAGGGACTTTAGAGAATATCTAATCACTTATGAATGTGGAATTTCCTGCTAATTTCTTATAAATTTCATTCCAATATCTAAGGCCTGGGGTAAGCAGTCTAACCACAATCAGTTTTTAATATTCATGATACATCAAGAGAAGGAAAGTGTGAATAATTGAAATTGAATTCTGACTGTTAGTGAGTATCATTTGGTCTCTGATAATATTTTTTTGCAATACACTGGCAAAGTAAAATGGACCAAATCAGAATACTGATAAAATCACTATGTGATCCATCTTTGCTGCAAGTCTGACTTGTAATTCAATAATGAAATGGAATCTGTTCCTTCTTGTATCTGTACAGAATGAAAAAGTGCAATACTTTCTCATTCTTCTTTCGTTAGTGTGGCAGAGAAATGTGACAATGACAGATGTAGCTTGTTAGATGATAATGAAACTCAATTGGTATCCAATGGGTCCAATATGAATACTCCTAGACAGAAAGAAAAATATTCCTAGTTATGGTTTTCAATTTTTCAAACTCAAAAAGCCAACTTCCTTTCCACTTTAAGCTCAGGATTCTACATTTTCAAATATAAACAATAGGCTTGAGCATTAAAATGTATACCCTTACCTGTAAATCAGAGTATTTTTTCCCCCTCAGGTCTCCAATCACTCAGATTTTATATCATATGGGAAAAATACAGAAATAAGACAATTTAATAAAATGTAATTAGATAGTAATCCTTCCCCATCACAATTAGTCCCAAGTGTCATCCAGTTAGACTCAAGTTCTTGTTGTTGTTCAGTTATTTCAGTCGTATCTGACTCTCCATGACCCTATTTGTGGTTTTTTTGGAAAAGATACTGGAGTGGCCTGTCATTTCTTTCTCCAGGTCATTTTATAGACGAAAAACTGAGGTTAAGTGACTTGCCCAGGGTCATATAGCTAGTATGTGTCTGAAGGCAGATTAGACCTCATGAAGATGAGTCTTCCTAGATTCCAAGCCCAATGCTCTATCCACTGTGCCACTTAGATGTCCCCAAGTCCTTATACTTTTTTTTTAGAATTGGAAGCTTTTTTTTAAAAATTTTTATTAATTTATTTTGATTTATCAACAATCACTTCCATAAGTTTTTGAGTTTTAAATTTTTCTCCCCCTCCCTTCCCACCTCCCTCCCCAAGATGGCACTCAATATGATATAGTCTATACATATACATTCCTATCAAACATATTTTCACATTAGTGATGTTGTAAGGAACAATTAGAACCAATAGGAGGAACCACAGGAAAGAGGAAACAAAACAAAACAGAAGAAAAAAATAACAAATAGTATACTTCGATCTGCATTCAAACTCCATAGTTCTTTCTTTAGATGTGGATAGCGTTTTCCACCGTGAGGCCTTTGGAGATGTCTTGGATCCTTGTATTGCTGGGAAGGGTTAAGTTTATCAATATTAGTCATCACACAATGTGGCTGTTATTGTGTACAATGTTCTCCTGGCTCTGCTCACTTCACTCAGCATCAATCCATACAAATCTTTGACTGCCAGAGTGCTGAAACCTCTGACAGAGGTGAAGCAAAGAAAATAGGGAAGAGCATAGAGAATATTCTCAAGGATGAGGCTGACGCTGACCTTGAAGGATAGAATAGTAGTTGTTTGTCATTCTACTTGTTTTAGACTTCTTTCTTTAGCTGTAAAAAGAAATCTGTGGTCTTTGGGGTCAAGTACCTAGAGTATACCCACTTTTCCATACCTTTCAATGCATGAATTCTTGTATAAATAAGACTTCTCTTTGATGCTCCATCAGCTAAATCTTTGCTAGAGTACTACAGTAAAACAGATTAGTTTGGAGATGTGAATGGCAAAAGATCAAGGGTCTTTTTTACTATATTGTAGATCATGGAGCCTTTTGCATTGATCTGCATGTAGAGCTCAATGTTGTTTGTCTTTCAACAAGTGCCAAACAACCACTTTTCACACTAAATGAAAATCAAGGGAATCAAAGAGCACCTTTCCAGGTTATCAGTGAGAATGAGATGTTCCTTAAAAATAAACACAAATAGAAAGGGGGAGAAGACCTCAAAGGACAAAGGACATACATGTGTCAGCAAATTAGAGGGTGGAAGAAGGTGACATAGAAGAGAAAGAAAAAGACAATTGAACTCTTGGAGCTAAGTAATACGTAGGAGGCTCTTCTGAAAGAGAAAGAGTACACTAATATTGTCTTCCAAAGAATTGTGATACGGATCCACAAATACCATCAGTTGAGACATCATCTGGTAAGGGCCAGAGGGAAAAAAAAATTAGTGAAATGATGGTTGGTGACTCGCTGATGTGGGATGCTGAGGTGAGTATTTGTCAGCTTGGGGCAGCTATGTAATGCAATGGATAGAACACCAGACCTAGAGTCAGGAAGATGTGAGTTCAAATCCAGCTTCAGACACTAGCTGTGTGACTCTGGGCAAGTCACTTAACCCTGTTGGTCTCAGTTTTCTCATTTGTAAAATGAGCTGGAGAAGGAAATAGAAAACTACTCCAAAATCTTTGCCAAGAAAACCTCAAACGGGGTCAAAAAGAGTCAGACATAACTGAAATAACTGAACAGCAACATTTGTCAGCTTGATAATAACAAGAATTATGCTATCTTGCTGGGACATACATTCAGAAAATGATGGAGAGGCTCCCCAAATTTGTCAAACTTCGTTCCTGGTGATTCATATAGGCAGAAACAATATTGCCAGAAGGAATCTAAAAAGATTAGGAAGTTGTAGAAAGAAACTAAAGATAATAGGGACACAGGTGATGTTTTCAGCACTGCTACGCATTCAAGGAAGGATTTCAGAAAAGGAAGGCAGATTTGGTATGTGGACAGCTAGAGACAAAAGATTGTCTCTAAGATCAGGCTTCAGGACCCTGAAACACGGCTTAAAGTTAAAAGGGCCCTGGGAAATCTGACTGGTTCTATTCAGCAGTCAGAACACTAGCTAGACATGTGGCTGTCATTCAAATGGTCACCCTGACCTATTATGGGTACCCATCAACTGCAGATGGTGCTTTAGGGTAACTGTCCTTCTTTTGGCTCTCAAAGTGGCTGGTTGCCACTTACCTTGACTCTGCCCCTTCACGTGGGTTGTCAAATTTCTAATAGTGCCAGTCACTTTTCTGTCAATCAAATGTTTGGCCCAACATCCATACTACTAGTTTTCTCCCTTCTATGCTGTTGTGTTTCCATAAATGCTTTAAAAAGACGTATTCTTTGCTTAGAATAGTAGAGACGAGTCAAAGCAGATTAACATCAGTAAATGAACATTTTCCAGATCACAATCTTCCATGAGCAGCAGGTAGGCCAAAAGCCTGGAATTTGTTTCTTCACATCATTCTCAGTGAAAATGAGGCAATGGAAATTCACTCATGGCCTTTAACTCAGGACAGAACCTTTACGGTAGAAGGATGGTATCCAGTGTGATATTACTTCCAGATCCCCAATACTATCAGATATGTATCTATATCTATATAGACATGTATATATATATATATGTGTGTGTGTGTGTGTGTGTGTGTGTGTAAAATAAATATATAATATAAATAAAATATAAATAAAACAAATAATATAAACAAATTATAAACACATTATGTACTTATTGCTGTATAATATATTTTATATATTTATTTCTACATATACACATATATAATTTCTTTATTTGTTCCTGTGTTACCAAGCAGGTCCCAGGGAGTTTCTTCCTATAAAACATAAATTGCCTACCTATCACAGTCCCACCATGGCAGGTGGAGGGAGAAAAGGTCCAACTCCCATAAGGAGGGTGCCATTTTCCCAATCTCACTCTTCATAATATACTTTATCCATTTTAGACTCTTTTATCCATGGTTTCCTCTTTGTTCATTTTTCGTTTTCAGAGAAGACCAGTGACATCATGACGTTGGAGTCAGGGTACAGTGTGTTCATCTGTGACTGATCAGACCAATACAAATTCGGAAGGCACTAGCCATAGTTCCTAGTACATCCACACCTGCTACTTTGCCATTCACTCGTTGCCACGGGACTTCAGGGTGGGTGAAATAATGGATGACGAGTGATGTCTAGACTTAGATGTGAATTTGATTTGTGAAGCAGAGGTGCACAGTCATAAGGCTCACTCTCTCTTCCAGAATCATCGATGTCTAGTAACAAGACAGAAGTCAAGATGCCTGGCAAGGGTCCGGGATGCAGTGGACGACCTTGGCATCTTCTATGTCTGACCAAGCTCTGAGCACTCCACAGTGTCTGCTTCAGCTGCCTTCATGACCATTGTGTTCAGGGAGGTCTAGTACCTCTAGTGAGAGGGCTTGCTGAGCCATTTCAGGACTCCTCACCTACCTGTCACCAAACTCTCACCTTGGGCTCCAAGAAGCTACAGTCTACACAGAAGCCTCATCTTAGTAAACCATCTCAGTATATGGGTCAAACCAGGTTGAGGGTAGCTGACGGGCCTCAAATCCATCTGGGAGCTACCCAAACATGTAAAGACTCTGGGAGAATAGATGGATGGACTTCTTCTTTAAATCACAGGGCTATGTGTATTTTTTAGATGTATTCATCTCCGAAGCTTTGTGTTGGAGGATACGAATGCTACAGTAAGAATAATGAGCTCTTGGACAGGGATGAAATGCATCTAAAAAGGGCTAGTAAAATTTTATTTTCTTGAAATCTTCCAAATCTAATCCAAAAGGTTTTTAATTGAAAAAGGACAGAACGGGGGCAGCTAGGTGGTGCAGTGGATAGAGCACTGACCCTGGAGTCAAGAGGACCTGAGTTCAAATCCAGCCTCAGACACATAACAATCACTAGCTGTGTGACCCTGGGCAAGTCATTTCACCCCATTGTCTAGCCAAAAATAAATAAATAAAAACAAAAAAGGGCAAGTCACTTCACCCCATTGTCTAGCCAAAAATAAATAAATAGAAACAAAAAAGGACAGAATGGCAGAAAACTGTTCATGTCCCTACATGAACAAGCTACAATAATATATCCATCTGCTAGTGTACAATAGGCAGTATTAAGAAAAACCAAGATTATAATTATGATGTCATAGTATATGTTCAGCTGGGTGATACAGTGGATAGAGTATGGAACTTGGAATCTGGAAGACCCTAATTTGAAACCTGCTTCAGACACTAGCTGTGTGATCCTGAGCAAGTCACTTAACCTCTTAGTGTCTCAGTTTCTTTATCAATGAAATGGGGTTAATAATAGTACCTACATCACAGGTTGTGTTGTGAGGATCAAATGAGTTAACATATGTAAAGTGCTTTGCAAATCTTAAAGTGCTATATAAATGCTTACTATTATTATTATTATTATTATTATTATTATTGCTATTACATCATGGGCAGTAGTTACAGTATCAATAGATAAAACTCACAGGAGGCAAAATTCAGGAAAGGGTTGGCAATAAAACATAGACTCAGGGAGTAGGAACAGAAGAGTGTTTTCCCAAGACAGCCAGTGACACCATCTTAGGAATTAAGAGAGGAGGAGATGGGAGCTTCCTAGTCAGAGAATGGGAATGAAGTTCCATGTGACTGATGCTCTCACCCTAAAGCGTCCTACGAAGGCAGAGCTGTAAATTCGAGATCTAGATCTGTACATACCTAACGATTGTACCCTCAGGGCCCTGACTGAACTCACACTCAGTACCACTTCTTTTGCCTCATCCCAAGATGGTAAGGGATGCATCATGCCTACTCAAAAGGCTGGTATGACACTCACATGGAGTCAAGCACAGGGACTGGTGTCAGATGACACAAAACAAGAACTAGATAAGGTTCTTAAGGCAAAGAGGCCTGGGGTCCAAAGTCCAGGTCCTGAGTAGGATACAGAATGTAGAACAATTGCATTGTTAAATGAGTTAGAACAGAGTAGCAGTGGAATCCAGGGCAGTAGAGATGGGGAGGAGGACAGCTCCAAACCCAGACTCTATAAAGGACTAGTGCAGTCATTCACACACTAACCAGCCTCTTCTGTGAATCCTTCCCTCTTCACCCACACCCTTAATGTCTTCACCCTATTCAAATTACCTTTTATTATCAATGTACATGATATATCCTCCCAGTAGAATGTGAACTCCTTGAGGGCAGGAACTACTTTGTTCTTGTCTTTGTATCCCTAAGGCCTAGCAGAGTGCCCACAGGAGAGGTGGTTCACAATGTCACTGAACCACAGAATTCCAGGGATAAGAGTGGATCTCAAGGGTCATCTACTCTAGTCTGTATTCCCCCCCCTACTCCCAAGGAATATTCACTACTGGACAAGTAATCCTACACCTTGTACTTGAAAACCTCCAGAGCGATTCCTTTCTGAAACATCCCATTCCTCTTACAAATAACTGTTTTAGACATTTTCCCCCTAACATAAACCCTCGATGTGCCACCCTGAAACTTCCACCCATTTTTCCCAGTTCTGTTTTCTGGTGCCAAACAGAAAAAGTATAATTTCTCTTCCACTTAGCTGACCTTCAAGTACTTGAGGATAGCTACCATGTTTTCCCTCGGTCTTCCCTTCTCTAGCAGAAACAGTTCCCATTCCTTCAATCAATCATCATATCATTTAGACTCAAGACCCAGCACTGTCTTGGTTGCCATCTTCTGGACAGCTCTCCAATTAATTGAAAGTCTTCCTATACTGTGGTAGCCAAAATAGAGCACAATATCCCAAGATGTAGTCTGATCAGGACAGAGTATAGCTCGACTATTACTTCCTCATCCCTGAAAGCCCAGGATCTTTTAATGAAGCCCAGGATTTCATTAGCATTATTGACTGCCATATGAAACTTTTAACTTCATATTGAGCTTAAAATTGTTGAAGCCTTCAAATCTTATTTTAGACAAACTGTTCTCTAACTATGAAGTTTATTTTTTTTTTTACTTGAGTTAGACTTTATCCCTCTTAAATTTCATCTTTTTGATTCAGGCATTTCTCTAGGCTGGCATGATCTCTTTGGATTCTGACTGTGATCCACTGTGTTATCTATGCTTCCTAGCATTCTGTCATCTGCAGAATTGATGAATATGGTATCTAAGCCTTTATTTAAGAAATTGATTAAAATGTGAAGAAGAACAAAGCCAAGCACAGATCCCTGGAACCCTCCATTATATATCTTACCAAGTTAGCATCAAACTATTAACAGCTCCTCATTGAGTCTGGCCTGTTCAATCAGTTCCATATTTGTGTAATTGTACTCTCACATAGCCCATATCCCTCCACTTTTTGCAAAAGATTAGCATGTGACATTTATTAAATGCTTTGCTAAAATCTGGGCAAACTGTATTAAAGCACTTTGACCTACTGGTGGAACTATTTTGTGAACTTCAAGTTCGATATGAATCAGCAGTGTGATAAGGCAGAAACAAAAGCTAATACAATTTTAGGCTTCCTTGGGGGAGTAGGAAGGTAGTGATAATTCCACTGATGGAGTGATTTGCGCTTAGACCCCAGCTCTAGGACCATATCTCTCCCCAGCCCAAAGACCCATCTCTGGCAATAATTCACGAGTGGGCCCCAGTGAGGCAAACTATCTCTCCCTGTTACAAGAACAAGCTGACCTCTAGAATTTCCCTTGTATGAATAGGACTGTCTTGCACCAGCAAAACTATCATGTACTCATTCCCACAGTTACTGTATACAATCCAGTAGTCAAGCTATAAATGTAAACTCTTGAGGCTATCTTATTACAGACGCAGCAGACCAAAAACACACCTTTTAGAAGTCCTTCCCCACCAGGGTTTCCAGTACTGACTGAAGCCTGTGCCCAAGGTACAGAAACTGTGTGTTCACCACCTAATTAGCATACTTGGCATACCACTCACTGAACTTTTTCTATATAAGCTTTAGCATCACCCCCATTAAGTTGTGAGTTCCCTAAAGAGCTCTGCCCACTATATAGCGTCACAATAAATTTTTTACCACTTGACTGGAAGACTGCTTGAATCCATGAGCCCTTTCCAGACAACTCTGCCCTGAACCTCGGTATTTTGGGGTCCCTGCACCCCTAAAACCACACCATCACTATACCCTACCCTGATCAGACCACGTTTAGAGTATTGTGTCTAGTTCTAGCTGCTACATCTTATGAACGAAATGAATAAGCTGGAGAGAATCCAGAGCACAGTAACCTGAATGATGAAAAGCCTTAAAAATCATACCAATATGTAGATTGGTTAAAGAAACAAGGGACACTTAGAGTAGAAAAGAAAAGACCTTAGGAGAAAGTGTTATTTGTGAAGATTAAATATGTTCTGCTGCCCCAGGGATACAATGGGTAGAAATTGGAGGGAGGCAGATTAAGGTTTGATATAAAGAACATTTTCTCTACTATTAAAGATATTTTTAAAAAATGAAATGGGATGCTTCAGGAGATAGATTGGGACCCCCCTCTCACTGAAAACCTTAAAGCAAAATCTAGAAAAATACTTGTCAGTCAGTTGTAGAAGGAATTCTTGTTCAGGTATCAGTTGGACTAAAATATTTCTGTGGTATCTTCCAGCTCTGACACTGTGATTTTGAATGCAAAGGGAATAAGCAATTGAATGATGCATACTTCTAACCCATTAAAATTCTGTCCCTAACTTACAACAAGCTAAATTAAAAACTAATTGATTACTATGTTCTGTTTTTGTACTAAGCCTTCAATACACTATGTTTACCTCACTAGTTGATGAAGGAAGGAAAGTCAGACCTGGGCAGGAGCTAAAAGTGCTGCCTTATTGCCTTTGTCTTGGATTTTTGTTTTTCTTTATCCAAAGTCTGCAATAAAAAATTTCAGAAAACAATTTGGCTTCACTGTCATCTTGCTTCATGAGGCATGACAGCATTTGTTCCCAGTCAAGCAATTGCACTATATGTCAGCCACTCTGGGAAAAAATTAAAGCATGATGGACTGGGTGTTGATTTCAGGTTTAGTTTTCCCCATGGTAGATGAGTTTAACAGCAAAACTCAACCAGTGAACCAAGACTTTGAACAGAGCTCACAACTCTGCACTAAAAACATCATCATTCATGATTAAGCCAATCTGTCAGCCAATGGTAAAACACAATGGAAACAGTCCAGAATTCCTACAATTCTCTTTCAAAGTTTCAGAGCCCAGTAGTCACAGAGGCGTTGGATGGCTTCAAAGCAACCTGGCACTGGGAGGTGGTAATAAAGCTATTACCACTCGAAGGGGTTCAAGTGGAAGCCCAACGAACATAATTATTTGGATTCTCAGGCCCCACATGAGGCCTCTGGTTCTCAGGAATTAAGGGCTGCCAATGCAAGTTTTATTTCATTACTTTGTGGTTTTAGATTATCAGATCAGATTATCCATCTAATAGAATTTTTGGAGCTAGAGGAAAATCGTGCTAGGGGGCAGTAACAGAGATAAAGGAGGCTCCAGAAAAACTGTAATTTTTTCCTGTAGCCCATATAAATTCTGAGGATCCTAATTCTAGCTCTCACTCACACTGATGAGCCAGGTTTTCTAGAGCAAGCCTAGCTCTTCCTCTCAGGGTTCTAGAGATATCCCTTTAAAGTGTAGGGGATTTCTTTCTCCAGTGATATCGGGTCAAGACCCCATTCTGGTGTGTTCTACTCAATAACCAAGGATTGGTACCCCAGTATCATTTAGTCAATTAACATCAATTAGCTTTTTCAAAGGGATATTTACTAAAAATTCACAGCAAGAACAAAAGTAGAAGCCTTTCCCCCTCAATACCCCAGAGCACACATACCATCTCATCCTCTGGAGAAAAAAAAATGAGCTCAGACGTAAAGTGGTTTCTACAAAGCATTTGACCCCATCAAGCTCACTTCCAAATTTGGCACAGCTCATGGGCACTAACACTCTCTTGCTTGTAAAGCTCAACATCTTAGGTTCCGGGGTCAATCTCCTCCTGAGCTGTGCTGGCTGGCTGGAGGTCAGCTGGCCACAAATTCTAGAATGGATTCTAGTTCCATACCGCTAAATCTTTGAAGCCCACAAGATCATAGCTGTCTTTACTACTCCTTTACCAAAGAGCAGTAAAGAACAAATACAAAGAGGCAAAGAATAGAGACTTCTATCACAGGTCACTTGTCACATGGGGAGCAGAAATCCTGAGGCCTCCTCCATACAAAAAGAAACTTATAGAATCACCCTCTCACTCAAATATAGCCAGGCAGGAGAAAGAAATTTGTTTTGGCCAGTTAGTGCTTCTTGAATATATCCAAGTTATAGCTCAGCAGCCAAGCATGGTTAGATAGCTGAAACCAGTTACAGTAATGTCTGCACATATTCCAAATTGGGGAGCAGGGAGCTTTTATTAAAAATCATTACATTTTTTCAGAATCATTCTCCCCAGCCTCTTCTACATGGTCTGGTGACAGGAAGAGTATACCACACATACACAGAAGACAGGGGTTCCATTAGCCAGGTCCTTATTACACTCCTGCCCAGGTGCCTCAGGGAAGTTTTATAAACTGGTTTATAAATGTTAATTAGAAGAGTTACCAGCAGCTCTGCATTGGCTTAAAGGCAACTATATGAAACCATGGGCTTGAAAGTGAAGATGTTTAATCTGAGAACCATTTGACAAAAAAAAAAAATCAAACATAGACACAAATGATCAGAAATAATTATGTAATTGTAGGAGGGTTTCAAGGTCAAAAAGATCCCATGTGTAGCCAAGTTGGAATGATAACCCCTCTCTCACAGCTACTAGACCATTATCTAATTTAATTATCATCCTAGATTCTAAGGCAATCAAGGGATATAACTTGATATTTTCTCATTTGTTATTGTATATCATCTTTCTTAAAGACCATGCTTTAAAACCAAATGCTAATTTACGAATTGTTTCTGTTTCAGCCAGCAGCCCTGTGGGTCTTCTCCTCCCCTTTCATTTTTATTTGGGGTTTTGTTTTGGGTTTTTTTATTTGTTTGTCTGTTTTTATTTTTGTTTTTGTTTTGGATTAAAGGAGCCATCCTTTGACTCACTTTTTTTTTCTTTTTTTGACTCACTTCTTAAACAGCCCTAATCCTGAATGGGTGTGCCTTAGTCAAAGTGAGAACTAGAAAGATCTTAGCTTAAAAAGGCCTCCCACTGCATCCTGGGCCATTTCCAGTTGTCCTGTTCTATACGTCGCCCCTGGACTCAGATGGCTCTGGAGGAGAAAGTGAGGCTGGTGACTACACAGCCAACCCTCCCTCACTCAAATCCAGTTCAGTTGCAAGTCATGGCATCATCCTCCTGATGCCATGGTCCTCTTCAAAAACAATCTACACACAACCAACTATAAAACGAAAGGCTTAGAATAGACTATCTTTAAGGTGTCTGACAGCACGAAAACTTTAGGACGCATGATCTGGAACCTACACAAGCTAGGTAAGTTATCTGGGAGAAAGGAGAGGAGCAGCCCTGGGGCAGGTTATTATGAATCTTTCCTTAACTTCTCTTCACATTGGTGTGATTAGCCACCTGCTATCATGGGCACCTAGTCTTTCTGACATCAAGCCTCACCTCTGAGCAATAAGGACTTTCTACCTGTACAATGTAAACTTTCATTTGTACTAATGTTGAAGTGAAGAACTTAAACCAAAAGAGGGCACTATAAGCCATTCTATAAAAGCAAGATTTTTTTTTTTTTTAATTTCATACCTTCCTAAGTCTCAGGGGTTCTGCAAATGGATGAAAATGTGAGTGTGGGATAATCCAATGCATCATGAAAAGGGTTATCTAGCTGCATGGGAGAATCCACAAATATGTAGAGACTCTTACAGATTCTAGCTTAAGGCTTGTTGCAATATATTAAGAGCTAAATCCAACCTTATTGATTTTCACTCATTCTTTGAGATAGAGGGAAAGCCAGCAAATTATTATACTCATTGGCAGCACTAGCAAGGTTTCCCAGGGTGCAGGAAAACCTTTTCTAGTACATAATGAAAAGACGGTCTCATTTTTTAAAAGACATTTATATGAATATCTTGAAGCAGTTTATAAAGTTAGAGAGGCAGCTATAATACAGTGAATAGAGAGAGAGTTCATCTAGGATTCAGGAAGATCTGGGTTTAAAGTGGGCATCTGACTCACACTAGTTACCTGACTCTGTACAAATCACTTGACCTCAAAGTGCTCCTAGCAATCCTCTAAGACTGATTGGCAGAAGAGTTGCTGATCCTTATTGGTAGAGGGAGCATCCTCACTGGGTGATGGAATTATAGGTCTTGACAAAAAATAATAGTAAAGGTAATGTACAGATGAGCTATAGAATTATTGCTTAAATTTGCCAAGGGAAGAATGTATTTAATAGCACACAGTCATACCTGGTTTAGGAAAGGATTGATGTCTTGCTCTTTTGACAGCATTCAGGAAATTTGCCTTCTCATCCATACAGAAAATCAGCCCACCAAACATTCTGATTCTCAGACATACCACCGCAAGCATTCAGGAACCAACTTTTAAATTTTCATACAATTCAATTCCATTTAACAAATATTTATTAAAGGCCTACTATGTAATGAGCTTATATTGTGGTAGGCCATGAGGACATAAAGGAAAAAATGGGACAATTCCTTCTCTTGGGATCTTATATTCTGGAAGAGAGAGTGAGAAGAGGAATGGGGAGGTCAATTATATGCAGATGAGTAAACACAAGGCAATTTAAGTAGGGAGAAAATGGCTTCATATTTGAGGTAGGATCTGGGCTGAGCCTTGAAGGGGGTTAGGAATTCTAAGAAGTGGAGGTAAGTAGGAAGTACATTCAAGTCATGGGAGAGTGGCCTGTGCAAAAGTATGGAGATGGGGAAATCGAATGTTGAGTTCAGGAGGAAAAGCTAAGCAGTCCACCTTGTGCCTGAATGTAAAGTACATGAAGTAATACAAAATATCCAAAAATTGTAAATTTGAGTCATATTATAAAAGACCTTAAACATCAGGCTGAAGAGTTTTTTTTTTTCTTAGAGGCAATAGGGATCCATTGATAACTTTTTTTTTCAGGCAACTGACATGAGCAATCCTTTAGGTATATTGCTTTTTAGGTATATTGTATTTGGTGGCCATATGAAAGATGACTTAAATAAGGGAGTAATTCGAAGCAGGAAGACCGATTAAGAGGATATTATAATAGTGTAGGTGAGGGGTATTGAGGGACTAAATTAAGGCAGTGACCAAGTGAGTGGACAAAAAGGAACAGACTCAAGAGATGTTAATGAAGAAAAATGAATGACTTGGTCACAGATTGGATACAGGTGGTAAGGGATATAGGTCATTTATTAAGGGCTTCTCTTCTTACCTCCTACTTATCACCCAAAGGCCTTCTGTCACTATCTCCTCTTTCACAACTGTCTTACACGAAGAGGTGGTTCTGCTCCTTGCCAAGACAAAGCCCTCTGCATGCACAAGTGGTCGCATACCATCTCATCTTCTCTAGCAGACTGGTTCCTTTGTCATTCCCACTGTCATTTATCTTCAATATCTCCCTGTCTATTGGCTGCTTCCCTACTGCCTATAGACATGTCCACATCTTTCTATTACTCAAAAAAAAGGTCACTTGGTTTATTCATCCCCATCTCTTCTTACTTTTGTGGCTAAACTCCTTGAGAAGGCTGTCTACAATAGGCGCCTCCATTTTGGGGAACTGCCAAACACACCAGAAGATAGTAGGCAGCTCCTGACTTTTCTGCTGGTATAGCTGAATGGCTCGAAGTTCTGCTATGAATTTGTCCAGGACCAAATCAATACAACTTTAGTATTGTAAGCATCTGTAAACATTCTAAAATGGTCATTTTCACCTTTGTAGCATCTCTTCCGTATGACCCCTTATCTCCCTTCCCATAGCCACCACACTCATAGCTAGGGCAACTAGGTGGTTCAGTGGATAAAGTCATGGGCCTAGAGTCAAGATAGACCTGAGTTCAAATACAACCTGTGTGACCCTGGATAAATCACTTAACTTTTATCAGCCTCAATTACCTAATCTGCAAAATGAGGACAATAATAGCACCTACCTTAAAAAGTTGTTGTGAAGATCAAATGAGATAATAATTGTAAATCACTTAGCAGAATGTCTGACACATAGTAAGTGCTATATATGCATTAACTATTTATTATTAATAGTATAGGCCTTCATCACTTCTCACCTAGACTATTGCAGTAGCCTTTTTTCCTCTCCACTCAGGTGCTAAAGTAATTTTCCTAAAGCACAGATCTGATCACATTATCCCTTGCTCAATAAACTTTCAATGAAACTCTAGGATAAAAAATGTGTGTGTATATGCATGTGCATGTGTATGTATGTATAGATAGATAGATAGATAGAAGGATGGATGGATAGATAGAAAGATAGATAGATTGATAGTCAGATAGTCCAACCAGCTAATTATTACATTTTCAGTGTGACTATTTATACCTTGGAAATCTGAAAAGTACAAATCCAGGCTTGATTTATTTTGTTGATTGTCTAGATTTAAGAAAGTGATGGAGAAAATGTTGTTGATGCAGATTAAACTTTAAAGTATATTCTAAGAATTTTTTTTGGAAGAGCTGGTTGTCGAACATTGACCAGCACACAGGCCTCCATTTCTAAGCCCATACTCAAGAATTTTTTCTCGCTCGAAAGGGAAAGGGGAGGGGGAGAGTGGGCCTGAAGGAGGATGCAGCACTATAACCAGAATCTGTGCTTATTTCACATTTAGGACCGAAGCAGATGCTGTCCATCAGGTGTTCATACCTGTTTCTCATGCACAACATTCAACACCAGAGATCATTTAAGGATAACCACTGAATTCCAGTCAGAGGCATGGTGGGCACTCACCTCAATATCACCCCTTAGTGGGTACTATTGCAATTTTCTCTTTAGCCTGGGAACTGGCTAAATCCAATCATGTCATGGTTGAATCCCCATACTTCTTTGTTATAAACTCCTTCACCTCATCCCATCATCACTGCATTGCATGTTAGGATATTTACACAGCATATTGTATAAAGCTCTTTATCAGAGAATTATAAATGAAGAAAAACAAGTATTATCAATTAAATTTCATGAGGTGTAGATCCTTCTAAAATTCCTAGGCAGATAGGAATTTCAGAAAGTAATTGGAACTTGATTGTTCAGCCTCTCACAGAGGAGGAGAGGATACTTCATAGAGTTTAAAAAGATGTTGATTAAAGAGGGAGTAGGTAGAGAGAAATGGTTAGAATTTACCTGGGGGAAAAAAAGCCATTTGAAACATCAGAAACAAGTAACAGGCTTCCCCTCTTCTGCAGGGGCTGAACATAGTTTCATCAGTCCCATCACCAGAAAGCAAGTCACCTCTCCAAAATACTCTTCCCTTCCCTGGAAAGTTGTGTTTTTCCATTGATATTCCACAGAGACTCTACTCAATAAGTCAGGAGGAAAGCTTCATTCACTTTTTAGTGATGGAAATCACATTAAATAAGATGTGTTACCATCTGCTTTGCTTTTGCATCCTGAAGACCATTGGGCCTTTCCATCTGACTTGCATCTAAAACCTCTTATGTGTGCTGTCTGCCCCCATTAGAATGTGAGCTGCTTCAACACTATCTTGCTTTTCTATTTGTATCCCCAACATGTTTTGCATATGACTTAATAAATACTTATTTCTTTATTCACTCTGTGTGTTTTTATATGCCATGGGTACCAGTGGAACACTCAGTCTGTCCATCCTCGGTCTTGCCAAATGATCAGTCTACCTCCTTTTCTGGTCATACATTTCCTCCATCATATTCTTTATGACATTTCTTGAATATAGGTCACCACTGGAAATATGACACCACCTACTTTGCCCACCATATGTCTCACTATTGTCTTTTGGGTCACTCATAGCATCGATTCCTCAGGCATAATAAAGCTCCATGATCTACTACACAATATTGCCCGCAGAACATTTATGCTGGAAAAAAAAATTAGCATAGCACCAGGGAACAGTTTGAGATAGTTAAAAGCATTGCAGAATTTCCCAGATATAACATAGCCAAATATCTTCTACCTCTTCAATTCTGAGACCTATTTCCTATCTATCTGCAGTACCTGTTCTGAATATATGTACATAAATCAAATCCTAAATCAGTGGATTGAATGTCCAAATACATATCTGTACAATGGGCATATTTTATCCATTTAGGAAGGTAATGTTTAGGAATAAATTGGGTATTTTCTGAGGTGCCTTCCTTCAGTCCTTGTGTAAGAGATGACCTTTTGACAGGAAAGACCCATAGAGCTTCTCATTTCCTCCCTGCCCATATTATTTATGAACCTCAGTACTTAACTGTTTCTATCTTTTCCTTCCCTATCTTGCCTGCTCAAGAATATAGTCTCTCAAGCAGTTGTGTAAGATCAAAAGGGTATTCTCTCCACAAAGCATTTTATTTATAAGTTAAGGTAAACTGATAGGATTCACATCCGAATCCATAAAAAAAATTTATACCCACCACTGAGCAACCCTTCCTCAGAGGTTTAATCATAGATCTGGAGCTATGAAACATTTAGTTACAAACCTCTCATTTTACATATCAGTAAACTGAAGCCCAGTGAGGTTCAAAGACTTGCCCAAAGACTCACAGGTAGTAAAATAGCAAAACCAGAAAAGGAACCTAAATCCTCTTTACTCCAAATTCAAATTGGAGGCAACTAAGCAGTATAAGGGGATAGAGGGCTAGACCCGGAATCAGGAAGACCCGAGTTCAAACACAGCCTTAGCTGTGTGACACTGGACCTCTGTTTCAATTTCCTCATCTGTAAAATGGGGATAATAATAGCATCTACCTCCTAGGGTCGTTGTGACGATCAAATGAGATAATAATTCTTAGGGCAGTGCTCAGGACATAGTAAGAGCTATCTAAATGTTCATTTTAATCATTATTATTGCTGTTGTTGTTGTTGTCATTATATCATGCTATACTTCCATCATTGCTACGAGAAGGACTCTTCCAGCAGCGCTTAGGTTTTAAGCCTCTTCATTGGTGCTCTCTTCCTTGGATTTTCTGTCTGTAGACTGTCCCCCTTTCTTCTCAGTTCTCATAAATAGCCACCCGCAGCTGGCCTCTCTGGCCATGACTCTCTGTCAATGTCCTTTCCTGGTTCTGCTTTTCCATCTCTCAGCAGGCGCCAATCATTCATTCATTCATTTCAGGCCTGCTCCTCTCTCTTCTATTATTCTGTAATCCTGAAATTTCCTCAGCCTCGAGCTTTTAGAACTTGTTTCCCTTCCCAGGTATACCCCCTGTAACACTACACAGGGAGAAAAGATTCATGTCAGCAATCCAGTTGAGTCTAGGGCATAAGGAGCTACTTTCTCCCCTCCCCCTTCTATGCTTGTTCCTCTGTCACCAGCCCTTGTCCTTGGGCAGATGGTTAGGGCCATCCAAATGACCAGGGACACTGCTCAAAATCTTTAGAAGTAGGGGCCTTGTTTTCCTCCTAGCAGCTTGCCTTCACGGGGGAAGTAAAGATTTATTACCTTCTGCCTTCTCTTTGAAGAATGAAATGGCAAACCAGTCCTGTATCTTTACCAAGAAAAACCCAAATGAGGTCATGGAGAGTTGGATACAACTGAAATGACTGAACAGTGCTAATAATAACAACAAGCCATCCCTTTAGTAATAACATTTCATATATAGGTGCTTTGTATTTTGACATAGTAATTTAGTACTTTATGCTCTGACTGATGTATTCTCTGAGATAATAAATATTTGTTGAATTGAATTAAATTGGGAGGATAGCTTGCTTATTCTTTTCTCTCTTCATACCTCTCCCACCCCCAACAGAAGCATTTCCCCATGGAGGATTTTAATCTACTCATCAAACACACACACATACACACACACACACACACACACTCACGCTGCTGCTGTCACAAAGGGTCAACTTCCAAGCTAGCCTAACTTCTGGCATAGTAAGTAGATCCTCAAATAAATGGGGGAGGTCTAGGGTTCCCAGGCTTCCTGAGACCTTCTATTCCTCATGGGGGAAAAAAAGCATTATCACTTCCCTCTCTCCTGCCACCTCCCATGGAGAAAGGAACTTTTAAACAATTCCTTGGGAATATGCATTGCCTTTCACAGATCCCAGGCATAGTCACTGCAGAATAAACAGGATAGATTTTTCTCTGACCCGGGTTTCTTTTGATGTGTTGTGACAAGAAAATTCCTCAAATTTTCACTGCTTAATGGGAACCACAGTATATGTTGGGGCTTCCTGTTCTCAAGATGAATAAGAGTGTTATGGTTTGGGGTGTTCTAACTGGAAAAAATTAAATTAGTTAATTGAAAAATGAAAAATAAGGAAATTAAACCAGCAAAGTTCTCCAAATATATTGTGCCAATTTATAACACAGGTTAACATTGATTTATTGTTTTTAATAAAGTTCATATGTGAGGGATAATTAATAGTCTGCAGCATAAATAAATATTGGGGTATGAACATTCAGGAGCACAAAGGAATGACAGAGAAAACTGTCCCCTAAGTTTTGGAAGCTTTGTTTTCATTGTTACATTCACAGGCCTAAGGTCTTAAGGAATTGGAAGCTGGGAAGGTAGCATCAACCTTTGGGGACAAAAGAAATGTAAGAAGTATGAGGCAACGTCTATAATCTAATTCTTCCATTCATGTTAAAGATACAAACTTTGACTCTGATATCAAAATAATTTGCTGAATTTTTTTCAGAATTCGGGGGTCACCCAGAGTTGTGCCTCTAGTTTAACAACCTAAACTCCTTGAGGCCAGGGACTATTTTTGCTTCTTCTTGATATTCTCAGTGCTTTGCACATTACCTGGCACATAAGCAGCCCTTAATAGATGCTTGTGGATGGACTGCCTCCCATCAATCAGCTCTGGTTATTAGTGGCAAAGCGCAGATTAGAAGCTGAATCACTTAATTCTCTTTCACCTGGGCTCTCTCTCACACACCATGCTACCTTGCATTGTCATCACTATGTCAAAGGTCTTTTTAGGAAGAAAATGAGATAGAACAGTGTGGATTTCTTTTGAAGTTTCCTGTAGTAATCCCCTCCTTGATTAGGACTCAGGCCACTGAATGAAAAGTAAAGCATGAAAACCCTAAAAGGATATTTTCTTATCCGGAGTTTACGATCATTAATTTGTTCAATCTCTGGATAGGATCCATTCCTAAAATCTGGCAGACCCTGCATTCTTTTCTTTGATACACTTGACTGATATGAAGGATAAGAACTCTGTCTCTTTTTCTAACTCAGTTCCGTTAAAAAAAAAGTGCTTATTATCTGTCCTGGTATATTTAACAAATACTTAATCCTTTTAAAACACATTTCCAATAAATTCATCCCTCGAGTAGTCCTGGAATGCAAATAATATCCCTTTGCCATTTAACCAAAGGAATGAAACACCCCGAGATCCAATTATTTATGTGTGTGTTCTCTCCCCCGTTGGAATGTAAGCTCCTTCAGAACAGGGACTGTTTTGCTTTTTTCTTTGTATGTCCAGGGCCTTGCACATAGTAGGCACTTAATCAATGTCTATTTGCTTGTTTGATCACAAAATTACAGAATTTGAAAGTTGGAGGGACCTCTGGAGCCAACCCATATACCTAAGGGATCCCCACTGCAACATATCCAAGAAATAGGACTCTGCTTAAAGATCTCCAAAGGGATCTTCTCTGCCAGGCAGCCCAAACTGAGGTGTGGGAAAGACCTTAATTTAGAAAGGCTGAGGTCATCCACTGCATCCTGGGCCATCACCAGTCTTCTTGACTTTTGTTTTGACTCTGAAGCAGAGAGTGAGGCTGATGATATGGCTCAGCTCTGCCTCACTTAAATCTAATTCACAGCCAGCCTCGTGATGTCATCGGTCCTCTTTGAGAATGAAAGACAAAGAACAACAGCAGTAATTTCATTTTTAGTCATCTTCAGTAACAGCTTTTACTGAGCACTTTAAGGTTTACAAAGTGCTTTACATATGTGATCTCATCTGATACTCACAACAGCTCTAGGAGATGGATGGGATTATTGTGAGGATTGGTTCATTGTTAATCTGTAGCTGACAGAAGTGACTCTATGTTTGACCATTGATTGACTTGTCCATGTATTGGGAAATTCCTATACACTGAAGAGAGACTTGGTACCGGGAAATTCTTATGTACCAAGGAGACACTTGGTCAGAATTTTTAGGTAAAACATTCAATTTTCCTGATCATAACCAGCTTAGCAAACTTCATCTAATTCAAGTATGCAAGGTTAGCAAACTTTCCAAATCACAATTCTCTTGTTGACAATTAAAGAAGAGTCCATAGGACCTATGATTGATTATCTCTAAAGTTCCCCTCCCACTTTGTTCCTGTGAATCTGCCCAGCAAAAACAATCAGATAATAGGGCAAAGACCCAAAGATCTGAACTCTCAATCAGGGTACTTATCCTACTATATGCCTGAGCCACTATGATACTGTAGGGCTGGGTAGCCTCATATTTGCATGCCTATAAGTAACAAAATTACTGACTTACTATTCTTTGAGTACTTACATTTCTCTAAGTACCTCATCGACAGTGTCCTCAGAATTAAGATTCCTTAATTTCCTAAATTAATTCCTTAAGATTAAGACACAGGGTAAAGGTAAAAGGCTGGAGTAGAATATATTATGCTTCAGCTAAAGTGGGGGTAGCAATCCTCATCTCAGACAAAGCAAAAGCAAAAATAGATCTTATCAAAAGAGATAAGGAAGGAAACTAGATCCAGCTAAAAGACACCACAGACAATGAAGTGATATCATTACTAAACACAAATGCACCAAGTGGTATAGCATCCAAATTCTTAGAGGAGAAGTTCAGAAAATTACAGAAAGAAATAGACAGCAAAACTATACTACTGGGAGGCTTCAACTTTCTCCTTTCTGAACTAGATAAATCTAACCATAAAATAAATAAGAGACAAGTTAAGGAGGTGAATAGAATTTTTAAAAAGTTAGGTATGGTAGACCTCTGGAGAAAATTGAATGGGGATAGAAAGGAATATACTTTTTTCTCAGCGGTACATGACACTTACACAAAAATTGACCATGTATTAGGGCATAAAAACCTCACAATCCAATGCAGAAAGGCAGAAATATTAAACGCATCCTTTTCAGATCATGATGCAATAAAAATTATATATAATAAAGGGCCACAAAAAGATAGATTGAAAAATAATTGGAAACAAAATAATCTAATTCTAAAAAATTAATGGGTCAAACAACAAATCAAAGAAACAATCAGTAACTTCATCCAGGAAAATAACAATAATGAGACAACATACAAAAACTAATGGGATGCACCAAAAGCAGTTCTTAGGGGAAGTTTTATATCTCTAAATGCTTACATGAATAAAATAGAGAAGGAGGAGATCAATGAATTGAAACTAGAAAAAGAACAAATTAAAAATCCTCAATTAAACACCAAATTGGAAATACTGAAAACCAAAGGAGAAATTAAGAAAATTGAAATTAAGAAAACTATTGAACTAATAAATAAAACTAAGAGCTGGTTTTATGAAAAAACCAATAAAATAGATAAACATTTGGTTAATTTAATTAAAAAAAAGAAAGAAGAAAACCAAACTACCAGTATCAAAAATGAAAAGGGTGAATCCACCACCAAGTAAGAGGAAATTAAAACAATAATTAGGAACTATTTTGCCCAATTGTATGCCAATAAATTTGATAATCTTAGTGAAATGGACAAATATTTACAAAAATATAAATTACCCAGATTAACCGAAGACGAAGTAAAATATTTAAATAATCCCATCTCAGAAAAAGAAACTGAATAAACCATTGATGAACTACCTAGGAAAAAATCTCCAGGGCCAGATGGATTTACAAGCACATTCTATCAAATATTTATTTTTTAATTAATAAATTCATTTATTTTTAGTTTTCAACATTTACTTCCACAAGATTTTGAGGTCCATATTTTCACCCCATCTCACCCCTCCCCCCATCCCAAGATGGCATGCATTCTGAATACCCCTTCCCCTAGTCTGCTTTCCCTGCTATCTCTCCCCCCTTCCCTTTCTATTTTCCTGTAGGGCAGGATAGATTTCTGTACCCCATTTCCTGTATTTCTTATTTCCCAGTTGCATGTGAAAACATTTTTTTTAAACATGTGTTTTTAAAACTTTGGGTTCCAAATTTTCTCCCTTCCTCCCTCCCCACCCACCCTCATTGAAAAGGCAAGCAACACAATATAGGCTATACATGTGCAGTTATGCAAAACACTTCCATAGTAGACATGCTGTGAAAAACTAACTCTGTTTCCCTTAATCCTATCCTGCCCCCCCCATTTATTCTATTCTTTCTTTTTACCCTGTCCCTCCTCAGAGGTATTTGCTTCTGATTACCCCCTTTCCCAATCTGCCCTCCTCTCTATCATCTCCCTACTCTTTTGTCCCCTTCCCCTCCTATTTTCCTGTAGGGTAAGACAGATTTCCATACCCAATTGAGTGTGTATATTATTCCCTCCTTAAGTCAAATCCTATGAGAATAAGATTCACTTATTCCCTCTCACCTTCCCCCATTTCCCCTCCACTGTAAAAGCCTTTTCTTTTCTGTTTTTTTGTGAGATAATTTACCCCATTCTACCTTTCCCTTTCTCCTTCTCCTAGTATAATCCTCTCTCACCCCTTAATTTTATTCCAAATATGACCCCTTCATCTTCAACTCACCCTGTGCCCTCTATCTATCTATCTATCTATATCTATATCTATGTCTATATCTATCTATACATACATATATATATATATATATATATACATATAATTTTTTCCCTCCAACTACCTTAATACTGACAAAGGTCTCATGAGTTACAAATATCATCTTTCCATGCAGAAATGTAAACAGTTCAGCCTTGATAAGTCTCTTATGATTTCTCTTTCCTGTTTACCTCTTCATGTTCCACTTGAGTCTTGTATTGGAAAGTCAAATTTTCTATTCAACTCTGGTCTTTTCATCAAGAATGCTTGAAAGTCCTCTATTTTGCTGAATGACCATTTTTTCCCCTGAAGAATTATACTCAGTTTTTTTGGGTAGGTGATTCTTGGTTGTAATCCTATCTCCTTTGCCCTCCAGAATATTATATTCCCTGCCCTGTGGTCCCTTAATGGAGAAGCAGCTAAATCTTTTGTTATCCTGATTGTGTTTCCACAATACTTGAATTGTTTCTTTCTGGCTGCTTGTAATATTTTCTCCTTGACCTGGGAACTCTGGAATTTGGTTATAACATTCCTAGGAGTTTTCCTTTGGGGATCTCTTTCAGGAGGAGATCAGTGGATTCTTTCCATTTCTATTTTGCTCTCTGGTTTTAAAATATCAGGGAAGTTTTCCTTGATCATTTCTTGAAAGATGATGTCTAGGCTCTTTTTCTGATCATGGCTTTCAAATAGTCCAATAATTTTCAAATTCTCTCTCCTGGGTCTATTTTCCAGGTCGGTTGTTTTTCCAATTAGATATTTCACATTGTTCTCTAATTTTTCATTCTTTTGGATTTGTTTTACAGTGTCTTGATTTCTCATAAAGTCACTAGCTTCCAATTGCTCTATTCTAATCTTTAAGGAAGCATTTTCTTCAGTAATCTTTTGGACTTCCTTTTCCATTTGTCTAATTTTGCTCTTTAGGGCATTCTTCTCTTCATTGGCTTTTTGGACCTCTTTTGCCATTTGGGTTAGGCTATTTTTTAAGGTGTTATTTTCTTCAGTATTTTTTTGGGTCTCCTTTAGCAAGCTGTTAACTTGCTTTTCATGATTTTCTTGTATCACTCTCATTTCTCTTCCCAGTTTTTCCTCTGCTTCTCTTACTTGCTTCTCAAAATCCCTTTTGAGCTCTTACAAGGGAAGACAGGGACTGATTCATATTTTTCTTGGAAGTTTTGGATGTAAGAGCTTTGATTTTGTTTTCTTCTTCTGGTTGTATGTTTTGATCTTCTTTGTCACCAAAGTAAGATAATATGGTCTGACTCTTTTTGCGCTGCTTGCTCATAATCCCAACCAATTACTTGAGTTTTAAACTCTTTGTTAAGGTAAGAGTCTGTTTCCAATGTGGAGAATGTACTGTCCCAAGCTTCGGGGGTTTGTACAGCTGTTTTCAGAGATACTTCTAGGGATCTGAAAATTTTCAGTTCTTCCAAGGTGCTATGATAGGGGAAAGGTGTTTCCTCTCCACCGCCACAACAAGCTCCACCACACCAGCACTCCTCCTCGCCCCAGGACCTCCCCTCAGAACTGTGATCCAGATCCAAGCACGGGTAAAGCAAGAGATTCCTGCCACAGCACTGGCAAAGAGATCCTTGCAATCCCCCTCTGATCAGCCACTCAATTCCCCCTCAGTCTGTGGGTCGGAAGCTCAGGAGGCTGCCGCTGCCCTCGGGGTGGCTGAGACCTAGCTTCTTCTTTCACCACAGTCACAGACTTTTCCCACTGACCTTCTAAGTTGTCTTTGGCGTTCGTGGGTTGAGAAGTCTGGAAATTGCCACAGTTGCCCACGATTCAGTCCTCTGAGGCCTGCTCCAGGGTTGCCATGGCCTGCGCGCCCATGCCAAAATGTGCTCCTCTCCTAGCCCAGTGCAATATACCTTTCTGATCAGCCATCCAGGTTGTCTTGGGCTGGAAATTTGTTTTACTCTGTTTTTTTGTGGGTTCTGCTGCTTTAGAATTTGTTTAGAGCCATTTTTTATAGGTATTTGGAGGGGTTTGAGGGAGAGCTCAAGCAAGTCACTGCTTTCCCTCTGCCATCTTGGCTCCACCCCCAAACATTTAAAGAACAACTAATTCCAATACTATATAGAATATTTGGGAAAATAGTTGAAAAAGCAGTCTTACCAAATTCTTTCTATGATACAAATATGGTGCTAACACCTAAACTGGGAAGAGTCATAACAGAGAAAGAAAATTATAGACCAATTTCCCTAATGAGTTTAGATGTAAAACTTTTAAATAAATTATTACCAAATAGATAAAAGCAAATCTTCACGAGAATAATACACTATGACCAGGTAGGATTTATACAAGGAATGTAGGGCTGGTTCAATATTAGGAAAACTATCAGCATAATTGATTATATCAACAACAAAACTAACAGAAACCACATGCTCATTTCAATAGATGCAGAAAAAGCTTTTGACAAAATACAACACCCATTCCTATTAAAAACACTAGAGAGCATAGGAATGAATGGAGTCTTCCTTAAAATAACAAATAGTATCTACCTAAAACCTTCAGCAAGCATCATATGTAATGGGGACAAACTAGAAGCATTTCCAGTAAGATCAGGGTTGAAACAAGGATGTCCATTATCACCACTATTGTTCAATATCATACTGGAAATGTTAGCTTTAGCAACAAGAGAAGAAAAAGAAATTGAAAGTATTAGAATAGGCAAAGAAGAAACAAAGCTATCACTCTTTGCAGATGACATGATCATATACTGAGAGGATCCTAGAGAATCAAATAAAACACTGCTTGAAATAATAAACAACTTTAGCCAAGTTGCAGGATATAAAATAAACCCACGTAAATCATCAGCATTTCTATATCTTATCAACAAAGCCCAACAGCAAGAGATAGAAAGAGAAATTCCATTTAAATTATAAAATATTTAGGAGTCTATCTACCAAAATAAACCCAGGAGCTATATAAACACAATTACAAAACACTTTCCACACAAATAATTCAGATTTAAATAATTGGAAAAACATCAGTTGCTCATGGGGAGGCTGAGCTAATATAATAAAAATGACAATTCTACCTAAACTAATTTACTTATTCAGTGTCATACCAATCAAATGACCAAAAAAATTTTACAGAGCTAGAAAAAATAATAACAAGATTCATTTGGAAAAACAAAAGGTCCAGAATATCAAGGGAATTACTGAAAAGAAATGCAGGGAAAGGTGGCCTAGCTGTTCCAGATCTTAAATTGTATTATAAAGCAACAATCATCAAAACTGCTTGGCACTGGCTAAGAAATAGAGTGGTGGATCAGTGGAATAGGTTAGGTATGCAAGACACAGTAGTCAATGACTATAGTAATGTACTATTTGATAAACCCAAAGACCCCAGCTTCTGGGATAAGAACTCACTCTTTGACAAAAACTGCTGTGAAAACTGGAAAATAGTATGGTAGAAATTAGGCACAGACCCAAATCTCACACCATATACCAAAATAAAGTCAAAATGGGTTCATGATTTAGATATAAAGGCTGATACTATAAGCAAACTGAGAGAGCAAGGAATAGGTTACCTATCAGATTTATGGAGAACAGAAGAATTCATGACCAAACAGGAGATAGAAAACATTACAATTACATTAAATTGAAAAGTTTTTGCACAAACAAAGCCAATGCAACCAAGATTAGACAGAAAGTAGAAAATTGGAAAAGAGTTTTTAACCAGTGTCTCTGATTAGGGCTTCATTTCTTAAATACATGGAGAATTAAGTAAAATTTATAAGAATACAAGTTATAATGGTCAAAGGATATGAACAAGCAGTTCTCAGATGAAGAAATAAAGCCATCTATAGTCATATGAATGCTCTAAATTACTATTGATTAGAGAAATGCAAATCAAAACAACTCTGAGGTGCCACATCAAACATATCAGATTGACCAACATGACAAACAGGAAAATGATAAATGTTAGAGAACATGTGGGAAAATTGGAACACTAATGCATTGTTGGTGGAGTTGTGAAATAATCCAACCATTTTAGAGAGCAATTTGGAACTGTGCCCAAAGGGCGATAAAAATGTACATACCCTTTGACCCAGCAATAGCATTTCTAGGGCTGTATCCCAAAGAGATCATAAAAATAGGAAAAGGACCTACATGTACAAAAATATTTAGAGCAGCTCTTTCTGTGGTGGCAAAGTATTGGAAATTGAGGGAATGCCCCTCAATTGGGGAATGGCTGAACAAGTTGTGGTATATGAATGTAACAGAATACTATTGTGCTATAAGAAATGATGAGCAAGCAGACTTCAGAAAAACCTGGAAAGACTTGTATGGTCTGATGCCTAGTGAAGTGAGCAGACCCAGGAGAACATTGTACACAGTAATAGCTACATTGTGCAATGACTAACTTTGACAGACTTAGCCCTTCTCAGCAATACAATGATCTGAGACAATTCCAAAAATTAATGATGGAAATGCTATCCACATCCAGAGAAGGAACTATTGAGTCTGAATGAAGATTGAAGCATACTATTTGCTATTTTTTTCTTCTGTTTTGTTTTGTTTCCTGTTTCTGATGGTTCCTCCTATTGGTTCTAATTCAAAATATGTTTAATATGAATGTATATGTATAGCCTATATCAGATTGAGTGGTGTCTTAGGGAGGGAAGGGGAAGGGAGAGGGAGAAAAATTTAAAACTCAAAAAAGTTGAGTTTTCATTCAAAAATGAAAGTGATTGTTGATAAATCAAAATAAATTAATTAAAAAAATCAAACTGGGAGGGGAAGACACTCAGGGTTGCTCACCAAAAGAGGAAAAAAAAAAGAAGTGGAAGGGGTTTCTATTGTGTTTTTGTCCATTTCATGTGTTGTTTTGGCCAAAATCTATTTTATCACATGATATCACAAATTTGTGGTATATTGTTCCTTATATAGAAATACGCAGACTAATAAATAGATTAAAAGACAAAAAAATTAAGATTCCTTTTTTACAGTTGAGGAAACTGAGGCTAAGAGAGGTTTAGTGACTTGCCCAGTGCCACTAGACTAGACTTGCCCAGCTAATAAGTGATTCAAACTCAGATAATAGTCCTGACTCCAAGTCCAACACTCTAATTTTTAGAAAGCTTTTCCTGACATCCAGCCTAAACTGATCTCTTTTCAACTTCTATCTATTGTGCATGATTTTACCCTCTGGGGCTGAATATCACAAGTCCAGTCCTTCCTCCGCATGAAATCCCTTCAAATACTCGAAGACAGCTATTATATTCTCTCTGAGTCTTCTCTTCTCCAGGCCAAATTTCCTAAGATCCCAATGGACTCAAGGCCCTTCACCATCCAGGTTGACCTCCTCTGAACACTCTCCAGTTTATCAATGTCCTTTTCAAAATTTAAATTAATTTTTTATTCTGAATTCTCTTCTTCCCCTATCCATCTTTCCCATCTATTGAAAAAACACAAAATCAAAATGAATTATAATTAATTTTTAAAAATTAAAAACAAAATTAATGTGTCATGATGTGAAATAAATTCCTACATTAACTATGTGGAAAGAAAGGATGAAAGGAAAAAAGAAAGAAAAGAAAGAAGGAAAAGAAGGAAAAGAAGGAAGGAAGGAGGGAGGGAAGGAAGAAAAGAAAGAGGGAGGGAAGGAAGGAAGGAAGGAAGGAAGGAAGGAAGGAAGGAAGGAAGGAAGGAAGGAAGGAAGGAAGGAAGGAAGGAAGGAAGGAAGGAAGGAAGGAAAGAAGGAAGGAAGGAAGGAAGGAAAGAAAAAAGGAAGGAAGGAGGAAAAGAAAGAAAGAAGGAAGGAGGGAAGGAAAGAGAAAATATGCTTCATTCTACACTCTGACTCCATTAGCTCTCTCTCTGGAAGTAGATGGCGTGCTTCATCATGAATCCATTGGAATTGTGGTTGGTCACTGTGTTAACCATTGCTAAGTCTTTCAAAGGTGATCATTCAAAGTTGCTATTAAAGAAATTATTCTCCTGGTTCTGCTCATTTCACTTTGCATCAGTTCATACAAGTCTTCTCAAGTTTTTCTGAAACCATCTCCTTCATTATTTCTTACAACACAATAGTAGTCTATTACATTCATTTACCATAACTTGTTTGGCCGTTCCCCAGTAGATGGCATCCCATTAATTTCCAATTCTCCGCCACTACAAAAAGAGCTGCTATAAATATTTTTGTACATAGGGCTTCTTTTCCTCTTTCTTTGATCTCTTTGGGGGGGTAGACCTAGTAATGATATCATTCAAAGGATATGCACAGTTTAACAGCTTTTTGTGCAAGTTCCAAATTACTTTTCGGCATGGTTGGACTAGTCTATAGTTCCATCAACAGTGCCAAGAACCCCTCCAGCATTTGTGATTTTCCCTTTCTGTCATCTTCACAAATCTGATGGGTGTGAGATGGTACCTCAGAGTTGTTTTAATCCGCATTTTTCTAATTCTTAGTGATTTAGAGCATTTTTATATGACTATTGACAGTTTTGATTTCTTCCTTTGAAAATTGCCTGTTCATGTCCTTGACCATTTATCAATTGTGAAAGGCTCTTATTCTTATAAATTTGATAGTTTAGATTTTTCCCTTTGAAAACTACCTGTTCATATCCTTTGACTATTTATCAATTGGGAAATGGTTCTGTTTCTATCAATGTCCTTCTTAAACCATGGCATCCATAACTGAACACAGTACTGCATATCACAGCAGAGTACAATGAAATTATCTTCTCCTTATTCCTGGAAACTACTCCTCTCTTAATGTAGCCCAGGAAATCGTTAGAGTTTTGTTGTTGTTTTTTTTTTTTTTGTCTGCTACATCATACTATTGACTCATATTGAATTTGCACTAAAACCTCCAGATCTTTTAGAGAATAACTACTGTCTAGCCATGCCTCCTTCCCACCTTATACTTGCAAACTTGATTTTTTTTTTTTGCACATACATGCTAGACTACATTTGGGTGGGTCATACTTGTCAACAACTATAAGATTTATGAAGAAGAATCAGGGCAAACTTTTCCCAACCCATCTTGCCTTTTATCCATTCTGACTCTGTTTCTTTATTCTTTGCCAGTTATTGGATAACATGAACTTCAGTAGCAGCAGTAGCATTTCCTGAGTGTCTGGTATGATAGAAAGTAGGGGCTAGGAAGGCTGAGAGACAAGAGGGATAACCAGATGAAGGGAAGATGGCCATGAAAAGTTATGATTCCTACTATGAAATGTAAAAATATAAAAATACCCATGAAATTGATTTTCATAAAAAGTACTTTAGACATTTACAAAGTGATTTCTCCTAATAGTTATATACTTTTATATTTGGAGAGTAAATTTTTTTTTAGGAATATACCAGTTAATCAATGGCTTTCTGTATAGGCTGATATGAGAATGTTCTAATTAATGAAAATTATGAACTATACAGAAAGTTCAAATGTGTTGCTCAAAGGTTCTTGTTATTACAAGGATGTATTTGAAAAAGGAAAATTGTCACTATTTGTGTCTTCAGCAATCACTCCATTTAAAATCATAAGTAAAATACAATTATGTTACTGGCAATAATAATAACAGCATTTAAATAATAGTGCTTTAAGGTTTGCAAAATGCTTTGAAAACATTATCTCACTTTTTATCCTCAAAACAACTTTGGAAGGTAGGTGCTATTCATTTTACAGATGAGGAAACTGAGGCAAATAGTGGTGACTTCCCCAGGGTCATAAAGTGAGTAAGTGTCTGAGGCCTGGATATGGACTCAAGTCTTCCTGACTCCATGGCTGGTGTTCTTTCTATGTACCATCTAGCTGCCTCTACCATTTATGACATGGAAAAAAGTAAAAGTTATAGTGTCAGGTTATGCAGAGAGTATTTTATTCTTATGGTGAATAATATGCAATATGAGCTTTTTTGGAAAGTAAATGTTCCCAATAAATATAGAGAGAATTGCATTATATTCAGAGTTATAAGAACTCAAAGAAAATGCTTTTCAATAAAAGCAAGATTCTTTTTTTTTATCCTTCATATTTACAAAGGTGAGGATTTGATAGAACAGGCATGGCAACAATGGAAAAAAAAACTTGGAGTCTGAAATTCTGTCATTTTACTCCAATACATCTAAAACTTTTCACTGACCACCTTGCTAAAGCTATCGCCCAATAAGTACCCAGGGGCCTCCAGTAGATCGACATATAAGTCAGTAGTTAGGTACTCAAATAGCTCCACGATAGAAATATGTGAATTCCTCCTAGTATTACAGATAGAAATCCAACCATGTCTGCCCATCCTGTGCAATACTTATTTGTCTTTTCCAAAAACATTTCCTATAGGGAGTTCATCCTTTATGCCAAAGTCTTTTGTCACACTCTTTTGACAGTGGTACAAGGGTACCAATAGAGCACTCTGGCTGGACCCCTGTCATCCTTTACTCTTGCCACTTGACCAGCTCATTTCTCTTCCTGTCGTACAATTTTGATAGTATTTATTCCTCTTCTTTAGAGTTTCTTATTGGTTATATGTCGCATCTTGCTCACACCCACCATACACTTTCCCATTGATTTCTGTGTGATACTCATTTTTACTTTTTTCCTTGATCACAATGATAAACACCTTTGGTGGGTATATATTTCCATGTTTTATGCCTTGGGTAATGCTTATTATCAGAGGTTCACTGTATAGGGTTACCTCTGTTCTTATACCTTCCAAGGAGTCTTGCATAATCTTCATGTCAAGATGGCGGACACCTTGCTATAAAATAACTTATAATCAAATGCTCTTTTGTAATGAACAAACAATAATAACAAGGCTCTTTACATTGTTTAGTTAATTGGGAGATGGTAAATATGGGGTTTGTTGTTGAATATCACTTTTGAAAGTCTACCTTCTAATATCCTCCTCAATGATGGTGCCTTTCTTTAAGTATTATACAGAAGACTCTCATAAAGATTTTCTATAAATGAGCAAGTACAAGTTAGCAGTCATCGGTGTAATCTACTTTTTTTGTTGTTAACAAAGTTTAAATGTTTTCCACTGCTTTTGGCACCTCCCCATCTTCACACATTCCTTGCTTACTGATCTATCCATGCCCTCACATTTTATCACTTCGAGAATAGATCTCCTCTATATACACTTGGTCCAATCTGGCTGCTGTGATGTTAGGGTGCAAGTGTGATAGATCCACTCACCTTGATGGAAAAACAATTAGACCTTAATATCACATTCCTAGATGTTCTTATAGAGGAGGTAGAAATGGCACTACAGGGAATAAAGATGGAAAAAACAAATCCAGATTGAATCAAGTATATATATAGAGGAGAGCTATGTCAGAGGTGAGAAAATCTAAGAGTGGAATCAAAAGATACTCAGTAGAGGACAACCATGTGGATTCAATCAGCTAAATCTTGACAAAGAAGTTGGAACAAATGGCTAGGTCATGTTAATTTGTTTGCAAAAACAAATGCAGTTTATGATACGGATGTAACACCAGGTCATTGCTAACAGAAATTACTGATTTTTTTTCTTAAGGAGATTGAATTTATTGATCAATGCAGATCTTGAAACAAAATACTAAAAACTATGTAAAATATCACCGCACATTTGCAAACATTTAGCACTTACCGAATATCTAGAAAAGCATGATAAGTTAATCAGAATTGTACAACTGAAACATGTTATATTTCATAAACTAAAAAATGAAAAGGCCCTCACATTACAAATATTAATCTTAAAACATTCTTAAAAATTCAGAACATAAACTCTAGTGGAACTGGAGAATTTAGCACAGAGAAAACCGTTGCCCACAGCCACCTGGACATGATATTGACATAAATACTTAAGAACAGCATTGTAAATACTTATTGCCATACTGAATATAAGCAACTTCCAAACAATGTGAAATAAGAAGTTTGAAATTTAGAAAGACAGTGTAAATAAACAAAAGTCTGTGGGAATTGAATGATATCTGTATCATCCGTGTTATGTTGTTTGCTATCAAGTTGTCTCAGAGATGCTTTCAGTGAACCTAGAGAAGATGAGATGACATCCCAGTACTTTTATTCAATTACAAAAAGCAATCATTTTATCCACTTGAACAATGATCTGATGAATATTAAACATAAAAGAAAGACAGGATAGCATCATGTCTCAGGATTGTTTCTATCTGAACTCCAGTGAACGTTAAACGAAAAGAGGAAGAATGACATCAGCAGTAACTGACGCGTGTAATCCTTTAAGGTTTACAAAGTGTTTGTACGTTTATTATCTCTTCCGATATGTTCTCTATGGTTAAACATTTCCCACTTCATCTCTAGGGCAATGTCCTTAGAAGCCAAGAGGAGATGATAAGAGTTGACTGAAGAAAGGACATAATTCTGATAAACTGGATCATTAATTTTTTTTAGAAAGAATCCTAAGGACATTTAATCATCTGTCACTTTTCAAGTCTTGTAGCTTCTGAGGTCTCTTTAGATAGATGTTGTTGTTGTTCAGTCATTTTTCAATCATGTCTGATTCTTTGTGATCCCATTTGGGGTTTTCTTGGCAAAGATACTAGAGTAGTTTGTGATTTCCTTCTCCAGCTCATTTTACAAATGAGGAAACTGAGGCAAACAAGGTTAAGTGACTTGCCCAGAGTCACACAGCTAGCAAGTGTCTGAGGTTAGATGTGAACTCAGGAAGATGAGTTTTTCTGACACCGGATCTGGCACTCTATCCACTGTGCCCCCTAGCTGCCCTTCGGATACATATTACACTTTGAAATCTAACTAAATGAACTTAAAATTAAAAACAAAAAATGTCAAACCGAATAACTGCAACTTGTGATTTTCTGTTGCTTTTATTCCCAGAATCAGCATCATGCTCACTCGACATAAAGGAGTAAATAGGCAGTGAAGAGAACTGAACTTGAGTGGATAGAGGGAGGGTAGGGTCATGAAGTAGAAAGTATTCTTTGAACCAAATCAAAGGAAATGAGACAAAGTACAGGACTAAGAAAGCTCCAACAGAGATGATGAGCCATCACTGTGATAAATTCTCTGAATAATCCCAAAGAAAGCCCAACTCTTCATAGGGAGTAAATGGACATCCAAGCATGCTACCACTAAAGATCTTGCCTGTTATGAGACTCCAAACAGCCAAATTCAACAGAAGCAACCCATGCTTCAGCAGATCGGAAGGCAGGGAAGTGAGCTAAGAGTTACCGTAATCGCCTCTTGATGTTAGTAAAGTGTAAAGAAGAGTTTTGTGTTCACATGAAAGGACTTTTAGGTCTCAGCCAACACATAGTAAGGTGAAAATGTGGAGCATGGCTAATTGTATACTTCAATTTAGGGAAGAAGAAGGCTCTAAAGCAAGAGCCCCCAGTAGTCCCTCAAGGACTACATTAAAAGAATTTGCATGCAATCTGCGTATGTCTGTACGACTTGGGTAGTGGTGGGGTAGGGAATGACTTGCTGTTAGGAAAAAACTTAGACCTTTATCTTAGTTCCAGCACTTAACTGATAGTGTAACTTTGGCTTAAATTTTCTGATCCTCAGTCCTCATCTGGAAAATGAAATTAATGATACACTATTTACCACTCCCATAAGACTATTAATAAGACAGACCATGGTAAACTTTAAAGTGCTGTATAAATATGAGTTTTTATTTTCACATTGACCATGTGGCTAATTCAAGAGTCATTTTCATGCTAATGTTTGCTTATTACTACCAATAAACCAGTCCTTTGTTGGTGTTTTTCTGATTTATTTCATCCCCCTCAAGATCATTATTTACCTAACATCCAAAACACAGAACTTCAACTCTAGCCTTGGACACTTACTAGTTATATGACCCAAGACAACTCATTCAACTTCTGTTTGCCTCCATTTCCACATCTGTAAAATGAGGATAATAATAGTATCTACCTGCCCAGTTGCTGTGAGGAAGTACCTTGTAAACCCTAAAGCTCTATAGAAATCCTAGCTATCATCATCATCAACATTATCATCATCATCATCATCATCATCATCATTGTAATCTGATATTCTAGGACATCAGAGAATAAAGAGAGCCAGAAAAAAGGGACAAAGGAAAGGGTGCAACGAGGGCTGTTAAGTTCCTGTTTCAAGCCGTGGTCATAAATTTCCCTTGGACTCATATGGCAAACACTGTTTCAGAAATTTAATCCAAGAGTCAACACAGAAGAACCAGGAGTCAGGATGCATTGAACCTCTGCCAGACTTTGCTATTGACTCATGGGACAGGTCCATCAGAATATTCTGTGTCTCAGTTTCTTCATGACCTTTAGGTGATGCTAACCTACCACTTAAAGGTAAAAGAAAGATTTTAAATAAGAAAAAATGTTGCAAAGAAAAATAGCAAGTGTATACACACACACACACACACACACACCTAATTACCTACCTATGGATATATAGATGTGTCAAAAAATTTTATTGGACATTGGGGAAAATGCTCATATCTTTTAGTGAAATATAACATTTCAGCATCTTTTTAAAGACCTCAACTATATATAGTAGAGAATAGCATGGTATCACAGAGCTTAGAAAGATCTTAGAGATGATCTTATACCTTTAGATTTAAAAAAAATATTTTAATTTCATTTTATTCATTTTTTTGTTCTACATTAAATTCTGAACTGTCTTCCTCCCTCCCTCTCCACCCTACACTACAGAAGGCCACCATTTGACATATATTTATAAATATATTCAAAACCATACAATGCATACTTTTATTCATCAGTTCTTCTTCTGGAGGTGGTTAACATCTTCCTTCATAGGTCTTCTGTAGTTGATTTGAGCATTTATAATACTCACAATAACTTAGTTGTTTACAGTTATTATTCTAACAATATTGCTGTTACTGTATACTGTATACAGAACTTTTGCTTCTGCTCATTTCACTCTTCATTATTTCAAGCAAGCCTTTCCATGCTTTTCTACAATCAACCTGCTCATCATTTCTTATAGCACAGTAGTATTCCAACATAATCATATGCCACAACTTGCTCAGCCAATTTCCAATTGATGTGCATCGCATCAATTTCTAGTTCTTTGCCACCACAAAGAGAGCTGCTACAAATATTTTATAATATGTAGGTTATTTTCCTTTTTCCCTGATCAGCTTGGAGACATAATAGTGGCATTGCTGGGTAAAAGGGTAACTTTTTTATAATTCTTTTATTTTTATAACTTTTGGGGCATTATTCCAGATTGCTCTCCAAAATAGTTGGATCAGTTCACAATTCTACCAACAATGTATTAGTGTTCCATTTTCCCCTTCTATCTTTTTAGCCAATCCGACAAGTACTTTTAGATTTAATAGGGACTCAAATTCCAAAATCTGGCAGGGTCTGATGTTCCCAGTACTGAAATTCCTTGAACAAAATTGGTCCAGTTGGTGCTCGGGAGAGACCACCTAATGGTGGTTCTACAAAGTGAACCTAGGGACAAGATTTCATTTCCTCTTTCTGTCCTCCTTTACTAGTTAGCACTAGCTTAAACCAACAACCAACTCTGTAGCACTTGCCTGGGATGACCCTTGCCATGAACACATAGAGTCCCCTCACCTGAGGTGTATCTACCCACTTACTCTCTGAGCTGGCTTGCTCTCCCCAACCTATCAATTTTTGGCTTTGCAGAGAAGGACCACTGCAATGTGACTACATCTCATACTCTCTCAAAGTCTTAAGGGTGATCTTGTTGTAGGGACAACTCTACTCATCTCTGTCACTACTGAACCTCTACCAGTTTGCTTCTTATTTACATAATGTCAGTCTATCACAAAATGACATTAATACCTCTTAAATATAGAACATTTGTTTAGAAATAGGGCTTGAGTAATCAACACATTGTAGTCACTCAATATAAGCAAATGTAGAAATAATCAATACATCCTTGTCTACACACAAACCAGGGTAACATTCTCCCACAAGTGCACACAATATCCATGGGGAAGAGCAAGCATATACTTATAGAAACCTAGCAGGGAGATATGTGAATGAATGCCACATATGTGTTTGGAACAACTTACAACTCTGGACTACAAGCCTTGATGGCCTTGTTCTATCAACAACAGATGTCACACAAACCCATTTCTCTACTACATGCTTCCCTTTTGAACCTCATTACTCCTCTGTTGGGCAAATGTGTTCTTCTTCTACCGACAAACTGATAAGGCAGTGAAGTACCCTTTTACCTTCTGATCACTTTTTAAAATGGAACTGAGGTAGTTACTCTATTGTCATGATAAGCAGTTCCCTTAACCCAGAAAACTGAGAAGCTCCTCAGATTGGCTCTCTGGGCAACGCAAACAAACCCAGCCAGCCCTCAACTGGATGCTACATTGTTCAATAAGTTTCTTCTAAGAGCAAAACAGAACTCAGCAAATCTCAGGTTGTTTGCCTATGCAAAGTATACAAACCCAACCAGATCTTCACTCAGAGAGATGCTGTGTTGTGCAATCAGCTTTTAACAGAAAAACAGATGCAGAGCCTGCCTTCTCCCTCTGCTTTTCCTTTCCAAACCCAACAGGGACCATGGAGAGCGACCAGGTGCTTTTAAGGGTTTTACTTCTCTCTACCTAGGGATGGGCAATGGGTAGAATTCATCTATCTTTCAGCCCACTTCAGCCTTTCTCCAGCTAATCAGCAACTCCAGGACCAGGATCTGAAGCTATGCCCTAGACTGTGTGCCCTTGCTAGTGTCTTCTCTCTCAGTGTCCTCTTACCCTCTCTCCTCCTATCCCTGCTCCTGCTGGACTCTTCAACACACTCAATGATTCCAATGAGTCTCCTGGTACTCAGTGGATCCTCTTTTTCTTACAAAGTAAACTCTTATATTTCACCTTTCTATTAGTTATGAAATGGAAGTCTTCATTAGTTTCCAAACAGTTATTTTGTCTATTACTTTGTGAGTTTTAACTTTTCAAGTTCTAAAAATAATGACATATAAATTACCTGAAGGATCAGAATTCCTTGCAACCTCAGTGATTGCTCTGTCCTTTAACAGATTTTCTGAGTCCTCTACTCCATCCTCCTACTTTGTGTCTGACATTTTAATGGACTATGTTGATCTACACTTGAATTTTATCCATTTTTGTAAACAAAAATTACTTTTCTATCCCTTTCTGCAACCAAACCATTCGCATGCAAAAGGGATACTACCTTATATTCTTCACATTTAAGCTTTTTTTCTTTATGCAAAAGCTCATTTTCTGTCCCAAAAGACTATTGAAAGAAATCTGAAAGTTCCCTTCAACAACCAAACTGTTCACATGCAAAAATGGGCAGTACCTTATGTCAGGATGCAAATAATCTCTGAGTCTAAGGGAAATATGTTTTTTCCAGGCTGCACTCCACTGAACCATACATAGAACTGGGCTTTTAAGAGAGAGTCCCTGTTTTCACAGGATCTGTGGAAAACATATAAACTGCCTGAAATACAAAGAAGCCCAGCAAGTATCCACTGATCCTCAGCAGAGAAAAGCACTTGAATTCTATGAACTGAAAACAAACTGTCCGTAAATTGTACACATCACAGAGGGTATTTCAGTTATTAAGTGATTAAATCGTCTAATCTCAGGAGCAGCGATTTTGATGTTGAAAAGTGCAGAATATTTCTCCTGGGACCATGCTGGAGGAAGCCTTTCCCCTAAAAGAACCACAGAAATGAAAGACATCATTAATAAATCAAAGACAGGAAAATGAAAATGGAAGCAAATGAATCAGCTTGGCTGATTGAGTCACAGATTAAAAGCAGCACATCCATTGCTGCTGCAGGTGCATTAACAAATATGGTTGTGGGATCAGGTGGTCTTTCATACTAATACTTGGAATAATGAAGCTTCAAAAGGGATTGCAACATTGATCAATTTTTTAACAAGGTATTTGGTACCTCCCTCAAACAATAGGAGTCATATTTTCACTGTTTTGCCTTTTCTTTGGTAGGTAGCAGAAGGTTCAAGGAATAAAAATTGCTGCTTCATTTTGGCTCCGTAGCAAGGTACAGGCAAACAGCTAATTTAGTGTTCAACTTCTGTTTTGATTCTTACCAGTGAAAGTCACTGAACTGAGTTTAATTGATGTTAAATTCAAGCCAATACATTTTATCTTAAACAGTAACAAACAACTTCCCTAATGAGGACAACTCAGTCTATACTTCAGCTCTCTTTCTTTTTATCATGGGCACTGATTTTAATTTAACTTTGTTTCCACTAAAGATATTAGCAAAATTTAAAAATTGTGGCTGCCAAACACTTTTCTCTTGTCATATAATTTATGTTTTACTTACTCACAAATGGGTTGATTATTTGTTGGTAAACAAGACAAATTTCAGTAGGCCACTTAGTCACAAATAGGGCAAAATTGGCAAGTAGGAGTAACGTCCATGTCCAAAAAGAAAGCAGGCATAACTTCCAAGTGTTCTCCCATGGAGTAGAGGTTAAAACTAGGGTTAGGCAAGTTAGACAGTTGTGACAAACATCAAGGTGCAGTAAGGGACACTTAAAAAATATTACTTTGATGATTTATTTTCATACTTTCATGAATCCCTAGTTTAATTCATGTGGGTACTTAGTGCCTTTGCTGACACAGATCCCACCTCCTTCCTGCCTTTTCATTCAATTCTAATCAGCGTTTTCTCATAAACCCTCCATAAAGATTCTGTGTAATGCACTGGGGGCTTTTCTCTTGTTTACTTACACTCTCAGGGGTGCCAAATGTGCCATTTGAGCTGTCTATCTATTTATTGCTTCACATTCCCTGTTTATGATGAGCAACTCACCTCCCTTTTTCAGTCATACATAACTTTGATCATGTGCTTTATGTTACTTCTTGCACACAAACTGTAACTGGTAGCATGATTCAACCTATTTATGCTCATCAGATGTCTTTTCCATTAGCCTTTGAATTATTTGAAATTTTAATTCTTCTGAAATGATTATATCCTATAATTAGCCATCTTATAGCATTAACTGCACCTTTTGACACTTTCCTCAAATGTATCAATCCTGCTTTCCATTGCTTTCATCAATGTCTTTGCTTTTGCAATACTGATTTCTAAACAGCTACTTTTAAACATTTTATCCCGGTGCTTCTTCTTAGCAGAACCCATTTCCTTATTTCTTCTTCCGTATTTTAGCTGATTTAAAGTCTTGCTTTAGTTTTTTTTGTGTGTGTCTATTATCCATTCTATTGCGCCTTGAGGAACAGCTTTCTGTGTTGCTGAAGCTGCTGTTGATGCAATTTGGGTACATATTTCCTCTGATACTTTTACCTCTGCTCCTTTTATTCCCTAATAGTTTCTCATTGTATTGGCATTCTTCAGTTTGTTCATATTTAGAATGATCTAACATTTTCTTGTGAAGATCGTCAGAAATTGTGATTCTTGGAATTTATGTTACTGGGTTTTTTTTGAGAAGATGTGGAAGATTTAAGAACATTTTCAATTTCTCACTTTGCCACCTTTCCCATATGTTAACTATGCCAATACTCAAAGAATATTGGTGTCAAAGAGAAAGGATTTTATAGCAGTGAACAGTTTGGGATGATTGAAAGTATTGTAGTTTCCGAAATGTCATCTAGCCATATTTCCTCCTCCTGCTCAATTCTAGTCCTAGCTTATGGTCCATCTGCAACCCCTCTCCACAGTACACATATTGCTTCACTAATTCAGTGGGCTGCCCATCCAGCTGTATGTCATAATCTGGGTAAAAATGCATTTTTTTCCACTTTGCTTTTTGCCATTGTGGATACTTAGATTGTCTAGTTCATTTTGCTGTGGAATGCATTGAGAAGGCTTTACAGGTTTGCTAAAAGTCCACTGAGAACTTGGAAAGTTTCAAATGCACATATTTTCAATGCCAGAAAATATTGCTATTCCTGTCATGTAAGCGGGGATGTGCTGGAGCCAACTCAGACAGGCTTAAAAGAGCTGGTTGTTAAACTTTTACTGTGAGCATTTGCAGCTCAGAAATCAACAAATGCTACAAATCAATTTTGTTAGTTGTCTACCAGGAATGGGGAACCTGTAGCCTCGAGGCTACATGTGACCCTCTAGGTCCTCAAGGGCAGTGCTTCTGCTCTAGACTTAAGAAGATGATGAAATAAAATGTTAAAAATGAGGATTAAACTTAAAAGTGTATTGTGTGTACTTTTTTTGGAAAGTCAGTTGTTAAACATTTACCAGTACACTCATGAATGTAGGTATTTATTTTGTGAAGCTAATCAACATATTATAGCAAACGATGAAAGCTTTAGTTGGGCAATAATTTGCAAAGGGAGAAATTTCCAAACTTAACCTTAGTTCCTTTTCTGATTCAGATAGGAAACCAAAAGGAAGGAAAGACCATACTTCTTTGTATTCATCATATTCATCTTTCCTTACAGTACAGTAATATGCCATTACATTCATGCATTACAATTTGCTTAGCGGTTCTTCAATTGGTGGGCATTTGTTTTCTTTCTAGTGTTTTGCTACTTTAAAGAGTACTTCTATAAATATCTTAGCATATATAGATCTTTATTTCTATCCTTGACCTCCTACAATTAGCAGTAGGACATCTGGGTCAAAGGATATAGACATTTTAGTCAGCTTCTTAGCCGAATTTCAAACTGCTTTCCAGAATAGTGGACCAATTTACAGCTCTACCAACAATGTATTAACATTTCTTTCTTTCCATAGCTCCTCTAAAATTGATTGTTTTGTCATAACTTTTGTCATCTTTATCAATTTTTTGGGTGTGAAGTGAAACTTCAGAGTTGTTTTTATCTGCATTGGATTAAGTAGAACAAACAATATGCTTTTTTTTTTTTTACAACTTCACAACTAGTTATCTTGCACTTACATCAAGTTAATTCAAGATTCCTCGGAAGATGTGATGATAGAAATGATCCTGTTCAATTACCCTTTGATAATAAGCACCAGGTGAGACATGAAGGGGGTATTTGTCACTCTGATGGAGATCCAAGAGACTCCATGTTGAAGAAATTCCCTATGAATGGTAAGGTCTTCCAGATGCTTTTGTTTTCAATGACATTAAGGTCTAGAATACAGTAAAGCTTCTTGGAAAAGACCTGTAATCACTTAAAGGAGTTTTTGGTTTGTCCATCCGTGCGGGAAAGACCAAAAAGATGAAAATTGTCTGTTGCTTAGATTTCAACATGCATTTGGATGGACATCTTACAGAACTTATCCAACACTATGTGTATTAGGGAAAATCAGTTTGGATAGCCAATGAGTTGAAGACATAGGAATGGCTCCCAGCAAGAATGGGCACTGGCATGTGCAATGGTAAAACAAAGGCCTATTATAATCCATTGCTTATTCTAATGTAAAATTAATTGACCCCTCCACATTGCTGTCAAAATAATACCCATTGATCATTGTACAAATTCTCCTCAGGCAGGACTGACTAGAAAAAAGACAGTGGCAGTGAAAAAAAAAATCACGTTTCCTTGTATCTTTTCATTGTGTATTTGTATGTAGTTTATTATTAATTTGGTTTGCGCCTTTAGTGAAGAATCTCCCTCTAGAAGTGCAGATTGTTATAGTACTCCTAGTCTTAGAGAATTAATTGCCTGCCCAGGTTCACATGGTCACTATGTGTCAATCAATCAATCAATCAATAGACATTTACTAAGTATCTAATATGGGTGCTATGTGCCAGGCACTGTGCTAAGCACTGGGGATACAAAGAAAGGCAAAAGATAGTCCCTAACCTCAAGGAACTTACAATCTAATGAGGGAGCCAACATGCAAGCTAATATATAGCAAGCAAGCCATATACAGGACAAATAAGAAATAATTGACAGAGGGAAGGCACTAGAATAAAGAAGAGTTGGTGAAAGCTGCCAGTAAAAGATGGGATTTTTAGTTGAAACTTAAAGGAAGCCACCAACCTAACTTATCCTGCCTTCAATGTCAGCTCTCTCATGCAATTAATAGACCTCATAATTACATGAGTTTAAATGTAGAAACTGACCTGCAGAGTTAGACTGTGGAAAGTCTTGAAATACAGCTAAAGTTTAGGTTTGATTTCATAGGCAAAAGCAAGACGTATTTTTCTAACCCAAGGACTGATGACTAAAGTCATGTTTAATAAAGATAAAATCTGATAGCAGTACCCATTATCACCAACCTTCCGTTGTAGCTTGGGAGCAGGAGTAAAGAAAGCTAGCAAGAAGAAGCCTTGGGGATTGGCATGGCCCATACAGCAGAAGGTCGGGAAGGAAAGGGAGTTTGCCAAGGGGTCAGACTAGGTAGAGAAGCTAATGCTGAAATGGCAAACTCCTGTTAGATGAAGAAGCAGTGTTTGTGCCAACCACGCAACCTCTCTTACTTTTAAAGGGTCTTTACTGTAAAAGAAATGCTGATTTCTTTCTGGTTTTGCACATGTCAACACATTGACCAGCTTCTGATCAATATGGAGCATTTTGAATCAGCAACAGCAATGTTTCAGTTCATTACCACCTGCAAGGTCAGTCAGTTTCAAGCTCACAAATCCATTACGGGTTTTCCTGATTCTGACTTCTGATGGTCAGAGTCAGTACACTTCTCTCAGGAATCGAAGAGAAAATTTAACTATTCACTGGCCAAAGGCAGATCTCTTGGGCTAAAACGGGGTTCTCAGCCTTTCTTATGACATTACAATGAGCCCCTTGTGAGCAGGAACTGTCTTTTGTCTCTTTTTGTATCCCCAGCATTAAGCACAGGGCTTGGTGAATATTGTGGGGTGGAGGGAAAGAAGGAAGCATTTATGTAACACTTAGTATATGCCAGGCAGGCACTGTGCTAAGAACTTTTACAAATATTGTCTCATTAGATCCTCATGACACCCCAAGAAAGCAGGTGCTATTATTACCCCCATTTTATAGTAGAAGAAACTGAGATAATCAGAGGTTAAGTGACTTGCCCAGGGTCACATAACTAGTAAGTATCTGAGACCAGATTTGAATTCAGGACTTCCTGATTCCAGGTCCAGCACTCTAATCACTGTATCACTAGCTGCCTTATAGAGTAAGCCCTTATAAATGTTTATTGACTGACTGTCATGGATCTTTTACAGTCTGGCAAAGCCTACCGACCTCTTCTCTAAAGAATACTTGAAATGATTTAATACCAAAAGACATTAAAGTGTCAGAATTTCCATGAACTTATTAAACAGATAAAACCAAACAATCTACCAGAATGGAAGCTCATTTAATTAATCCAAATTGTATTTTTTTTCTTCACTAAATGCCAGAAAAAAAAATACGAGGACCACAAAAACTTTGTTATGATCTATATAAAATGTTGACCCCCTTTGGGATAATTAGACTGATCACTTTCATTTTCATTAATAACTAATATTTTTATATAGCACCTACTATGTGTCAGGCACCATACTAAGCACTTTACAAATATTATCTCATTTGGTCCTCACAACAACCCTGGGAGGCAGGTGCTATTATTATCCCCATTGAGGAAACTGAGGCAAACAGAGGTTAAGAGACTTGCACAATATCATGCAGCTAGTGAGTATCTGAGTCTAGATTGAACTCAGCTCTTCCTGACTCCAGGCCTCGCACTTTATCCATGGCTCCACCTAGTCAAAAAGATCCAACAGTACTGATATAGTTGACTGTATGATAATCAATTAAGTATCTGAAGAAAATTATTAATAAACCTTTAGGGTGACTTCAAGATTTAACATGAAAATCTATTTATCTTGTCTGAAGAATAGGAATTTTTCTTCCTACCCCCCATAATTATGCTAAATATGATAGGCATGATTTCTACCATGCTCTCAAAAGGTACATGATCCAAAGGAAGGAAATCAGTCAGAACTATATACTACTGACATCCCTACTAGAATTTCATTATAATTTAAAAAATATCCTCCCCAAGAAATTTTTGTTTCAAAACACCATTAAAATTCATATTGCTGCACAACATATAGCAAATCTTAAATCACATATTCAGCTGAAAAAGTCTTCTGCTTAAATATTAATGATCAGTAAACACACATTGTGTGTAAGGATGATCTTGGCTCTGAGGGCTGTAATGCCAATGATCACCAGGGTAAAATAGTGTGGGTGTCCCGGACCATGCAGATAGTTTATGTGTTCCTTCAATTCTCTACCTGTGTTCTTCTCATTCAGGGCACACAGTAAATGTTTAATAAATGTTTATTGATTGGCTGATTGATTGATAGGGAAGGGTCTTCCCTAATATCATGTGTGGAGTGGACAAGTCATCGTACTCCTGCCTAGAATCTACAAACAAGTTTTTAAGACAAATACCACTCTAAAAATACAGTTCTGTGATGCTTCCAGGAAGATGTCATCAGGAAGAGATATTTCACCAGAAGAAACATGTGAAAACCTTTTTTTTTCCCCTTTGAAAGAATACATTCACAGATAGCTGCTTTGAACTCTTCTGTAACAGTTCCTTTACTGAATGGCCTCTTTCCAGACATTTTTAAAACAGGTGGAAGCTGTAATGGCAAAATCAATGCTATTCTCTTTGATGATATCTTTGCCCTCTCTTTAGAATAGATATAATGAACTGAGATGATCCAGCTAGTGCCTTCTGCAGCTTTAGCAAGTATGTCTTGTTTTTCCTTGGATCCTCTCCTTGTAACTGATATTTTCCCAAAAATGGACAGGTTGGGTCAGTCAGGAAGGAAGACAGATAAGCTCACAATTTCAGCTCTCTCATTGGTTCTTTCCCCACAGAGTGGAGGTTTGTAGGATAGGATCTGCTTATTTAACAGAATAGGGACCAAGAAGATAATAGAGAAATTGCTCTAAGCCAAGACCAAAGTAGATTGTCATAAAACAAAATCAGAGCAGAAAGAATAATATTAGACATTAATATAACATTTTGCTGCAATATTGACTACCCTGAAGTCCAGGTGTGTTTCATTCCATCTTTCCCTTTGGGTTCTTTGGTCTTTTAAGGGGGTTAGGGGATGTCTAGGCTCTCTGACAATGACCCTAGCCCCTACTAATGGTATTCACTCAATTGCTGGGGGCAGTTCCTATGCCTTTGGAGTATGCCCATACCATTTAACATGGAGGCATGTTATGGGTGACACAGGGGATATGAGTGACACAGGAATATGAGTGATACGAGTGACACAGGAATAATTAGACCCCAGAGTATCAAACTTGTCTTGGGGTTTATTGAGTTCACCTGCAAGGGAGCCCTTAACCAGCACTACTGAGACTCTTTCAAAGGAACAAAAAGATAAAGCTTATATATGTGTAAACCACAAAGGAGGGGGAAGCCTTCAGGCAAAAGGAAATTGGGAGAGGATGTTTCAAGAGCTGGCTAATTAGATACGATGGTGTTGTTTGTCCTTTATTATCAAAGAGGATCAATAACATCACAGTGTGATGTCTTGATTTGTGCATGAATTGGATTTAAGTGAGACAGAATTGCACAAATTCCTCAACCTCACTGTCTCTTCCAGAGTCATTGAAGTCTAGCAGCAAGACGAAAGTCAAGATGATTGGCAATGCTCTGGGATGCAGTGGATGATCTTGGCGTCTTTAATCACTGACCAAGCTCTAAGCACTTCATAGAAACTGCTTTAGCTACCTTCATGGCTGTTGGAACAAATTGTTCTCCTCCACCTTTTCTGACAGGGGAAGTCTTCACGTGTTAAGGTAGATATTCCCCTAACACACCAAGGGGTTTGAGGCCCATTGGTTACCCTCAACCTGATTTAGCCTGTCTGCTGAGACAGTTTCGCAGGATGTGGCCACTGTGCATGCTACAGCTTCTTGGAGCCATAGGTGAAAGTTGAATGCCAGGTGGACACCCAAGGTGGCTGAGTAGCCCTGAAAAGGGCTTGGCAAGCCCTCACCCTAAAGGTGCTAGTCCTCCTTGAAAACCCCATACCCCCCCCAATTAGGGTAGGTATTGTAGGTGGTACAGAGGATAGAGTGCCAGCCTTGGATTGAGGAAGGCTCATCTTCCTAAGTTCAAATCTGGTCTCAGACACTCACAAGCTGGATGACCCAGACAAGTCACTTAACCCTGTTTGCCTCAGTTTCCTCATCTATAAAATGAGCTTGAGAAGGAAATGGCAAATTATTCCAATATCTTTGCCAAGAAAATCCCAAATGGGGTCATGAAGAGTTGGACATGACTGAACAACAACAACATGGGATAGGAACTGGATCTATGATTTCATTGATATGAAGAATTCCAGGTGAGGAAGGTTCCTGTCCTATTGCAGGTCTGGATCTTCTTTAATTAGATAAGATACCTTGACCTGAATGACCAAGCTAATTCTTGAAATCAGGGGACCTTTGAAGTCTCCCTGAATAGATGTTATCACATAGGATGTTCTTGTGAAGGAATTATTGGGGTGGGAGCATGGCAAGGAAGTCCTTTAATTGGTGAGCTAATGCTTAACATAAGATGGAGGGAGTGGTGTTCAGTTTGTGATCCACAGGGGTTTCCTTGAGCATACCCAGATAGCCTAACATGGAGGCACTATTTATCTGCTACCATGTGAATAGGTATAACCTCCTTTAATTGGTCTCATCGGTGAAACAGACTAGAACAGTCTGAGTCTTTAAAACTGGCTAAATGGAGATAGTCAGTCTCTTTCTGGCTCATGTTCTTTCCTGCTGCACTCAGAAGTTGAAAATCACAATTCACACAGAGTCCAGATGTCATGAACTGAACCAATAACAAGGAAAGCTCTCCCTCCCTCCTTAACTCTCCCTTTTATTTGTTGACTCCAGGGTTTCTTTTGGCCTGGGGGTGTTTGTTTTTATACTGAGTCATTTGTCCTCATTTTCAGGTACCTACAGTGATCCCTACTAAAGCAGCAATCAAGCTATTAGTGACCTTGGAGCCAGAATTCTAGGCAGGATGCTACAGTCACCTAGGCAGGGAAGCCCTACAAAGTGAAGGTACCTGAGACACGAGCCCAAGGAAGGCTTTGGACTTACAACTTGGGACTGTACAATATAAAAACTGAACTGAGCTATGAACCTAATCCCTTTCACCAATCCAAAGATTAAGATCATTCAAGAAGGAAGAAGGATTATGCCTCCCAAATATGCCTCCCATGGGGAGTAGAGTAAGTTTGTATATTTGTAAATGGGAAAGAAATGCAGGAAAAAGAGAAACTCTCTAAGTTTGGCCAGTTTTAAAGAGACAATCTATTGTAGCTTATTCTAGCTACATACCCGATCAAAGGAGGTAATATCTGTCTAGGAAACAGAGAGTGCCTTCATATTAGAAGATCTGGGCATGTTCTAAAAACTCCTTACATTACCAATGTAGTAGCATTTGCTAGTTCTTTCTGACCCTCTCCATGTGAAGTAAAGACCAGGATGAAGTTGTGGAATAATGAGGTCAGAAGGCAGGATGAAATTTACTTACATGTACCCAAGTGCAATCCTCCCACCTGTACTGTTTGGGCACCTTGGGTGATAAATATTTAATGCATATTCCTCCTCATGGCTGGGAAGGGCCAAACCCACCAAGTGAGTCATTAGAGATTTTTTCTTCCATATGGTCAGAACAGGAGAGACTTCCGAGTGAATGGGAGCCCTAGTGGGGCAAGGCAAGCAGGTTGGCTATCTCCCTCCCCTCCCTTGCTTGTGCAGCTGCCAAGCAAAAGAAGAACTGGGATGGATCATAGAGAACTGAATGATTGAAGCAGGAATTGGAAGAATTGGAAGATGGGGACAAGTATAGCAGAGTCAAGGCTGGAAATATATAGATATAGATGGATAGACAGATGTATAAATATATATTATATATAGAGGTATAGATATAGATATGTAGATATTCAGATCATGATGCAGTAATTTCATATATATATATATATATACACACATACACACACACACACACACAGCACCTCTCTTTGTGGTGGCAAGGAATTGGAAATTGTGGGGAATACTCCTCCTCTGTTGGGGAATGGCTGAACAAGTGGTAGTATATGATTATAATGGAATACTACTGTGCTATAAGAAATGATGAGCTCGATGATCTTAGAAAAACACGGAAAGATTTGCATGAAATAATGAAGAGTTAAATGAGCAGAACCAAGAGAATGTTGTATACAGTAACAAGAATGTTGTTTTAAACACAACTTTGAAGCAGAGCCAGGATGGTAGAAAGAAGCCAGGAAGTTGTCTGAGCTCTCCCAGTTTCCTTTGGCAACACCATTAAATCAAGTTTCTAAACTGATTCTGGAGTGACAGAACCCACAAAAAGATGGAGTGAAATAATTTTCCCAGCTTAAGACAACTTAGAAGGACTTCAAAGGTCTGTCTCACTTGGGTAAAAGGGGACCAAAGGATTGTACTGGGAGAAGAGAAAAGGGGAATGCAAAATAGGGTAAATTACATCTGATGAAGAGGTGCAAAAGACCTATAACAGTAGAGGGAAAGAAGGGAGGAGATGAGCATTACTTTCATCAGATTTGGCTCAAAGAGGGAATAACACACACACACTCATTTGGGTATAGAAATTTATATATTTAAATATTATAAATTTACATAGAAATTTATCTTGCCCTATAAGGAAGTAGGAGGGGAAAGGAAAAAGAAAGGGGAAGAGGGGGTTGCTGATAGAAGGGAGGACAGATTGAGGGAGGTAGTGGTCAGAAATAAACCACTGGTGAGGAGGGACAGAGTGAAAGAAGAGAAAAAAGTATAAACCGGGTCAAAAAAAGGATAGAGGGAAATACACAGTTAGTAATCACTAACTGTGAATGCAAATGGGATGAACTCTCCCATAAAATGGAAGCAGATAGCAGAGTGGATTAAAAAACAGAATTCTACAATATACTGTTTACAAGAAACACATCTGAAGCTGAGAGGTACACACAGACTAAAAGTAAAAGGCTGGAATAGAATATATTATGTTTCCACTGAAGTAAAAAAAAAGAAAAGAAAAGAAAAAAACAGGATAGCAGTCCTCATCTCAAATGAAACAAAAGCTAAAATAGATCTCATTAAAAGAGATAAGGAAGGAATCTACATCTTGCTAAAAAGCACCATAGACAATGAAGTAATATCAATACTGAACATATATGCACCAAATGGCATAGCAGCTAAATTCTTAAAGGAGAAGTTAAGGGAGATACAGAAAGAAACAGGCAGCAAAAGTATACTACTCAGGGACCTCAACCCCCTCCCCCAAAAGTAGATAAATCTAACCATAAAATAAACAAGAAAAAGTTAAGGAGGTGAATGAAATTTTAGAAAAGTTAGATATGGTAGACCTCTGGAGAAAATTGAATGGGGATAGAAAGAATATCCTTTTTTTCTCAGTGGTACATGACACCTACACAAAAATTGACCATGTATTAGGGCATAAAAACCTCACAATCAAATGCAGAGAGGCAGAAATATTAAATGCATCCTTTTCAGATCATGATGCAATAAAAATTACATGTAATAAAAGACCATGGAAAGACAGATTAAAAATTAATTGGAAACTAAATAATCTAATCCTAAAGAATGAGTGGATCAAGCAACAAATTGAGGAAACAATAAATAAATGCATCAAAAAGAACAACAATAATGAGGCAACACACCAAAATTTATGGGATACGGCCAAAGCAGTTCTTAAAGGAAATTTTGTATCTCTAAATGCTTACATGAATAAAAAAGAGAAACAGCAGATCAATGAATTGGACCTGCAACTAAAAAAGCTAGAAAAAGAACAAATTTAAAATCCCCAATTAAATACCAAATTAGAAATTCTAAAAATCAAAATCAATAAAATTAAAAGTAAGAAAACTATTGAACTTATAAATAAAACTAAGGGCTTTTTTGATGAAAAAATCAATAAAATAGATAAACCTTTGGTGAATTTTATTAAAAGAAAGGCAAAAACTAAATTACCAGTAACAAAAATTAAAAGAATGAATTCACCACTAACGAAGAGGAAATTGAAGCAATAATTAGGAACCATTTTGCCCAACTGTATGCCAATAAATCTGACAATCTAAGTGGAATAGATGAATATTTTCAAAAATATAAATTGTAAAGATTAACAGAAAAAATAAAATATTTAAATAACCCCATTTTAGAAAAATAAATTGAACAAGCCATCAATGAACTTTCTAAGAAAAAATCTCCAGGGCCTAATGGATTTACAAATGATTTTTCTACCAAACATTTAAAGAACAATTAATTCCAATACTATACAGACTATTTGGAAAAATAGATGAAGAAGGAGTTCTACCAAATTCCTTTTATGACACAAATATGGTGCTGATACCTAAACCAGGAAGGGCCAAAGCAGAAAAAGAAAATTACAGACCAATTTACCTAATGAGGTAAAAAAAAATTTAAATGAACTATTACAAAAAAATTACAGCAATTTATCATGAGGATAATACACTATGTCCAGGTGGGATTTCTAGCAGGAATGCACGGCTAGTTCAAATTAGGAAAACCATCAACATAATTGACCATACCAATAACAAAACTAACAGAAATCATATGATTATCTCAATAGACACAGAAAAAGCTTTTGACAAATACAGCACCCATTCCTATTAAAAACACCAGAGATCATAGGAATAAATAGAGTTTTCCTTAAAATAATAAGCAGCATCTATCTAAAACCATCAGTAAACATTATATGTAATGGGGATAAGCTAGAAGCTTTCCCAATAAAATCAGGGTTGTCCATTATGACCACTGTTATTCACTATTGTACTAGAAATGTTAGCTTTAGCAATAAGGGAAGAAAAAGGAATTGAAGGAATTAGAATAGGCAATGAGGAAACAAAACTATCATTCTTTGCAGATGATATGATCCTAGAGAATCAACTAAAAGACTACTTGAAATAATTTACAACTTTAGCAAAGTTTCAGGATATAAAATAAACCCACACAAATCATCAGCATTTCTATATATTACCAACAAAGCCCAGCAGCAAGAGATAGAAAGAAAAATTCCATTTAAAATAACTGTAGACAATATAAAATAGGTGGGAGTCTACCTGCCAAGACAAACCCAGAAAGTACATGAACACAGTTACAAAACATTTTTCACCCAAATAAAGTCAGATCTAAACAATTGGAAAAAATATCAACTGTTCATGGTAGGCTGAATTAATACGATAAAAATTACAATTCTACCTAAATTAATTTACTCATTTAGTGCCATACCAATCAAACTATCAAAAATTATTTTACAGAGCTAGAAAAAAATAATAACAAAAATCATCCAGAAGAACAAAAGATCAAGAATATCAATGGAATTGATGAAAAGAAATGCAAGGGAAAATGGCCTAACCATACCAGATCTAAAGGTGTATTTTAAAGCAGCGATCATCATAACTATTTGGTACTAGCTAAGAAATAGAATGGTGGATCAGGTTAGTTACACAAGACACTGTAGTCAATGACTATAGTAATCTATTGTTTGATAAATCCAAAGACTCCAGCTTCTGGTGTAAGAACTCACTATTTGACAAAAACTGCAAGGAAAACTGAAAAAGAGTATGGCAGGAACTAGGCATAGACCAACATCTCACACTGTATACCAAAGTAAGGTCAAAATGGGTACATGATTTAGACATAAAAGATGATACCATAAGCAAATTAGGAGAACAAAGAATAGTTTACTTGCCAGATCTATGGAGAAGGAAGGGATTTATGGCCAAACAAAAGATAGAGAACATTATTAAATGCCAAATGGATAATTTTGATTACATTAAATTAAAAAGGCTTTGCACAAAGACAGTGCTCCAAGATGAGGAGGGAAACTGAAAACTGGGAAACAATTGTTACAGCCAGTGTTTCAGATGAAGGCCTCGTTTCTCAAATTTATAGAGAACTAAGTCAAACTCATAAGAACACAAGTCATTCCCCAATTGGTAAATGTTCAAAGGACATGAATAGGCTGTTTTCAGATGAAGAAATTAAAGCTATCTATAGTCACATGAAAAAATGCTCTAAATCACTATTGATTAGAGAAATGCAAATTAAAACAAATCTGAGGTATTACATTACAGCTATCAGATGTGCTAACATTACAAAACAGGAAAATGATAAATATTGGAAAAGATGTGGGAAAATTGAAACACTAATATATTATTGGAATTGTGAACTGATCGAACCATTCTGGAGAGCAATTTGGAACTATGCCCAAAAGGCAATCAAACTGTGTGTACCCTTTCATTCAGCAATACCACTGCTTGGTCTGTATTCCAAAGAGATTATAAGAAAAGAAAAGGACTCACCCGTACAAAAATATTTATAACAACTCTTTTTGTGGTGCCAAAGAATTGGACGTTGAGGAGATACCCATCAATTAGGCAATGACTAAACAAGTTGTGGTATAAGAATGTAATGGAATACTATTTTTCTATAATAAATGATGAGCAGATGGATTTCAGAAAAATATGGAAAGACTTACATCAACTGATGCTGAGTGAGGTGAGCAGAACCAGGAGAACATTGTACACAGTAACAGCAACGTTGTGTGATGATCAACTATGATTGACTTAGCTCTTCTCAGCAATGCAATGAACTATGGAGTCTGAATGCAGATCAAGGCATACTATTTTCATTCACTTGGTTTTTTTTTTATTTTTTCTTTCCCATGGTTTTTCTTTTTTGTTCTAATTCTTCCTTTACAGCATGACTAATGTGGAAATATGCTGAACATGATTGTACAAATATGAGCAAATGGTTAAAGCCAATGTTTATAAATCAATTATGCATTAAATGTAACTTCCTGATACATCTAATTTTGAACCTCTAAGGTGGCATATAAGAATGGTGGAATCCCTTTAACTGAAGCATACTCTTTTTTTTTCATCTTTGAATATGCTAAGTATATTACTCAATGAAGGGGGAGAGGAATTGTCTTGAAATTGACTGCAGTAAAAGTAATTTACTCCCATTTGGGGTGCAAGGAGGGTGTCATGGCTTCTTTCACAAGACCCCTTTCAGTGTTCTGAAATGGGAAATTTGCATCATCTAAGGTCAGACTGATAGTATTTGGTGAAAGTAGGTGCATGAAAAACAATCTTGCTCACTATACAGCCAATGATTATTTCCTAGAGGGAAATGATGCATCAATACACACAAGGAAATCCTTGAGAGGCATGGTAATCCTAACTCTCTGAAATCCTCATGTGGGGATTAATATGCAAATAATTATAAACAGTAATCATAATAGCTCACACATCAAACGTGATAAATGTGAAGAATGCAAGGAAATACTGAAAGACTGTTAAGTGATAAAAAAAAGATCAGCAGGACCAGAACTGGGTCCCCAGTGATTACAACTATAAAAAAGAAAAGAGGAGAAAAACCAAAGGCAGTGCTTCAGATTGAATTGGAAAGAGATTTTCAAATTTTTGTTCATTTTCTGCTGCAGGAAGTTGGGAAGTACAATAGTTACAGTAGAAGAGTTGAAGTCAGGAAGACCTGAATTCAAATCCCATCTCACATACTTATTTGCTGTGTGAACCAATGCAAGTCACTTAACCTCAGTTGCCTTATCTGTAAAATGGTGACAATAAGAACACCCACCTCACAGGGATGCTATGAGGATCAAATAAGTGTGTGTGTGTATACACGCACACTTAGATACACATGTAGGTATATACATACATGTATATATACATGCATAACACATACAAACACGCATACATAATGCACACACACACCCTACATGGGCAGTTAGGTGGTATTGTTGTTGTTCCTTCATTCTCAAAGAGGACCAATGACATCAGGAGGGTGATATCTTGACTTGCAAGGAAGTTGGATTTAAGTGAGGCAGGTTTGTGTAAAGTCACCAGCCCCACTCTCTGCTCCACAGTCACAGTGTTCTGGGCAAGACATAGATCAGGGCCACTGGAGGTGGCCCCAGAAACATTTGGAGACCTTGGCTTTTTTTAAACTAAGGTCTTTCCCAGGTCTCAGCTTGTCTAAGGCAACATTCATTCAGTGATTTAAGGCTAGGTAAGAATTGAGGCAAAAGATGGCTTAATTAGGGGCAGCTAGGTGGCACAGTAGATAGAGCATTGGGCCTGGAGTCAGGAGGACTTGAATTCAAATCCAGCCTCAGACTAGACACTTGACACTTACTAGCTACGTGACCCTGGGCAAGTCACTTAACCCCAATTGCCTCACCAAAAAAAACAAATGGCCTAGATTCAAAAGAATCAATCTGGGAAGAGAAGACCTTAGGGTTTCTGGCCAGTACAGAAACAATTACTTTTCACACTCACTCTGAGCCATCAAAACCCATGTGATGAGATAGGTGGTACATTCAATAGAGTGTTTTCAGCCCTGGAGTCAGAAAGACTCATCTTCCTGAGTTCAAATCTGACCTCAGACAGTTACTAGTTCTGTGACACTAAGCAAGTCACTTAACCCTTTTTGCCTCAGTTTCCTCATCTGTAAAAATGAGCTGGAGGAGAAAATGACAAACTACTCCAATATCTTTGCCAAGAAAACCCCAAAATGAGGTCACAAACATGACTGAAAAGACTGAACAACAAACATATTGCTTTGCAAACCTTAAAGCTCTACATAATTGCTACCTTCTATTAGTTATTGTTGTTGTTAATAAGCATTTACTTGGTTCTACTTTGTAAAATAAAGGTTTATGTAAGGTTTTATTCTTACTTTGTGTTTCTTTGTTATTTTCTATTGACTGATCCTTCCTCTCAATATAATTTTTTTTAAAGGTTGTTTGTGTTTCTTTTAAAACTCCCAGGCATGATTCAAGACTCAAAGATCACAACAGTTTAAATCACTCTCAAGGCTAGGGGGAATGTTTTTTTTTTCTTTCTCTAAACTCACAAATCCTAGAATCCCAGTTCTCAAATATGAATTATACTTTATTCAGTCATTTTTCAATTGTGTTCAACTGTTCATGACCCCATTTGGAGTGATTTGCCATTTCCTTTTCCAGCTCATTTTACAGATGAGAAAACTGAGGTAAACAGGGTTAAGTGACTTGTCCAGAGTCACAAAGCTAGTAAGTGTCTGAGGCTAGATGTGAACTCAGAAAGATGAATCTTCCTGACTCCAGGGGTGCTCTGTGCATTGACCACCTAGCTGCCTCATCCATTATGCTATCAAACCTCTAATGAACAACAAATACCTAGGCAAAAAAATTATTGTAAAAATGTAGTCAGTACTACCCAACTCCTTTTATGAGACACAAATGATCCTAATACCCAAAACAGACAGAAACAAAATAAAGAACAACTATATACCAATGTAACTAATGATAAATAATACAAAGAGTTTTACAAATATTATCTCATAAGTAAGTGAGGCTAAATTTGAACTCAAGTCTTCCTCACTCCAGTTCCCATGCTTTATTCACTGTACCCTCTAGCTGCCTATGGTCAGTCTAGCTAATTTTCCACCAGGGAAGATAGTTTCAGCTCAGCAGCAAGTTAATAGACTTTTCTTTACCCTGAAGTAAGTAGTTACTTCTGAAGTAAGTAGGGTACTTCAGAAGGAAATAGTTACTAAATACGGGGCATGCTCTGAATCAGGAGCAGGGCAGTGGGTTGACAACATGCAGAGCACACTGCCCATGGACAGGGCCAGTCCCCATTATTGCACTTGCGTTATAGTTATTTCTGTACTTCTTCTCCCCTCTCACCCAATTCACCACCCCAATTATACCATAACTTGCTTGAGGATAAGAACTGTGTCATAATTATCTTTTGGGGGTTGAACTCCTGATCAGGATACAATCATTCCTAAGTTAAGAATGGTGTCCTAATGATAAAAGAGCAGTAGGCACAACAAAAATGGAACATTCCATTAGTAATGTTCCTGCTTCCTCTTCCTCTACCCATGTTTTCTGCTAAAGGCTTCATTTGTAACTACTTCCTTTGCATCAAAACTTGTAATATTCTTATTGAAGGAATGCTCATCAATTGGGGAATGGCTGAACAAGTTGTGGTATATGATTGTGATGGAATACTATTGTGCTACAAGAAATGACGAGCAGGATACTTTCAGAAAAACTTGGAAAGATTTACATTAACTGGTGCAGTGAAGTGAGCAGAACCAGGGGAACATTGTACACAGTGACAGCAATATTGTACAATTATCAACTGCAAATGACTTATTCTCAGCAATACAGTGATCTAAGACAAATTCTGAAGGACTCATGATGTAAAACGCTATACACCACCAGAGAAAGAACTGATGGAGTCTCAATACTTATGAATACTTTTTGAAGCATATTTTTTAAAACTTTATTTTTCTTGGGTTTTTTTTGGTCTGAGTTTTCTTTTACAACATAGCTAATATGGAAATACATTTTGTATTACTGTACATACATAATATATATCAAAGAACTTTCCTTCTCAAGGCGGAAGGGGATTTGAAATTATAAAAATTATTAAAATTATAAAATAAGTTAAAATGTTAAAATTGTTTTATGTGCAATTGAGAAAAATAAAATAAAAAGTCTTTAAAAAATTTTAAAACATAATATCTTGAGCTGAAAAGAAGAATGTTCTGGATTTGCAACGCTAAAGCTGCCTGTTGTGTTTCTTCATTTTAAAGAAAAGGAGCAATGATCCAGAAGAATCATTTGCTTCTACTCTCTCCCCTGGCTCTATATTCCCCCTTTTAAGTAGGGTTCACTATAAGGTAAGATTCATGTTTATTTTCTAAATTATCTCATCAAACTGATGAGAGCAAACTTAGTAAGCAGAGGGGGAAAAGATGTGCAAATATAATCACAGTCTCAAAGGAAACGTGTGTAGAGTCAACCTCAGCCTTATGACTGAGGGTGGAGCCACTCCCCAGACATTCTGATCTTCAAAGCAAATGATTTTATGAAATATGAGATGCACCTAATGAAAGAACCTAGGTAATAAAATGAAAAGGAGAGAGCCTGACATAAGTAAAAACAAAAAAACCCTCTCTTGATTTGTGTTCTGCTCAGTATACTGCTCTTTGGGATTTTAATGAAAGGCCATTGGAGCTTAAAATGTTGGGCTATCCAAATTGGTTAAACACACATTAATTTGTCCCCCAAAGTGCTAGAGAATTGCAAATGAGTACAATCTCCTTGTCTTGAGAGCTGAATTATATGCTTTAAACCTTCCTCACATTCCCATTAACTATTGATCTGCTCATTTACTGTGATTTCAGAACAAGACATTGATGGAAGCTACAGTAACTTGACCAGAAAGTCAATAACTCTTTCTTATCAAACCACCTAATCCATGTATTATGCATTTGCTCATTGGGAAGATTTCTTTTAGAGTATTTCTCAGCTAGGATTCAATTCACTTACTCTTCATAATAATAACCTCCTATTAAATCTAAGCCATTTTCCATTCTAATTATTGGACTATTACTACTGATTACTCAGTATGTAGTGACTAATGCACCAAGAAAAGTGAATCACTTCGTATTTTCCCCTTTCTGATGCTCAGATTCAAAACTATTGGCTTACAGTATTTCAAAACCAGAATCAATACATGTCCGTAATCTGAGTAATTTAATGCTGCTTTTTTAAAGTTAGAAGAGAAAAGTGGCTAAATGGTTCTATGATCCTAAATAGGAGATATACCACAAAGTTTGAAACTGGAAGAGCTAAGTCTCCTAACACAAGAATATACCTGAAAATGGAATTTTCTTCTGAGAACAAGCTACCTGAGACTTCTTTGTTACAGTCCCTCTTTGATGCCAAGAAATCATGTCCCTTCCTCTTTCTGGTAGACTTCTTGTCTCCTTTCACAGGTGACCTATCTGATTCTTCTCTCTAAACTTGACTTCCTGAAAGCTTTGCCACCCTTGAATTACTGATACATAATAGGAATGCTGAGTTCCAATAGTGAAGAAATTTTCTAGTTGAAAGGAAATTTTCTTGGAATTTAGTTTGACCCAAAGACCAAAAGGTGCTAGTGTTATTCCGTCCTTCACTAAAACAAAACCCCCAAAAAGCAGTCCTCTGGATGATGAGGGCTTCCTCTTTGTTTAGTGTAAAAACTAATGGAAGGAAGTCCTTCACAGGAAATAGCACTTTCAAATGTATTTCTTGTACCATCAATCAGGAAGAGCATTGGAATAACAGACCTGGATTTAAGACATAGATCTATCATTAATTTGTTGTTTAACTCTAAGCAGGTTATTTTAGACATTAGTTTTTTCATCTATAAAATTAGGGAGATGGACTGAAAAAGGACTTTCCCTAAGGTCCTCTCCAGTTCTCCCATTCTATGAGTCTATGTGCCAATCAATTCTATTAATCCTATTATTCTATTATTAGAATTTTATTATTTTTTATTGTTGTTTAATCATTTTTCAGTCATCTGACTCGTTGTGACCCCTTTTGGGGTTTTCTGGGTTTGCCATTTCCTTCTCCAACTCACTTTCAGATGAGGAAACTGAGGCAAACAAGGTCAAGTAACTTGCCCAGGATCACACAGCTAGTAGGTGTCTGAGGCCAGATTTAAACTCAGGAAGATGAGTTTTTTGACTCCAGGCCAGGCACTCTATCCACTGCATCACCTAGCTGCCACTGCTATTACATTCTAGTACACACAATTCAACAAATATTTGTTTAGCATCTCCTAAGTGCCAGATATCATGCTAAGTATCAGAACTGATACACTGGAAGTATAATCACAGAGTTAATGTAATAACAGAAAGCCCAGGCAACTCAATTCAATCAATAAATGGACATAATGAAGTTTTAAATGTGCGAAACAAGATGGTTTAAAACCTATGATTTCTTTCCAAGTGTGAACCTAGTTGGTTGGGCTGAGATAAGAAGCACTGAGATTGTCTGAGAGCATCAGGTATGCCCACTGGACCTACATATGAAAATAACAGTCAGTACATTGATAAGTCCAGTCCACAATGAGCCAATCTAGTAGTAAAAGAGTTCCAATTCATAGCACTAGAGGTAAATCCCTGAGAAGGAATAGCTCTTGGACAGAGGGGGAGAAATGAGGTAGAGGGAGAACAATTTTCTCTCTCTCTCTTTCTCTCTCTCTCATTAACCCTAACTGATCATGTCATCAGGGAGATTGGACCAGTTACAGTGAATCCAGCTGGGATCAAAGAATCTGGACCAGTAGGAGACAACACATTTAGTCAGGAGCTATAATTACCCAACAAAAGGGACCTTCAGAGAGAATGACCCCTGCCCCAGGGCAGAAAGAATGTAAGCTATGGTCTCAATAAAGGCACCAACCCTGGGAGTCCAGCAGAGAACTACATTTAAGGGGGACTTCATAAAGATTCTGCAAAAGGAGAAAATAATTTCTAATACTGAAGTGTTGCACTGTGTGATACAGCTTCCCAGGCTTCCCTTTCCAGCATATTATCATTTATACCCCAAACTCATCCCAAGGTCAGGGAGTTGGGATATTTCTTCTTCTCCATTGCCATTTCCAGACTCTGCCTCTACCTAACCTGTACTCCTTTGAGTACATATTTACCACTCAAACAAGATTCAGGTAGCTACTATCTACTAGCCTCCGGGATATTTTCTTAATTTCTTCATTGAGTTCAGTGCCTGGCTCACAGTCTTTCCTCCCCAACTCCTGCCTTGATAGTAGGACACTTTAACATACATATTGATACTCTCTCAAACACCCACATCTCCCAGTTTTTCAACTTACTCCCATTTCCCATGGACCTACTCCTCTACCCCTCCCCCTCAGATACATGCAGAGATGGTCATACTTTGGCTCTTGACATCACTGATAGGTATACCACATGTGTTTCATAAACTTTGAAATTCCTTTATGTGATCACAATTTGCTGTTTTTCCACCTCTCCCTCTGAGAGAAATGATTATTTCTCTCATATTAATAATCAATTCTTGAATTAGGACCAGGATTTTTTCAAAAGCCTGTAGGTCTGTTCAGTCTCTGAGGGACATTATTGATGGAAGAGATTGCTTAAATCCCTGGGGCACATGCCTTTTGATCCTAGGTGGGAAACTGCATCCAACTAGAGAACCTTACAAAGAATTTAATCTAATCTGGATGAAATCCAGCCCATTGTATTCTAGTCAAGCAGGTCTGAGTGAATTAAGTCAGGTCTCCCAGACTCTCATTAGAATAGATCCACCTCTCATAATATTCATTCTGTCATTACTTGTTAACCAATCAGAGTAGATTGCCGCTCTCAGGAACACCTACTCTTCCAATGGCATATAAGCGTTGAGTGGGTTCCATGAGGAGTCTTTGGCTTTTCCAGTTCAGAGGAACTTTTAAGAGTTCCACTGACTTCTTTTATTAGTTATCTGCTAGCATGATTAATAAAATGACTAATTATCCAAAAATTATGTGTCTCAAATTTATGTCACACTCTCCTCCATTCAAACCTAAAACATCTTCTCCATCCTAGGCTGGATTACGAAATGTTGGATATTCAACCTTTTATAGAACTGGAAAATTAGGTATAATTTGCAAATAAGTAATGTATCTGTACCATTTGTTTTACATTTTCACATTTTCCTTTGTATATAAATACTTCAAAAGAGATATAATCTCATTAATACAGATATTTCCTTTCTTATACCTTCTTATCCAGTGGAATTCTTAGACACATTCTCCCATAATTCCTCTAAAGAATATCTATTCAACATACTAGAGGTCTTCCTCTTGTTCTTTTAATATTCTGTTGGTGCCAGTGGAACATTAGTGCTGTTTGATTTGTTTCCTTTGCTTTTGCCACAAGACCCACAACTGAAAGAGTTTTACTTCTGGAGGTGGAGAACTTAAGTTCTAAACCCACCTCTGAAATAGTCCCAGAGAGATGAGGCCACTCTTCTGACTCCAAGTTTCATATTCTACATGTTTCCTCTATGTACTTGTACTCTGCATATGCTTCCTCTCAATGGGGGAATAAAGGAAATGAAGAATAAGGGTAGGTGAGAATGGAAAAAAGGTTATTGAAGTATTCAAAGTGACTTATCCAACAAAGATCTATTCCTAAACCCAACCAGAGTTCTCTACTGTCTTCTTTCAACCTGAATATTTCTCCAAGTTCATTCTTAAGCACACATGGTCAGGTTTTTGTAGAGCTGTATTTTTGGCCCACATAGCCAAGACCATTTCCCCAAGAAAATCCTTAGCTGCCTCTTAAGAATTTGATTGTAGTCTAATCTAGTTGACAATCAGGAAATCCTGCTCAGTTTTATAAAGTTATTACTGTAAATTTTGATGTTTGCTTTAGTAGGCTTGAATCTGCTAAACCATATGAATGTTAGAAATTGTGTTGGGCACACTGACTAGAGACAGAATCTTTAGTCACTGTAGAATTTATCTAAGCATAGAAAGGTGTTATGTTTAACATCTCTAAGTAGACAATGATAACAGTCTGTTAGGTCCCCATCCTAAGATATGTATTATCACTTTGGCATTGAAAAATGACCCAATCTATAACAATGGTAGGTCATGGAAAGAATACTGATCCCAATTTTCCTTGCCCTTCATCAATGACTCCTATTTGCATGTAAAACACAGTAATAGAGCAATCACACAAGAATAATTAGTATAATACCCTATTATCAAAAGTCTGTTAAAATAACAAATACAATTTCTTTACAGAGAAAATTTCTGACACAAAGGAATTTTTTCTTTCAGTGAAGAAAAATATTCTTTATTTTAAGCTTGTTTGCATTTTAAAAAAATTATTCTAGCCTTCATTTAACATTACTGAGCCCAACATATCAAATATACAACCCTGGTCCTACCACCAACTCCACCTCTACCTAAACAAACAAAAAGAAGATGCTTCCATGGAGAAATCATCCTATCAGACTTAATTTTATGACATGTTTAAACAAGTTGCTCTGGTTGAATGACACACAATTCCAATAACACAAAATTCTTAAATCTAGAACATGTTTTTTTCTGCCTTTTACAGACATAAAAAAATGAGGAACAATAACATCCATTAAAAAACAGGTAAATCCTGAGAAGGCTACATTATGCAAGCCTTAATACTGAAAATATTTCATCATAGACAAGTTCTAAAGCTTCCTTAAACACACAGCACCAGGAACACACCAAGAATTAGTTCATTTGAGTTCCTCTGCTTTTCCACATGACTCACAACTGTAAGAGCAAAGATTCTGGATGTAGAGAACCGAAATTCAAAACCTACCTCTGACACAGGCATAGATTGGTGAGTGACTTGCCTGACGTCACATGGGCTGGAAATAGTCAATCAGACATTCGAACTCAGGTTCCTTGACTCTAAATCCAGTTATTTTTGTCTGCTTCCTATAGTGGGTCTACCTGCCTACTGTCTACCTGAACTCTGAGGCATCCCTTGGTCTCTTTAAAACCAAGGGCAAAAGGCCCAAGACTATGGGTTCAGCAGAGAAGATGGTTAATAAAAGTTTGTTGACTGGCTAAAAAGGCCTTTTCTGATATTGCCACTCTCGACCTTTCAGCATCCCTGAAGTAGCTCTGAAAGTGGACTAGTCAAAAAGACCTGGAAACAGGAGAGGCAGGTAGTACCTATCTTCAGGTCTGAATTGAATAAATATTCCCTCCATTCTCACTGATATAAATTGTTACGTCTGGGACATTTTTAATACTTTTACCTTTTGCACTAAATTCTAGACAAGTCAGCCATTTAGCAAAACTTATTAAGTACAGCAATGATCTAAGACAATTCCAAAAGACTCATGATGGAAAATGCTATCCACATCCAGAGAAAGAACTACAGAGTCTGAAAGCAGATCAAAGCATACTATTTTCTCTTTTTTTTATTGTTTTTTTCTTTCTCATGTTTTTTCCCTTTTGTTCTGATTCTTCTTTCACAACATGACTAATGTGGAAATATGTTTCATATGATTGTACATGTATAGCCTATATCAGATTGCTTGTCATCTTGGGGAAGGGGGAAGGAAGGGAGAGAGGGAGAAAAAAATTGGAACTCAAAATTTTATAAAAGTGAATGTTGAAAACTATCTTTACATGTAATTGGAAAAAAGAAAATATTATTAAGTTGGGGAACATTATAAAGAACAGGAGATATAGATAAAAAGAACTAGATAGGTACAAAATATATACCAAGTAGATGGAAGGTAATATCAATAGGTAAGGCACTAGAAACTGTTGAAATGAGTCTTGAAGGAAGCCAGAGAAACTAAGAGGGGAAGATGAGGATAGACATATTCTACCCATGAGGCAGAGCCAGTACAAAAGCATGGTAGCAGCAGAAAGTGTCTTGCTCAAGAAACAGCCAGTTTTTCAGTATAGCTGGTCATAGAGTGTATGGAGGAGGGACTAAAAGGTAGGTACTGCATTATTTTCACAAATCACAGCCCAAGCCCAGAGCAATGCAATAGTTTCTATTTATATGACATCAATACAATAGCAAAAGACATAAGTAAGACTTAAATTGAGACTTAAGTGAGAGTGGGCTCCTTTCAGACTTTAAGTTACTTTAGGGGTTAGTACAAAGACAATGTGAGGTTTTCAGTAGCTGATCTACATATAAGACATTGTCCTCGGGATATAGACTGCCATAGTACCTTGCCTTCCAGATGCTTATTTGCATAATACTATCAGGAAAAACTTGGAGTTTATAATCCATGAACTTCTGAGCTATTTGTTAATTACTAAAGAAATAGATATAACCTGCAAACAATAAAAATTTGGGAAATGTGCTGGATGGTCACCATAAATTTGAGTTGTGTCTCTTAGAGTTCTAATTCAGTAAGAGTGTTCTGAAAAAAGATCTAGAGTGCTTATCCATCTCTGAACTGCCACTTGCTGCCTGGAAAATGGAGGGAAAGAAAGAGGAGCCTCAGAACCCAGCCAAGAAAGCAGAACTGGAGAGACTTCTGCCTGTCCTAGAGTATGGTCCTCTGCCATTTCTGAAGAAGCATAAGACTACCTAAACTAAGAGTTAGAATTGTTAGATGCATGTTTTTCTTCTATTATATTCAATTATATTTCTTCCTTAGTCCTTTCCTTACTCTGTTACAAAAAAAAAATAAGTTGAAGAAAGAAAACAAATGGAACTGACGGTACTAATCTATGATCTCAGTATGATCATTCCTTTGTAGTTGAAATTTATCTTACTAGTGACTATTCCTTCTTCAACTGTACTCTATTTCTTAATCTGCATCCTCTCCCCTTTCTTGTCACCAGCTATTTCTCAGTTGATTTGGTATGTTCTATACCGTGTGTGTGTGTGTGTGTGTGTGTGTGTGCTTTTCCTGGATTCAGATAAAGCAAGGCTCATGAGTGAAAATTCTTCTGATGCACCTCAATGAATAGAAACTATATATTCCTTCCCATTTCTTCCAGTGTATTCCTTTTTCTCTCCCTTTCTTTTATTCTATTAAAACTAATAAAACAGAAAAATTATGCCCAGGCCTTGTGTTTCTCTTTCATAACTCCCATGACCCTTGAAGGTAGTGAAAGAAATGATTATTAATAACCAATGATTTAGGGAGATTCAGATTTCCTCCCCCCCCCTTTTTTTAGATACTCATTTTAAGACTTCAATCTTTGAAAATTGAGCTAACCTTCTCCTCTATCTAGACCCTGCCCAGGTTGGGCAGCCATTGTGTTCTGCTCAGGCTTAAGTGGGGCACAAATTCTTTGAATAGATTGCCCAAGGTTGGGGGGAACTTAGAAGTAGATGACATAATCAAAGTTCAGGTCCAGCCCCTCATTGTAATATTCATTTTCTCATTAATTGTTAACCAATCAGAGTTGATTCCCACCCTGGGGATCACCTACTCTTTGAAAAGCACATAAACTGTGAGCCCATTGCCATTATGGTCTTTGATCTAAGAGAAATGGCCAAATGGCCATCCTTTTATTAAAATGCTGGCATTATTAATAAAATGATTAAATTATCCATGAATTATGTCTCTTAAACCTTTTTAACTGCCATGGTAGTGAGATTCTGAAGGGACTGTAGTCTTTTCTCTCCCTATTAGGATATAAGCACTTGAACATAATTGAGCACCTTCAAACTGTTCAAATGCATTTACCATTTTAGATTTCTTTCCTTCTCAGGTGCTCGCATTTCAAACATTCTGTCCATTTCTGGTTTCTCAACAGAAAAGCCTGAAAGTCATGTATAAAAGGCCCATTTCCCTCTCTGAATTATTTTGCTCAGTTTTTCAGGATAAGATTCAAGCCTTCAGGACAAATTGGTTGTAGGTCTTTCTCTTTTGCCTTTTGGTATCTCATATTAGAAACTTTCATTAGTTGGTTCATCAGCTTGCATGATGCTAAGGTTCTTTGCTACTTGTTATCCTTCTTCCTAGATGTTTACAGTATTTTTTGACTTGGAAAATCTTTATTGTTGTAATGGTATTTCTAGGCATGTTCAACGTATGGCTTCTTTCAGACACTAACTTTTAGATTCTTCTTATTTTTATCTTTACCTCAGTTTCTAATACTAAGCAATTGTCTTTTATGAAATCTTGAAATATGATGTGAAAGTCTTTTGTTTGGTCCTGGTTTTCATGATTCAATGATTCTCATGATTCATTGGTTCAAAGGTTCAATGATTCTTAAGTTTTCTCTCTTCATCCTGATCACCGGGTCATTTGTTTTAGATGGTATATACTTCACTTGGCCTCTAAATTTTTAGTCTTTTGATTTTGCTCTAAAATTGTTTGTCTCATTGAATCATTTAATTTTCTTTGCTAGGTTCTGTTTTCCAAGGTGTCTACGATATTGGTGACATTTTCCACCGACTTTTCTAAGATTTGTGTTCTCTTTCCTAGCACTCTAATTTCATCTTTCTCTCCTGCTTTTCTTCTTCCTTCAATTTTTCCATGTGCTCTTGTAGTCCTGGAGGCCAACCCATTCTTTATTCTGTTCTTCTACTTGTAATCATTGCAAGTACTTTTCTTGAATTTTCTCTTGGGATTCTCTTATATGACAGTATTTCTTCATTGTATTGGGAATTTTCTTCCATTTTTTCATTTCTCCATTCCCAGAAGGCCTTCTGTCTTTATTTTCTCTATGACCTTAAAGGCATTAAGCTCCTAAGAGAGTTACTTGTTTTTTCTGTAGGAGGCAGTTGGGTGGCACAGTGCTAGGCCTAGTGTCAAGATGACTTGAGTTCAAATCTAGCCTCAGACACTTATTAGCTGTGGGTCCTTAGGTAGGTCACTTTATTTCTGCTTACCTCAGTTTTCTCAACTATAAAATGGGAATAATAATGGCACCTACCTCGCAGAATTGTCATGAATATCAATGAGATAATGTTCGTAAAGCACTTGGCACAGTGTCTAGCACATGGTAGGTACTATATAAGTGTTATTATTCTTATTCTCCTCTAATTAAAATATAAGCATTTCATCCTCATATAGTCCCTTCCAGTTACTCAAATGAATTTGCCTTTCTGTTTCTTTTGACTCTGGTGTTTACATTTTTAATTACCTATTCAGTTCTGATTTCTTCATCAGGAAAGTGTTTGAGGGTCCTCCTCCCTTCTCCTCAAATAAATTTGTATGGGGTGGGGGCAGGGGTAAGTTATTCTTAGTTACAAACTTTTGCCTTTTACTTTCTGGAATGACATATTCTAAGTTCTCTTTTCCTTTATAGTGGTAGCTGCCAGGTTCATTTCTTGTGGATCTTTGCTGTGGCCCCTTGGGTATTTGAATTCTTTCTCTCTGGCTCCTTGCAGTATTTTTTTCATTGACCTGAAAGCTTTGGATTTTAGCTATGATATTTCTGGGAATTTTCATTTTGAGGTTTATTTCAAGAAGTAACTAGTACTTTTTTTTTCTATTTTTCACTCTGTCCTATGATCCTAACAGGTCTGGGCAGTTTTTATTCCCAAGTTCCTAAAATATGATATCTAGGCTTTATTTTAGTGGTGAAAGTTTTCAGGAGATTTGATGATTCTTAGATTATTTCTCTGTGACCTATTTTCTACGTCAGCTGTTTTTTGATAGGAAATACATATTCTTTCCTCTCTTACTTTTCATTCAGTCCTTTGATTTTGTTCTATTATTGCTATCTCATGGCATCATTGAGTTCTGTTTGCTCTATTCTAATTTTCAGTCTGTTAGCTGAGTAGTAAAGTTTTGCACCTCCTCAGCAAATTCTCCTCATTCTTTCCTCTAAAGTTCAAATTTAATTTAGAATATCATTTAAAAAATTCTTCCTTCATTTCCCCCCAGGAATTCCAGTAGATCTGAGAGGCAGAAATAAGAGGGAATTAATTCCAGGAAACAGGAATAGTTTGTGTTATTTCATGGAAGCAGGATAGATGCTGAGTAGAGGGGATAGAAAGATGTACATTTTGGTTAGAATAAAGAACTCGTGACAGGGAGTAATGGGAGATAAAACTGAGAAGATAAGTTGAAACCAACTCGTGAAAAGCCTTCAACACCATAAGCTGTATTTTGTATTTCATCCTAAAGATAAGAGGAAGCTCCCAGCAGTTTTTGAACAGAGTAGCAACATTGTCAGATTTGTGCCTTAGGGAAATTATTTTGGCAACTATATAGATGGATTAGAGAAGAGAGAAACTACAAGAAAGGAGACCAATTAAGAAGCTATTACAATAGCCTGGGCAAAGGTGATAAAAGCCAGACTCCCTCATCCCTTAAAGACCCTCATTTTATTGCACAATTCTATATACTCCCTTTCTCAGCCAAATTCTTTGAAAAATCAATCTCTACTAAATGACTGCAGTTCCTCTCCTCTCACTTTCTTTTTGACCCATCTGCAGTCTGGTTTACTATCTCATCACTCAAGCAAAACTACTCTATCCAAAGTTACCAGTGATCTCTTTATCATCAAATCTAATGGCCTCTTCTCAATTCCCATCCTTCTTCTCTCATCAGCATTTGACAAAGTTGACCATCCTCTCCTCCTACACATTCTTTCATTTCTGGGTCTTCATGACATTTCTCTCTCTAGGTCATCCTCCTGTATTACCTACAGAGTATCTATCTAACCTTTTCAGTCTCCTTTGTTAATCCACATCATACCTACTAACTGTGGTTATACCCTAAATGCTCTGTCCTGGGACCTCTCTTTTCTCTCTACACCTGGTTTACACTTTTCTCTCTTATTTTGTGAACTCCCTTAGCTCTCCTGGGTTCATTCACCCACTCTATGCAATCCCAGATCTATATATCTATCACTAATCTGTCTCCCAAGTTCTACTCTCATATCTCAAACTGCCTATTGAACATTTCAAAATGGATATCCTACTTGCATCTCTAACTCAACATGTCCAAAAGAGTATTAATGATTTTCCCCCAAACCTACACTTTTTCCAGACTTCCTTATTATTAATGGCAACACCATCCTCCTAGTCACCAAGACAATAAGCAAACAACTATGTACAAACAAAATATATACAGAATAAAATAGGGATCTTCTGAGAGGGAAGGCACTAAGATTAAGGAAGACTAGGGTTTCTTGTAGGATTTTAATTGAACATTGAAAGAATCCTGGAGGGAGATATGAAGAAGGAAAGAGTCCCAGGCATTGGGAACAGTCAGTGAAAATACACAGAGTTAGGAGATGGAATGTCTTGTTCTAGGAATTGCAAGGAGGCCAATAAAACTGGATTGAAGAGCATGTAAAAGAGTAAGTTGTAAGAGGACTAGAAAAAATAGGAAGGGGCCAGGTTATGACGTGCTTAAAAAGTCAAATAGAGGATTAGTGAATCATTGGAATTTATTGAATGGGATGAGGAAGGATGTGATCAGACCTGCACTTTAGGAAGTTCAACTTGACAGCTGAGTGAAAGATGGGCTGGTTTGGAAAAAAAAAAAATAGACGGCTGGGTAAGGTCATTGCAATAGTCTACCATGCATGAGAAAATGAGGTGAGAAACTGTGAAAAGATAGATAAAAGAAAGCTTCTTTCCTAAGAGATCTATTTTAACCCTTATCTGGTGAAAAAGCACTAAATTTTAAGTAGAATTCTTTGAGAAATCTCTGAGGAGACTGAAGAATTTTAACTCATTATGGGCAATTTCTGATTATGGCTTAGAGAGAGACTGTGAGAGGAGAGAGAAAAAAAAGAATTTTTTCCATAAGAGAACTGAGCTTAATATTATGAATAAATAAGAAGAGGGTTTTGGGGAGACTTGGAATGCAATATTGAGACCTCAATGGTGGAAGTGTATTCCAGAAGTGAAGAGAGGTTAAGAACAACAGTGATGTTTAGAGGTAACTCTGGCTGTGATCATTCTTTCAGCTAACACATTATTATTAATTGTTTATTTCTTTGTGTTATTATTTGTCATCTTGTTTAATAGCTACAACTGAATAGCCAGTAACCTTGATGTTTATTTAAGACTTAGAGATTAAAGGTTTTGTTAGAGAGAAATGAGTAATAGCTCACGGGAAGAAAGATTTCTCCGATGTATTAAATAAATAATATTTAATAACCCAAGGGGCTCAGAGTTAATTGTTTAATTAATGAGAAAGATGCTGCAATTTTAGTAATTAATAAGAAAATATTCAAACATATTACTAGATTATTTTTAGAACTTGGAATATTGAAAATGAATATGGTAATAGGTCAAGGAGCAGGCTGTGTTTACCATTCCATGTAGACTACATGTGAGTATAGTTAGTCCCAAACTCCTTTTCCATTAGCATAGCACTTTGCACATAGTAGATCCTCAATAAATATTTGCTCAGTCAAAAAAAATTGAATTAAATTGAATATGAATGGTCGCATAGAAAGCTACCTCCCATGGTAGTCGGCAGATAACAGGTGAGATGCATGATATAGGCAGTGTTCTCTCAGCTCAAGGAAGTCAATTCCATACAATTCAGAATAACGAAAACTATAAATGTCTTCAGACTGAAACTGGATGGACACTAGCCAGGAATGTTGAAGAAAGGTTTTGTGCACAGGTACGGGATGGGTACTCTACAGTCTGTTCCAAATCTGAGATTCTTTGAAGAATTCTGCTAGGTAGAGGCCACAAAACTAGCTCAGAGGGCTGGAAGGCAGCCAGAAACATTCACACCACCATCCTAGAGATAACTATAGGTATGTGCCCTTCTTCAGGTACTAAGGATGTACAATAAGAACATAAAAGCCTAGGTATGTTCAGTGATTTCTAAAAGCCAAAATACAATCTTCATGGTATGAACTGGAAGAACACATGAATGGGTTACAGTGACATTTATTTCCAGGAAGAAAAGAAAATATCCACATCGGCACATCAAAACAATTACAGTTTTATGTGGCAGAACACCAAAATATGTTCCCTTCTGGAATTTTTCTCTCTTAACACAGGAAAGACAGAGATTTCTCATGAAATGATAACGATGTCCACAATGATGATCATTGGATTGTATTTGCAGGAACATTTGAAATGCTTCATATTGAAACTATTTATTTTTTAAATAAACACATCATAGTCTCTTGGTTATAAAAACTGACCACATAAGCAGATAAAACTTCTCTTTACTGATTCTTTGGAATGATTTCACTCCTCAGGGACAGTCGGTCTCATTGTATATATTACACAGTAGACGAGCACACCTTTCCTCCCCATTTTGTTTCCCGATGAACACGTCCACAAAAAGAAAGATGGTAATTTTATAACAACATTAGGATTGGAAATAGGTAGAACAGAGCTACAGCAGCCGAGATGTACCAAACCAGATTGCACTGCTATTTTTATAGCAAGAGCTAAACATGCAAAAAGCATGTGATTACACGTGGCCCAAAACCCAGCAAATGTTAATCCAATTAAATCTGTTACAAATTGTGTGGCAGGCTCCAAAGTCTAAAAATAATACTCGTGTCTCTTATGTATGAGTAATACAGCAGATAGAACATTTTTGTTCTCTTTTTGTTATGATGGTTGAATTTTTAACAGCAGATTCCTAGAAACAGAAGTAAGTCTTGTTTTTCCGAAGTTCTGTGTTGAAGGAAAGGTCCAGATGTGAGAGGATGGACAGAAGCAGTATCAGACTTCCAGTATACATTCCTATTCCTTTCTGTAATTTTTTTTTCCTATCCTTAAGAATACATTCTCGAAGCAGAACTCAAACTATTCCAATTCCAGCCCCAATCTTGTGGGAGTAAGGATAGGGAGAAGTAGCGATTCATTGACAACAGGCCACACTGTCTAATCTAAGTAGCAAATGTAGCTCATGGAGTTCGTATAATTCTATTCCCTCTAACCTATTCCTGTTAGAAATAAAGTCCTCTTATTTATTCCACAACCTGTATCTATCCTAAAAAGAATTTTTCCAAATAGAATCCATGTGGAGTGGAGCAGTACCAAGTCATCCAATGCAATCATGATCTCAGGATGAGGTGTCTTGATGCTTCAGTCACGCAAACTGATGTCCATCATTGAGCATAATACAAAGCATGTGTACGTGCACAATATCCCTCAGTGCTTATTCAACTCCAAAATCTATGCTCTGAGCAAAGTAGTTCTTACCTGGTTTCTTGCATTCATGCCTCACAGAACCAAAGGATAGCATAGAATCTCTGAGTTGAAAGAGATTTGAGTTTAACTAGTCTAACTCCAATCTAAACAGGAATTTTATTTAAAACAACCAGTCTCTTCCTAAAGATCTACAATGATTTAGAGTACGTTGCATCCTAAGGTAGTCCATTCCACTATTGGATAGGTCTAATTGTTTAAAAAAAAATGGTAATTTTTTCCCCTTATGTTGCAACTAAATTTGTCACTCTAACTTCTACCCATTACTTCTAGTTCTGCCTTCAGAAGCTCAGTAGAACAAGTCTTACCTTTCTTACATGGGATATTTCTTGAAATATTTAAAGACAAATACCATGTCTTCCCTAAATGTGCTCTTCTCCAAAATATGTGGTGTCCATGTAGGTTAAGTACATGTCAACGGGGATTTGTCTAAATGTTGATAATGGGGAGTTTTTAACAGATATCTTTGAAATCTCACCACCTTTCTCCAAAGGATACTTAGATTTCTACCTGGAGAGGAATAAGATACTGAATACAGTAGACTAGCTTCACTACTCTCTCAGAGGGAGAATACAGAATTAGTATATATCTCTACCCTCCTAAATATTGTTAATCTAGGGGAAATTATTTACAAATCCAAGCTGTTTCCATGGTTATTCTCCCTTAAAGTGGAAAATGCATAACTTTTATCTGAATACTTGGCCCCCTACTCACCAAATGCTAGTTACACAAAAGACCACAAATAGCAAATAGGGAATATACCCATTTATCCAAGCAGCTAGCAAACAGAAATTAGAGTAGTTATGTAGATTCGAATACAGTCAGTTCTTCTATAACCCTTGCTTTGAAAACATGAATTTGTTCAAATGTGATTGACATATTAGGGAACAATTTAAGCATAACTCAAATTTCATGTTTGCTAACACACTTTCTTCCACAAGAAACAGTTAAGAGTGCAGAAAACTTTACCTCTTCATAATAACTCACAAGCTACAATCCTTCCAACAGCCATTTCCATAGTAAACTTCAGATCTTTTTTCAAGGAAAAGTGTCATATTTACTGTATATCTTCTGCTACACTAGGAGTTCTGGACAAAGGAAGATTGGTCCATACCACAATCTCCCCTCCTTCCCCCCTCAATCTTCACCATTGCCTCCAATCATCTCTGCCTGGAGTTTCAGCCTGCGGGAATGTGGCATAAGCTGAGTAGCAGCCCAGGATTTAGGACAGTGCTACTTGTTTTTGTAGTATTTATGTATTTCTTAACCATTTCAAAGCATAAAAATACGCTATGGTTTTGATTAGATTCCTTTTTTTAATATATTAATATAAATATATCTAAAATACAAATATAAATAATCTAAAAATAGATTCTTATTTTTTATATATTAATGATGAAGGTTTTGAGCATTGTGCCTCTAACCACGTTTTTCTATAAACTCTTATTTATATTGTATGATTTTGCATAGTTTAGTAATGTTTAGGAACCTATATATTAAATCACAGTAAAACTCACTATACCAGGCAATATACAGAGTCGATGAACTCTCCCAATGGAAGTGAAATATCTTAGGTCAACCAAGACAATCCCCAGTCTCACCCAAAGGGAAATTTTCCAGAGTTTCTAGGGAGGCAAACTGGAAATCAAGGATATGTGAAGGCACAAGCTCCATCTATATGTCTGCCACTTCCCAAAGTCTTTTTTTCCCTCTCTTTCCCTAGTTTTCTCCTCAAATAGGGTCTGGAACCATGCGTATTTTCTTTCAAAGAAGAAAGTAATAAGAACGTTCTTCCTCTCTCTCACACCAACTTTGCCTCACACAGGCATGGCAGTAAGTAACTCTTCTCTCCACCAATCTGGAATCACATCTACAAGTAAAAAGCCTGTAATTATTCAGTCCTAGAATCTCCAGGTCCAGTTCACTCAGCCAGACCCAAGGCCACCACCCAGGATTAAGTATAAATAAAGGTCTTTGACCCATCCCTTAAGGTTCTCTCATGCCAGCCGTGTGGCTCACAGTTCAGCCCACCAGGACTCCCACCTCTCAGGACATATTCCATTACTGGATTTATGTCTGACAAAATTTAGTTGCTGATGCCTCCCTCACAATGGCTGAAGTCATTGATGAAGCAGATAAAACATACTTCAAAATCCAAGTCTTCATAGGCATGGGTCCACTGGGCTAGTAGGCTTAGCCTCTGATAGAACCATAACCTGTTTGTGGAGGATGCTAACACCTAGGGAACCAAAAAGAGCACAATATTAAATGTAGTATTTACATTTAATAATAGTGCCTCCTGTACTCTACCCGTCTTGTGAAAGGGAATATTTCGCAATTCTGGATGAAAGATGATGACATTAATCTGTATCATCTGTTCAGTAGTAAATAGGACCCACTAACAAGTAAGTACCCTGGGGCTTTCTCATGGAAGCTTTCTTCCCTTCCTGCTGGACAAAGAAACTTACATGCTATATTTGTGATTATCTGTAGTGTACTGGGAGGTCACCATACACTGACATTGGTTTTGGTGGCAGGAACCCCACTTCCTATTGCTTATGAGCATGTAGATGAATGTGTATGCTGTTTTGGGGTGGAAAAAAATCACTCACTGTATTTTCTCACTGGATTTCTTTATTCAGTATATATTTATTCAGTATGATGCAAACTTCAGTAGGAGTTAGGTACTCTCCCTCACATCCTGGAAATCATCTTGATTGAAAATTCCAAAAGTTCTATTTCTTATTTTGCTTACTTGAGTTTATTACATTTTTGTGTATATTCATCTAGATCCTTTGGATTTTTAGTTTTCAAGCATATAATTGTGTATAGTAGTTTTTGATAATTCTCTTTCTTATCTGTTTGTTGTGAATTCACCTTGCCTGTTTTTTTTATTTTTGCAACTTAATAGTTCTCTCTCTTTTTTTAATCAGCTTAGTGTATTTTCATGTTTCTTTATTTCTCTTCTAATTTTTAAAATTTCTTCTTTTTCACTTATTTGCTTGCTTATCTATTTATTTTTCCAGTCATTTTAATTTCACGTTCAGTTCATTGATACTTTTTCCATTGTGATATAAGTTTTCATCTATATAAATTTTCACCTAAGAAATGACTTAACAGTATCCCATAAAATTTGACGTATTGTGCTATTATCATTATCCTTAACATAATTGATGCTTTTGTAATTTTTTCTTTGACATATTCATTATTCAAGATTTTTTGTTCATATTTCCTTTCTTAATTACCATTTTCATTATGTTATAGTCTATTAAAATGCTTATTATTCTGTTTTATTTGCTTTGGTTAATGGTTTCATTAGCCCTACAACATGATCAGTTTTAGTAAAATTACCATGAGATACTGAGAAATATGTATATTCCCATCCAGAAGTTTTCCCAGGTCAGTCAAATCTAATTTTTACAACATTCCCTTCAGCTCTATATTTTCCTTCTTGTTTGTATTTCTGTCAGATTTATCCTTCTCTAAAAGAGGAATATTATTGTTCTATAAGAAATGATGAAAAAGATGGTTTCAGAAGAACCTGGGCAGGCTTATATGAACTCATACAAAGTGAAGTGAGCAGAACCAGAAGAACATTATAATTATAGCAATACTGTAATGATGATCAACTCTGAAAGACTTAGCTTCTCAGATCAAAATGATCCAAGACAATTCCAAAGGACCATGATCACCTCCAGAAAAAGAACTGATGAACTCTGAGTGCAGATTGAAGTGTACTCTTTTTCACTTTATTTTTCTTGTATTTGTGTGTGTGTATGTGTGTGTATGTGTGTGTGTATGTACGTGTGTGTGTGTGTCTTACAACAGGACTAATATGGAAATACATTTTGTATGACTTTACATGTATAATTGATATCATATTGCTTGCCTTCTCAATGAGAGGAGGAAGGGTGGGAGAGAATTTGAAGCTTGAAATTTTTAAAGATGAATGTTTGAAATTAAAATAAAATATAACTGAGAAATAGTTAATGAAATAAAAATATAACAAAAAAGAGTACTAAAGTCTCCTGATTAATATTAGTATTAACACCAATGGTCTGAGATGACTAGATAATAAATTTATCTAGTCCAATAAATTTATACTATCATCAAAGCTCAGGAGTGTCAAAACTGAGAAAATTAGCCTCTCCAAGGATCAGGGGCATGGATTCTGAATGTCTCATTTACAGGATGCTGGTCCAGATGGGGAGAAATGGAGCAATGGTGGCAGTAGCAGTGGGGCAGATGGCAAGAGAGCATGGGTGGCCTACAGTGCAAGACACTGGCACAGGGGACTGCGAGAGATATAAGCATCCTTCACGATTGCCCTTACTGCCTCCTCATGTTGCCCCTCTCCCTGTCTACTTTAGTGTGGGTGTAGGGCTGGCCTACAGCCTCCTGAGGTACCATTTAAGTAATAGGTAACATTCTTCTCAAGTAGGGAGGACTGCAGATTCTGCATCTCCTACAAGTTTAAGGAGGGACTTGAATCTACCTGAATAGACTTCTAGGATTTTAAGTTTTCACTCATATCCTATCTCTTAGTTTAGAGCTGAAGACAAACTTGGAAAACTCAAGGAAAGAAGTGTTAAAACATGAAAGAAGGAGAAGTACCTTCTTATCAAGCAGATTGAGAACAGTTTTAATAGCAATAGCACAGAGACAATCTCCATTCTTCTTAGACCAAGAGGCTAGTGTCACAGAAGCTTTTCCAAGCAGGTTTTTTGCTTTGCTTTGCTTTGCTTTGCTGCTGAAGCTTTCTCTCTCATTCTATGAGGCACCTGAAGGAAATCCAGAAGCATTCCTCCCTCCATCAAGTTACCCACAGTATTTCATCCATAGTAAGAGAGTACAAAATATATAAGAGAGAAGAAAGCATGTCTGCTCACTCTTTTTGCCAACTTTATTCCTGCCTAATTATCAATCAGCATGAGAATAGCAAGCAACATTTTAACCATAATATACACTGACTGGCCTAGTGCTGACTAACAATTCTCCCAGCTGATGGCAAAGAATACACTAGATACACTAGGGGACAGTGGGCTGTCCTCCTCCACCTTCTCTTCTTCTTCACCTCTCTCTCCTTGGTTAATTCAACATAAGAAAAAAAAAGACTTAGGCAGTAAATTATGGGTCATTGAACTGAAAATATTTGAACAACTACAGATACTACTGAATTCTCAAGGGACTCCCTCATCACCTGCAAAAGGACAGGGTTGGGAGGTGGAGGGAGGAAGATAAGCTAACGAAGAGTTTCAGCCAAGGTGCCTAGGTAGCTTCATATCCTTTAACATCTCAAGGTACTTATGACCTCATTACTTACAACATGACAGAGAGGATTCATCAAAGTGTAGGGCCAAAGACAAGACTGAAAAACCCCATAAAGTTATAAGAACAGGATATATCCTGCCCTGATAGCAAGGACTAGGCAAAGGTTCTTAACCTTGGGGACTGTTAACTTGTTTTTAAAATATTTTTATAACTATATTTCAAAAGAACTGGTTTATTTTTCATGTAAATAGTATTTTATTTTTTCCAATTATACATAAAGGTAGTTTTCAACATTCATTTTTAAGAAGATTTTGAGTTCCAAATGTCAACTGGACCGAATCAGACTCTAACCTGGGGATGACTGGAGCTGAACAGAGAGGGCTAGAGACAGGAGAGTCAGGAATCAAAGAGAAGTTTAATTTCAAAAGGAGGGAAATGGCTTGAAAGCGAGGAGGCAAATTAGACACATGTCCTGGGGCACTCCTCCCCAAGCTGGGGAACCTGCTTTAGTGTAGGCAGACCTCAATACTTATACTCGTGGCTACATAGTGAATTGTAGCCCTGACAATGAGGGGTAACAGCAACAATGTGATAGGTTTGATTCATAGCAGAGCTTCATGACCATAACTTGTCCAAACCTGGCCAGTACTTGTCCAAACTCAAAGAATACCTGGTGTTGGTCAATACAATACAAAAATTATGTGATTTTGCCAGAAGGTGAGATCATTCAGAGGGTGAGCACAAAGGATTGTCGTTATGCCAAGCTCAAGGCACAGTTTGTTTGCTGGGCCTTAGCTCTAGAAAACAAGGTATCTCCTAATATCTTGACACAAAATTTTCTCCCTTCCTCCCTTCTGTTCCCTCCCCAAGAGAGCAAGCAATCTGATATAGGTTGTACATGTTCAGTCATGTTAAACATATTTCCACATTGGTCATGTTGTGAAAGAAGAAACAGATCAAAAGGAAAACAGAAACATGAAACAAACCAAAGAAAATTAAAATAGTATGCCTCAATCTGCAATAGAATTGGTTTTATTTGTAATTCTATGTCTTTTATTTTATGCATTTAAAAACATTATTCTGAGAAAAGGTCCAAAGGCTTCTCAGACTATTAAAGATTCAGGCGATAAGAATTTATTAGACCTCAGTTATGTGCCAGGCACTTTGTTAAGTGCTGAGGATGCAAAGAAAGGCCCTTAAGAAGCTCACAATCTAGTGTAGGAAACAACAGACAGACAACTATATACAAATGATCTATATGTAAGATAAATAGGAAATTTTTAAAAGAGGGAAGGTGCTAGAATTCAGAGAGATTCAGAAAGACTACTTCTAGAAGGTGGGATTTTCATTGAGACTTAAAGGAGGCCATGGAAGGCAAGAGGCAGAGATGAGAAGGGAGAGCATTCCAGGCATGGGGACAATCAGAGCGAATGCTCTGAGCAGAGAGATGGAGTATCTTATTCATCGAACAGCAAGGAATCCAATGTTACTGGACCAAAGAGTACATGGTAGAATGGTTGGGAGCATAAAGAAGCATGTAAGAAGACTGGAAAGATAAGGGAGGCTAGGTTTCTAAGGGCCCTGTTAGATCTATAATACAAAAAAAAATGTTGACAACTCCTGGACCATGAGATTCTGCCTAACCTCCTTCTCTTTATTTGCATCCTCATACCATTCTGTCAGGGTAGCACACACCTGTCTTCCAAGAGACAGGATAATGGTAGAGGGATGTTAAATGAGCCTAGAGGAAAAGGCCCAGCTCTACTGCCCTGATCAGTCCTAATCCTGCTGTTTTAGCTCTCCCTAATCTGCAGCTGTGAATGTGCCTGATGCTTCACTGCCCACCCACACATTGGAGCTGTGGGAGGCTGGACATGGATGACTCAAGCTTTCTGTGTGAAAGCTTTGGTGTGTGCAAGGGCACATGACAGGACTTGAAACCCATGCCCTTCCCAAGTCCTATCTACCTCACTGGCAATTCAACATGTGGCTTCAAAGTTATCCCAGGTCTTTGACAATCGAAGTGAATTTTACCCTAAAAAAATAAAATCATCTGTAAGGAAACATTCCAGAGTCAAAGAGATATCCTACTCACAGAGTTTGACAGCATTGATAGAAAAAATTATCTTTATCCATGCAAATCTAATAATTTTGAGCTTTTTTAAACTTTTTTAATGTCATTTTTCTCTTTTACCCAGTGAAGTTTGTTTTGTTTTGTTTTGTTTTTTGAGGAAGGAGGAGGAAGTTACTCTTACCATGTAGCCATTGAATTAAGGGAAGAAAGATTTTTTATCCATACTAAAGAGTAGGAGGTCTGAGGAAATTTGAATACCCCAGGGGCAATGAAAAAAAAGGGAGCTAACACCTTAGCATTTCTAGAGTCTGGATCTATTAGAGAATATAGAATTTATCTTATAATAATGACCTATGAGAGGTGTCAACCTTCTAGCTCAGGATGTCTCTTTGAATGGGCTTTCTGCTATCTTACTGATCAGAACGTGTCTGAGGGTCACATGCAAGAGTTTTATAGGAATGGGACACAAGAACTGGTTATAGGGTGTACATATCAGTACAGATGTAACTTACTTGTAGGAAAGTACTTCAAGCTGAGGTCACAGCATACATAAGTGGGACAGTGGCCCAATGTAGCTAAGGTCTTGGTAGCCTCCCATCATATATGTTGGAGTTATACCACCAGTCTTCTATGTCCCACAATTTACACAGGATATCCCACAGCCTATAACCAATTTTCCTTTGCATTCTTTTCCCCCAGGAACTCTCTAAGCACGTAATACTGGCCCATTCACACCTGGCTTTGGCCCAATCATGATCTCATGCCTGACATATTTTTCTTCTGCTTTTTGCTCTCATAAAGTCTTAGAATTTTAAGGCCATGTAAGATAACTGTCACGTTTTACAGCTGAGGAATCTGAGTCCCAGAGAGGTTAGGTAACTACTCAAGTTCATAAAACCAATAAGTAGGAGAAACAGGATTGGAATCAAGATTTTCTAACCCCAAGGCCAGTGGCCTTTCCATTACCCTTTTGGCAGCTCTTCACCCTCCCCCACCTATCTTTATAATTCAGACCAACCAGGACCACAAAGTCTCTAAAGACCATATCAACCTCATCCTTGTGTCTTATGGTTATCTTTAGCAGTGCTCTTACTGGCAGTACTCCTAGAACAGTTTATAACCTCTCTCCTGTCCACTTTCCAATGTGGGGAATGGTCCATGTGTCAACTATATGACTTTTTGCTTATTTTGCTTATTGAGTGTCTGTTTGGGGTAGGCGGTAGATGGTTAAATCAACTATGGATTAGTAAGAGAAACATCTGGGGGAAGTGATGTGTCAGGATATAATTTTTACTACCGCAATATTTACTCACTCCATTCATATAACAATAATACCAGACATGTTACAAACATTCAAGTATGTGATGATGATGATAACGATGAGATAATAGTCCTCAATTTCAACATGTCCTCATCCACTCTTGTTTTGTGGTCTTATTGCTGAGAAAAAAATTCACTTTAGAAATATCTACACTTAGTTATGTTTCAAAAGATCTGTAATTCCATTGATGGGTGTATGCCTTTCACTAATGTAGATTCTAAACACTCCATATCTTAGTATAAGGTCTTCCTGAGTTACTATGTATAATCAATGAGATCTGCCCTATTACATTTGGTGTAATAATTGCAAGATTGGTTCAGAATGACTTCATTAAAGTGGAAGAAGGAAAATAAAGAGGAAAGTAAGTGCTGGATGGTGTTTGCACTAGGACTTCTGATGGTTCTGGTCACTTAACATGAGGCACCATCCAAGACCTTTGGAGGATTAGAGAGGAAACTATCTGTGACTATTCAACAACTAGGAACTGAAGCGAATGTACTCTGTGTCTTTAAGAACTATACTTTTTCACTTGGTATGACACTTGGGAGGTCACTGGAAACTGTGCCACATGGACTTTGTGGTGACTCTTTGGTGCAACACAAGCTATAGCACTCTAAAAGACCATGCTCACCTGTCCAGAATCCCAGAGACCTTTCCAGAACTGGGGACAAATGTGCTATATCCACATTAGTTCTTTTGATAAAGATAAGATGGTAAATAGGTGGGGGTGGGAGGTCTTTATCAGTTTAAAAGGGCTCTGAAGGACTTATGATGAAAAATGTCCACCTCCAGAGAAAGAATCGATGAAGTCTGAATGCAGATTGAAGCATGCTTTTTTAAGCTTTCTTTATTGTTCTTGTTTTGGGGGGCATTTTTGGGACTCTGCATTTTCTTTTGCAACATGGCTAATATGGAAATATTTTGCATGACTACACATGTATAATTTATATCAAGTCCCCTGCTTTCTCAAGGAGGGGAGAGAAGAAGGAAGTCGAGAATATGGAAATCAAGATTTTTAAAAATGAACGTTAAAAAATTTTTGTTTATATGTAATTGAGGAAAAAATAAAAATTAAATGCAAAAGAAAAAAGTTTAAAAGGGGGCAGATGAGTCTGCTTTTACTTCAGAAATACATGTTCTTCTCCTCCTCTCACTTATTCAGTGAAGAACCCCACTACAGATCTGGGGTGTCCTCCCCCACCAGAATACCTTTAGGATCTTGCCACCAAGGGGTGAGATGTGGTGAGAGCAATAACCTAAGGCCTAAATGCCATGTAGGCTAGGTTAGTTTTTCTTAAAAGATTTTTAAATCATTCTCAGGATTTAATTGGCTCAAAAGACAAAAGACTCTGGCCATTGACATAGATTCTAGGCATAAAACAAAATAAAGATATGAATAATCAACATTGGGGCAGCTAACTTGCTCAGTGGTTGGAGCACTGTGCTTGGAATCAGGAAGACTCATCTCCATGACTTCAAGTCCATCCTCAGATACTAGCTTGGTGACACTGGGCAAGTCACTTAACCCTGTTTGCCTCAGTTTTCTCATCTGGTAAAATGAGCTGAAGAAGGACATGGCAAACCACTCCAGCATTTTTGCTTAAAATATCCCAAATGGAGTCATGAAGAGTCTGAAACAACTGAATGACAGTCAACATCTCTTCTTCAGTCTTCTGACTGGTAGATCATCAGGGGCAACGGAGAAGCAGGGAAGCTGTGTCCAACTACATCCTTGCTAACACTCCTTTGCCTGCTTTGATTATTCTTCCCTTGTTATGGCTAAATTGACTCTCAGATGTTTGCATTTTATTACAGTTTTCAAGTTTGAGTTCCCAGACAAGCCTGAGTCAAGACTGGCTTATTAGACTGTGCAGAAAAATAAAAACAAACAAAACTTGTCACCCGGTGACCAACTTTTCAGAATTTAGCCTCTGTAGTCACTGGAAAGTAGCCTTGAGAAAGCACAAATACACCAGGTTGTATTTCTTATGTCAAAAACCTCACTGTTTGCCTCATATTCTTCCTTCACCTTTTGATGAACCAGAAACTGTGAGTGCTAAGCTGCATATTAGCTGCCAGTGTCATGCATATTTACAGTGTGAAGAATAAATTCCACCTCTTCCTCCTGTGCAAGTCTTATACATTGTCAGAACACTACATAAAACATCCTCCTATGGACCATAATACCAGCTTCTGTGATTTACTTTATATGAAGTGTCAGAGTTAAATACCAACAGAGGTACTCAAGAATATATTCTCTTGCAGCACCTGTCTGCAAACTGCTATGCCCCCAAAACTTTTCCTCCTTAATCATTTTACTGCTCCAGTTGTCACTGCCATCCCCTGAATTATAACATAGCTCCACAAAACTCCTAGGTAAAGAGGAGGGCTGAAGAATCTGCTTTAGCTTTAGGTCATAGAGATTTTAGAATGGTTTCTAAAGAGCATACCAAGAAGCAGGTCATTTCAGCTCAGCTTGGCCCTGCTTAGCATTGCTCCTCTCTCACTGCCCATGCCTTCTCTGCCTCTCCCTGGCCAGGTTGGCTCTAGACTGAATTAGCTTTAATTATGTAGCAACAGCTTCTGGTGGAATAAATGTCTCTCCAATAAATGTCCAATCCTTGGCTAGTGGGCTTCTTTTTGGAGCTCTGGTAGTCGTCATAGCTTATCACTACCTCAGGATCTGAAGAACATTTGGGTTTACCTAGCTGCATCCAGGATGTTGACTGGAATTATGGGAATCCAATTTGACAACTCTGGGAAATTCATTCCCACAGCCTTAATTGCTCTTTCTAGCCTGCTGATGGTTGGAGGACTTGGGTTAAAAATACTAGATCAATCTCACTAAATATAATTGTAGATTTGAGTTAAGATTGCTGTGAGAATAGAAAACCTGAAAACTCCCAATGCTTGAACGTATTAGGAGAACCGATCAGAGGATTGGAGCATTCACACATCTCCTGATGCTTTTAGAGGTTTGTTTTGAAGCAAAGAAACATTGAACTTTGCAACACATCAATCACTAAATTCCTTTGCAGGCAGCAACCACATTTCATGGCAGGTTGCTACTGTAACTTAATGTGATCTGGTCTTCTTGTATTCAAGTTGTCTCCAGGGGTGTGAAAGATTAGGTTTTGGCATTTTGTGACAGCTGAAATATTGTGTACTAGTTGGAGATGTCTGTTATATCACAAAAAGCCACTTTGTGAAAGGAAAATCATGAAAAATGTGTTTTTCCATCCTGTTTGGTTATCCCCAAATATATACACCTGTCTTAGAGCCACAATTACATTGAATATTTTTTCCAAGTATGCCAAAAGATTCATGTGAAAGGTCATAGTAAGCCTAACTCCCTGACAAATGGCTCAGCAAAGATTAAAACGAGCATCAGATCAAACAATGATCAATGAAACATAGGGGAAGCTTATAAGAGTAAGCTTCTCCATCCAATCCAAGACAGCACAGGTAGTCATTCAGAAGCCTGCAGGTATTCTAAGTTGGGAGAAGGCAGAAAGTAGAAATCAGTGGGATCTTAGTCCTGGCCTACCAGAGGTGCAGTGAAGGATGAAGCCAGCTCCATCCTTCCAGAATGTCACTGTGTAGGACGTCAGGCTCATACAACATGTGTGCTCCCAAGAACCCTCCAAGGGGCCTAAAGGCAGAGTTTATGTTGGATCCACAGGACACAGGGCCAGGTCCCAATGGGCCCTGGTCTATTGGGAGGCAGATGGTACAGTATCTGGGAAGTCCACATAAAAGACTCTCCTAAAGCCTGAGAGCAAACTGATCACTACTGTTAGTGTGGGGCCAGGCAGGATTATAACAGAGGAGAAAGCCAGCTCACAGTTAATGATTGTGAGAGAAATTATTTATTTCTCTCTGTATTTAATTGCTAGTTATTGAATTAAGATCAAGGTTTTTTTTTTCCTTTTTTCTACTTCCTCATCCAGAAATCAACCAGTGTGGGAAATCTTGGGCAGAGACTTATCCAGCAAAAATGGCTAAGATCTAATCAAAGACAGTAAAAAAAAATATAAATTTGGGCAAGTGGGGTGATTCCTGCTCATTGTGTTTACTCAGAGAGGTCTGGGAATATGTGGATTCTCCCTTTTGTCAGACAGGTGATATGGATGTTGATAAATCTGTTTGACTATGATTTAAGTGCTCAGTGTCACATACCCCAACACACTTATTTGAATAGGTCCTCTCATTACAAAATTTATTTTCTCTCATTAGTTTTTTAACCAATCAAGGTTGATTATCACCCTGAAGAACACCCACCCTTCTAAGGGCATATAAGCATAGATTCCATGAGAGGTCTTTGGCATTCGAGCGTGTCACTGACCCATTTTATTAGTAATATGTTAATATTATTAATAAAATGATTAATTACTAATTACCTAGAAACTACGCCTCTTGAACTTTTTCAATGGCATAGTCGTCAAGGAAAAGGAGACAGACACAGGCCCAAGGCTAGCACATGCATTGATCCACTAGGATCCAGAGGCAAAAGGCAGAGACTACAGAGAACAGGGCCCAGTCACAACCACCCCATAAGGAACAAAGGCAGCAGCAGCAGGATTCAGACTTTAGAGGAGAAAGAATCAGGCAGGCCTTGCCCACTTCTTCCAACAGTATAGGAGAGGGTAGTGCATGGTCCTGGCCCAAAATCTCAATATAGAATGCAAACTGGGTTTTGAGTAAACTGCAGAAAACTCAGGGTACAATGAATAAAGGGTAGGTGGGTTGCCTAATGGAGAGAGCTGCTATGCCTGGAGTCAGGAAGACTCATCTTCATGAATTCAAATTCAGCCTCAGACACTTACTAGCCATGTGATCCTGGACAAGTCATTTAATCCTGTTTGCCTTAGTTCCTCATCTGTAAAATGAGCTGGAGAAGGAAATGGCAAACCCTTCCAATATCTTTGCCAAGAAAACACCAAATGAGGTTATGAAGAGTCAAACACAACTGAAACAACTGAACAACAACAATAACACAATGAATAAATGCTGTAGGTTAAGAGAAATCCAAAAAGTCAACCCAGAAGAAGAGTAACTCTACAATTAAAACAAACGGGGCTTAAGATTAATAAAGAAAATGGTTTGGACACAAGCTCTCCAATTGTTGGTGGAAAAAATGAAGCAAAGGACAAAAAATGCAATTAGAGCTTTCGAGTGAAAAAAAATCTGGAAGCAGAATGAACAGCTTAGAATAAAAGATGGAAAACATTACCATAATGTTATAGCGTACACTTCAAAATAGTGTACACTTCAAAAAAGGCTAGAACATACAACACTCAGTAATTCCAGAAGTCAACAAGATAGATCAGTAAAAAGTCAAAACATTGAAAAAATCAAGAAGAACTGATCTGAAAAACAGATAATGATAGATAACTTAAGAATCATTGTATCCTCTGAAGATCATTACCAACAAAAAAAACCTGAATACTGTATTTCAAGAAATCACTCCCAGATCAATTAGAATCAAAAGGTAAATGAAAGATGAAAATTGAAATGAAAGGTCCAAAAGAAAAAAAGAAGAATAAATTACTTATTGTTGTTCATTCATATCTGACTCTTTGTGACCCCATTTAAGGTTTTCTTGGCAAAGATACTGAAGTGGTTTGCCATTTCCTTCTCCAGCTCATTTTACAGATGAGGAAACTGAACCAAAGGGGGTTAAGTGATTTGCCCAGGGTCACACAGCCAGTAAGTGTCTGAGACCAGATTTGAACTCAAGAAAACAAGTTTTCCTGACTCCAGGACTGGCCCTCTATCCACTGTACCACCTAGCTGCCCAATAAATAACACAAAGAAGTAAAGAATCTTATCAAGTAGCGGACTCCTTGAAAAGAATAGAATAATGTAAACATTTCAGTGACTCCATGAGAACATTGAAGACCAACCAAGCCCAGAAGTAAAAAGCATTAAGGAAGAGTATGGCTCCCATTTCTTGTCAGCGTTTGACTTACACCCCTTAAGTAGAGACATGTGTCAATTTGGTCCTTGAGCAGAAGAAATATTAAAACAAAGCAAAAAGATAGTAGTAGTAGTAGTAGTAGTAGTAGTAGAAGAAGAAGAAGAAGAAGAAGAAGAAGAAGAAGAAGAAGAAGAAGAAGAAGAAG